>NW_022681462.1:42851529-43286068 GCF_009764315.1 Trachypithecus francoisi | reverse complement strand
GGCTGTGTTTACAGTTTGCTGTCACTATATCAGAGGCTATAAATTGCCCTTTGTGTCCTTATTTTGTTGTCATTGGGTTTCCCTAGGGACTTCTTAAATAAGGTCTGAGATATGCAGTTCTTTACATTATAACTCCCCCAGTACTGGTTCCAGCAGTGGTTTCTGTTCCTGGCCTTCTACTTTGGCAAGCTGTGATTCTCTGTGTCCACCTGTCTGTCCAATTTTGGAGGAAGCAGATTGTCCTTTGACCTCAGTTCTCTAATGGATCTCAGAAGTGTTACTGATTTTCAGCCATTTGACTTACTATGAGGGTGGAGGGATGACTCCAAGCTCCTCATATGCTGGACCAGGAACCAGAAATCTACTTCTTTACATCTGATTTTGAACATGTGAATTCTTTTTTTTTTTTTTGAGACGGAGTCTTGCTCTGTCACCCGGAGTGTAGTGGCCGGATCTCAGCTCACTGCAAGCTCTGCCTCCCAGGTTTACGCCATTCTCCTGCCTCAGCCTCCCGAGTAGCTGGGACTTACAGGTGCCCGCCACCTCGCCCGGCTAGTTTTTTTTTTTTTTTTTTTTGTATTTTTTAGTAGAGACGGGGTTTCACTGTGTTAGCCAGGATGGTCTTGATCTCCTGACCTCGTGATCCGCCTGTCTTGGCCTCCCAAAGTGCTGAGATTACAGGCTTGAGCCACCACGCCCGGCCGTGAATTCTTTTTTTTAAATTTAATTTTAAAAAATCTAGTACAGTCTAGGTGTGTTTTCTCACCCCAGTAATCCCAACACTTTGGGAGGCCAAGGCAGGAGGATCACTTGAAGCCAGGAATTTGAGACAAGCCTGGGCAACATGGTGAGACCCCATCTCTACAAAAAATTTAAGAATTACCTGGGCATGGTAGTGCACGCCTGTGGTCCTGGCTTCTTGGGAGCCTGAGGTGTTAGGATCACTTGGGCCCAGGAGGTCGAAGCTGGAGTGATCTGTTACCTTGCCATGGCAACCCAGACTGGGCAACAGCAAGACCCTGTCTCTAAAGAACAAACAAAAAACTACTACAACTTCACCTCTGTGGTCTTTCCCCCAAAATCTAGTAACTCCAAAGTAACCACAAGAAACACATCAAACAAACCCAATTTGAGGGCCATTCTACAGCATACCTGACCAGTACTCTTTGGAACTGTCAAGGTCATCAAAAACAAGGAACAGCTGAGAAACTCACAGCCCAGAAAAGGCTAAGTGGACATGATGACTAAACATAATGTATCCTAGAACATAGGCAAAAACTAGGGAAATGTGAGTAAGATGTAGAGTTTAGTTAATAGGAGCATAATACTTCGGTTGATTGATTATTTGTGACAAATATACCATGGTTATATAAGAGTTAACAATTGCAGACAGTGGATGCAAAGTATACAGCAAACTCTACTCTCATTGTAACTTCTCTGTAAATTGAAAACTATTTAAAATAAAAGGCTTACATAAATTAAAATTTTCAATTATCTTCTAAGGTTCTAAGCTGGTCAATGTCCATCACCTTCTTGGAGAAGGAGCCTTTGCCCAGGTGTACGAAGCTACCCAGGGAGATGTGAATGATGCTAAAAATAAACAGAAATTTGTTTTAAAGGTAAATGACCTGAGTTGTTTTTTGTATGATATAGAAATGAATTTTAGACCTTGAGTTTGCTAGTCATTTTTTTTCTTTAAGATAGTGGTGTTTTTATTTATGTCTATAGTTGGCAATTAAAAAACAAAAACTACAAAGGATTTAGAATTTTTTTCCCACTAGGATTGTCTTGCAGCAAGTCCTACACTGCAGCAACAGTTCATAACTTGTTATCACTGTCAACACCACATCTTCATTGGGATAGAGGTTGCTTTATTGCTATCATTTTTCAGGATGTGAGACTGGATATGAATTTCACATACCTGATTTGCAGGTCCAGAAGCCTGCCAACCCCTGGGAATTCTACATTGGGACCCAGTTGATGGAAAGACTAAAGCCAACTATGCAACACATGTTTATGAAGTTCTATTCTGCCCACTTCTTCCAGAACGGCAGTGTATTAGTAGGAGAGCTCTACAGCTATGGAACATTATTAGTAAGTATTCATTTTTATGATGAGCACATGACTTTAAAATGCATTTTTGGCTTGTATCTTGCACGTACTTTTGTGGTTGGGGCTTTTGTGGAGTGGTGGGCAGGGGCAAAGCTCTCAATTTGAAATTTTATTAATCTTGTGCAGCTAACTCAGGATTCCACTTTCCATTGTTCCTAGAATGCCATTAACCTCTATAAAAATACCCCTGAGAAAGTGATGCCTCAAGGTCTTGTCATCTCTTTTGCTATGAGAATGCTTTACATGATTGAGCAAGTGCATGACTGTGAAATCATTCATGGAGACATTAAGCCAGACAATTTCATACTTGGAAACGGGCAAGTGTTATGCTTTTAACAGGGTTCTTCTCTTCCTATTTCCATAGCAGCCTTTCATCATTTGTGCTCATGCAGCCTGGCTTTGTTTGTGTTTAATATAGATTTTTGGAACAGGATGATGAAGATGATTTATCTGCTGGCTTGGCACTGATTGACCTTGGTCAGAGTATAGATATGAAACTTTTTCCAAAAGGAACTATATTCACAGCAAAGTGTGAAACATCTGGTTTTCAGTGTGTTGAGATGCTCAGCAACAAACCATGGAACTACCAGGTATAAAACTAAAGTGAGGGACTTGGAAATATTTTTCTGTGTTGCACTCATCAAATTTTCAAAATGAATTTGGGGATCTAGGTAGTTTGAGGTGGTCTCTTGAGGAGCAGTTGAAGGAGAGATGAGCCTAAGGCCAACATGGCAGGGATAGAATTCTATTCCTGAAAAATACTCTACTTTCTTATTAGTCCATTACAGATCCTATTATCAGGAAAGGGGAGCAGATATATTCTGTGGTGTTTGATCATAGGGAAGAGTATTTAATGATTAGTGAACCCTTCAGAAAGGAAGTCATGTAGTAAAGAGACAGCTTGGTTTATTGAGGTCAAGGTAGGCCAGCCCAATTTCCTAAATCAGGGATAACAGGGAGACCCGCATGCCCACTCTGGGCAGAGTTGAGCACATGTTGGATATACCTGGGATGCTCTCAGGCAGGATGGTGGGTTTGACTATAATAGATGGTAAAGCCAGATTCCCAACTGGTCAAATCAAGAAATGGATCATTATTATTCTAATGGAAGATTGCAGAATTTTCAACCAACTAGAATATTAGGTGGCCAGGGAGGAGAATGCTAATTGGGATAAATGAGAACCTGGGTTAACAAAACCAACTGCCAAGTTCCCTGGTGAGAACTATGTCTTTCCGGGAGCCCGTGGTAAAAGGGGCAAAGATTCGGAGGTGGGGGTCTTGTTTCTAGTATGTTGTCACTGCTAGTGAGGCCTTAGGAAATGGTCGTTTTCCATCCTGTGGATGTGGAGGGGACTGGAGTGTTCTTTTCAGTTATGAACATATCACACAACAAGAGGCCGGGGGGGCAAGTTAGAGAACGACAGCCAGAGTCCCAGGGGAGTGAGCCAGGAGGACTTCCAAGCTGTCCATGTGGACGACGGCTTAGAGTGTTGTGTTTGCCCCGTGTGACAGAATGAAGGACTTGAGAGGGACATGGTAGCTCAGGAGGGCAGAGCTTTCCAAGAGACTACCTTAGGGGGTGGAGGGTAGTCTGCTATCCGTGGAAGCCTCTGGCAAAGCCTAGATATTCAGTAAGACATGTTAGTGGGGTGATTGAACAAATGCCTTCCAAAATGTTTTAAAAGTAAAATCCTGTGAGTATTTAACTTGCTGCCTAAGTTAGACAGGCATCTTAATATAGTCATGTGTAAATTACTATTTAAGTCATATATACCTCTATCTTCTTCATAGATTGATTACTTTGGGGTTGCTGCAACAGTATATTGCATGCTCTTTGGCACTTACATGAAAGTGAAAAATGAAGGAGGACAGTGTAAGCCTGAAGGTCTTTTTAGAAGGTGGGTATTAGCATTGGTGCTGTAGTGAAAAGAGAATAACTAAAGTAGAATGTTAGGTTCCATCTGGCAAAAAAAAAAAAAAAAAAAGGATCTCTGTCACCACATGGAAATCCTATGCCTTGGGCAGTATGGTGACAGGACAGTCCTGGGCACTGGCACAGGGAGCAAGCTGCATAGCTTTACCACTTCTGTCTCCCCACTGGGGCAGCTGATGTTCTCACTGAAAGCTCCTGGCCAAGTGGTTGACATCCTTTACACATGCAAATGTTTCCACCCTTAATCACCTAATGTCACTAACCCTCAGGTTTTCACTTGTTTTTTTGGTTTTTTTTTTTTTTTCGTCTGTGGAAATACTGATCCTGTTTTTGTCAGATATTTGTAGAAGCAAAGGAAATAGTGTATGTGAAAGTGCTTCATAAATTATAAAGTAATATGAATAGCTCTCTCTCACAGGACAGTCCCAGCCCCTGTGTTACTTGAGCTTCTCAAAGTTTTTTTTTTTTTTTTTTGGTCTATAAATCACAGTGAAAATTCATGATTAGGCAAGAGTTCTTCCTGTCAACATGGATGGCTCTCCTAACACAATGTGTGAACACACTGTTGGAATGTTTTGTTTAAGCTGAGTTTTTGGTACCTGCATGTTCATTATATCACTTATACTTTCTTTTTTGAGGCATAAAAACATGCAGAAAAGTAGACTTATCTGAAGTGTGCAGCCTAATGGACTTTTACATATGTTTATATCTTCTGGAGAAAACATAAGATGGGATTCCTGTGAACCTCATCTCCCCCAGCCCCCACTAAAAAAAAAAGACAAATAGCAATAATTTTATGAAGTGTCATATACTGTACATAAATAAGGTTAGGTTCAGGCCCTGGAGGAAAGCTTATAACAACGATTCTTTATTCTGCATAATGAACCCTAGTGTTTAGCAAATACTTTATTCCATCTTTGGCTCAAAATGGAAGGAGCAGATAGTTTCATCTCTGACTGCCAGTGTGAAGAAGAGCTGGAAGGTAACCCTCAGCAGACCTGATGGTATTTCCTGTCGAGCACAATTCCATTACATTCTGCTTTCTCTCCAAAGCCTTATCTCCACGTTCCGGAGTTTCTGCAGTTAATTTTAACAATTATAGTAGTTGGAACTCTTAACTCTGAGCTCTCTCCTAGGCAGTCCAGCCTGTCTACCTGGTCGTGGTGCATGTGCAATTAGGCTTGACAGAAGCATTTGGCCAGATTATCCAATTCTGGCAGTATTGTATGTATGGCTAGCCAGAAGCAGATAGTTTGGGTTTTTATTTAAAGAGAGAGAGAGAAAATTTTTTGACTTGCAGTATTGCTAAAAGATTACTTATATTGTTTTTCGGAACAAGATGTATAAGACATTTAATTGGGTCTTTAATCTCTCTCATGTGTAACAGATACAGTGTTTCCATACTTGCTGCATTGTATTGTGTTTAGGTGAGAGTTGTTATACTAAACTGTCCAAGCCTGTGGAAGTCAGATGCAGGGGTGGGGTTATCCTGCATATTGAAGGCTACATTTTAGCCATTATTTATGCTTTGTCTTTTTCAGGCTTCCTCATTTGGATATGTGGAATGAATTTTTTCACATCATGTTGAATATTCCAGATAGTCATCATCTTCCATCTTTGGATTTGTTAAGGCAAAAGCTGAAGAAAGTATTTCAACAACACTATACTAACAAGATTAGGGCCCTACGTAATAGGCTAATTGTACTGCTCTTAGAGTATAAGCGTTCACGAAAATAAAATTTGAATATAGACAATTCTTAAAAATCACACTGTAAATATGAATCTGCTCACTTTAAACCTTGATTTTTTTTCATTTACTGTTTATGTAAATGTTTGTTAAAAATAAATTTCACAGAATATTTCCATGTGACTTAGTTGTTATAAATATTTCAACAAAATACACAACCACATAAGGTCCCTATGTAGCAGACTTATTGGGCTGTTTCTGGGATGCACGCATTCGTGAAAATAATTAGATGTGAGTATTTAGAAATCACTTTTTAAACACTGACCTGTTTAAGCCAAAAAAGGGCCAAGGCAGCTATTTTCCCAATTTGAAGTTTGGTGTCTGTGTAAACACACACACACACATTTCCCTAGCATTTCCAAGGGACTTCAAGTTTTTATGAATAAAGCTTGCCTGTCCTTTATGGTACCTGTTCTTCATTGCTCTCTATGAAATACAAATCCTAAGCCTGTTTATTTTTTAAAAGTACCTAAGGAAAATCTCGGATCTTAAAGTCTTTCTTTTAAACTGTATAGATCATTCATTAACCATCTCTAAAATTATAGCAGACAACTTGGCATTTGTTGACTTTCAGAGCTGGGAGGGCCTTCTAGCCTGGACTGACATTCCTTCCTCCATCCCTTGTTCCCTTAGCATTACAATGAAAACAAATCCCAAGTTATGTACAATTCAGGAGGACAGAGTGAATTGCTTCCTCCTACCCTTAGCCATCATGTTGCCCATTCCAGAGGCAATCACACCCCATTTTTTGTGAATCTTTCCAAAAAGAATGGAATACATATTTCTACATACTGTATTTTTGAAGCAACTAGCATAATTCAGCTTTTTTTTAACTTAATGTGTGGCAACAGAGAATATAACTACATGTGGAATGACCTCGTGCTTTTTAACAGTCGCATATTAGTTGGTTATGTGGTATCTGTCAAATAAATGCCTAGAAGTGAAATTGTTGGGTCAAAGGTGAGTGCGTTTAAAATTCTGTATTAATATCTGCAAATAGCCTCCCATGGGAGTTGTGTAAAACATCTATAAGTGTCTTTGTTCCCCATACTCTCATTAGGACAGATCAGGCTCTTTGACTTTTGCCAATTGATTGATGAAAAACTATTATGTCTTTTTTTTTAATTATACTTTTTTAAAATTATATTTTAAGTTCTAGGGTACATGTGCACAACATGCAAGTTTGTTACATATGTATGCATGTGCCATGTTGATGTGCTGCACCTGTTAACTCGTCATTTACATTAGGTATATCTCCTAATGCTATACCTCCCCCATCCCCCCTCCCCACAATAGGACCCAGTGTGTGATGTTTCCCACCCTGTGTCCAAGTGATCTCATTGTTCAGTTCCCACCTATGAGTGAGAACATGCGGTGTTTGGTTTTCTGACCTTGTGATAGTTTGCTGAGAATGATGGTTTCCAGCTGCATCTGTGTCCCTACAAAGGACATGAACTCATCCTTTTTTATGGCTGTATAGTATTCCATGGTGTATATGTGCCACATTTTCTTAATCCAGTCTGTCACTGATGGACATTTGGGTTGGTTCCAAGTCTTTGCTATTGCGAATAGTGCCACAATAAACATACCTGTGCATGTGTCTTGATAGCGGCATGATTTATAATCCTTTAGATATATACTCAGTAATGGGATGGCTGGGTCAAATGGTATTTCTAGTTCTAGATCCTTGAGGACTTGCCACACTGTTTTCCACAATGGTTGAACTAGTTTACAGTCCTACCAACAGTGTAAAAGCGTTCCTATTTCTCCACATCCTCTCCAGCACCTGTTGTTTCCTGACTTTTTAATGATCGCCATTCTAACTGGTGTGAGATGGTATCTCATTGTGGTTTTGATTTGCATTTCTCTGATGGCCAGTGATGAGCATTTTTTTCACGTGTATGTTGGCTGCATAAATGTCTTCTTTTGAGAAGTGTCTGTTCATATCCTTTGCCCACTTTTTGATGGGGTTGGTTTTTTCTTGTAAATTTGTTTAAGTTCTTTGTAGATTCTGGATATTATCCCTTTGTCAGATGGGTAGATTGTAAAAATTTTCTCCCATTCTGTAGGTTGCCTGTTCACTCCGATGGTAGTTTCTTTTGCTGTGCAGAAGCTCTTTAGTTTAATTAGATCCCATTTGTCAATTTTGGCTTTTGCTGCCGTTGCTTTTGGTGTTTTAGTCATGAAGTCCTTGCCCATGCCTGTGTCCTGAATGGTATTGCCTAGGTTTTCTTCTAGGGTTTTTAAGGTTTTAGGTCTACATTTAAATCTTTAATCCATCTTGAATTAATTTTTGTATAAGGTGTAAGGAAGGGATCGAGTTTCAGTGTTCTACATATGGCTAGCCAGTTTTCCCAGCACCATTTATTAAATAGGGAATCTTTCCCCATTTCTTGCTTTTGTCTTTATAGTCTTAATTTGCATTTCTCTCACGAATTAGGCCAAATATACTTTGTAAGAGCTCTATGTGTTTTCTTTGCCTGTGAACTCTACCCTTTGTCCATTTTTCATTTGGATTGTTTTTTCTTGCTCCCGATGCAGACAGTGATGCCCCGGATAGCACCCCCAACCCACTCCCCACTGCGGGCAGTGCAGCCCTGGATAGTGCACCTACCCTGCAGCCTTTCTACCACTCTGGCTGTGCTGCAGTCTCCGTCATTGTTGCCACCAACCACAGCGAGGCGAGCCATGGTGCCACACCTAGCTAATTTTTGTATTTTTAGTGGAGACAGAGTTTCACTATGTTGGCCGGGTTGGTCTCGAACTCCTGACTTTGTGATCTGCCTGCTTTAGCCTCCCAAAGTACTGGGGTTACAGGCATGAGCCACCATGCCCAGCTGAGAGATTTTTATAAAAATCTTTGCTAAATATTATTCATAAAGGCTCTTTCTGGATGGTAACATTTAAGGTGAGTTTAAATTCATACTATTCTTTGAATTTCCATAATGTATGCATCATTTCTACAGAAATCTAGCAATGGCATTTTGCTACAAAGTAAAAAAACCTTGTTCAATGGGAAGGATGGGTGAAAATCAAAAGGTATTAGAAAAAGAATAAATGTAATTAGGACTGCCCAGCAACAGAACAGAGCAGCCTGCTTTACAGAGGAGTGATCCACTGGCTTTGGAAGTACCCCAGCAGAAGAGGATGAAGGGCTGTCTGCAGAGATTTCACCCCGTGCCTCCAGCCCTGAGTCCATGCATCTGATGCCATGACTGTGCTGCAGTTGGCTACCGTCCAGCAACATTTGGGAGGCACTGGTCTCATTACAGCCTTTCACTCAAAGCCAACTGGAGGAGGGGTTATTTCTGGAAATGATCCTTAGACACATCTGTTCTCTTTGCTGACATGTGGATTCTTGTTAGCCTCACAGAGGCTGCTTCCTTTAATTTGGGTATTCTATCAACCTTCCCACCTTTTGGCTCACGTGTTCCTGGCCTTAATTTAGGCTAAATTCACTTCTGTTTGTATGGTTCTTCTGCAATTTCTGCAGACATTCCAGCTATAATTCCATTTTATCTTTCTAGGGCCGTCTGTTGAGGTTATCTGAGTCTCCCCATTCGTGGGATGTGTCCACAATAAACTCCACACTCCTGTGTCTGATCATTGGAGGTATATATCAGAGTGATACTTGGAAGCATGGTATAAAGAGGAAATATGCATTTGTCAAATGAAAAATTAAAATGTAAAAAAATAAATGTTTAAAAGGGAAAACCAGAGTGAGAAGGGCAGAGACTAGATTACCGTTTTGTCAACTGGGACAAACATTGCAGTTTTAGCCAAATATTTGTCATCTTTGTAGTAGAAGACTTTGACATGTAAGTTCTAAATTATACTTTTATTTAACTGTATAGCTTAATGAGATGGCCCCTGTTAGTATCTTAGGCCATCTATTGAAGGTTTACTGAATCATTCCAAGGCATGTGAGTCAGTGCTCCTCAGCAAAGCAGTGACATACCTACTTTTCCCTGGTTTCCCCAACTGTGTAAAACCTTCTTAAAGAATTCCTGAACAATATAAAGTTCCCTCAGCAAGAGGGAACTTCCCAATCTCTTGGCCCAGGAGAGAATGTGGATTATAGAAAGATTGTGGGTGTGAGTGGAGTGGGAAGTTATTGAGGTAATAAGATTTTCAAGCTGGGCGCAGTGGCTCACGCCTGTAATCTCAGTACTTTGGGAGGCCAAGGCAGGTGGATACTTGAGGTCAGGAGTTTGAGACCACCCTGGCCAACATGGTGAAACCTTGTCTCTATTAAAAATACAAAAAAGTAGCCAGGCATAGTGGCATGTGCCTGTAATCTCAGCCACTGGGGAGGCTGAGGCAGGAGAATCCCTCGAACCAGGGAGGCGGAGGTTGCAGTGAGCCAAGATTGCACCACTGCGCTCCAGCATAGGCGACATGACCAAACTCCTTCCCCCTGCTGCCAAAAAAAAAAAAATTTCTTTTAGGCAAGGAAGCAAATCATAAAAACAAGATTGGGAAGCAGAAGTATGATGCTGCTGTTGGTAAAGTTCGATGCAACAAAATTTTAAAACAAACAATAAAAGCTGTTGAGATTTAGAACAAGGTTTACGATAAAAGTGTAAAAAATACATTGTTTTTCAGAATGCATAAATAACCCTTACAAATCATCAACAAAAAAGATAATCAATGAAAACATCATCAAAGGAAATGACTAGATATTTTTTCAAAGAATATAGACAAGTGGCCAGTAACCACATGAAAAGATGCCCAACGTGATTCCTGCACAGTTTATGAATGACAGCTTTTAAACTAGCTGAAGAACTCTGGTGGAAATGAGCGTGCCCATTTGTGGTTACATCCACCTGGATTTGGGCTGCTGCTTGCCTGGCCCAGCAGTGTCTCCACTTTGCAAGAGAAAGAGGAAGCTGTACTCTTGTGGCCGCAGGAAGGAAGCGTGGGGCCTCCACTGGGCTGCTGAAAGAAGACTGAATCAGACCAGACTTTTCGTCCCCTCTTGTGGGATATCTCACTCCTGTTTGCCTTTGGTGTTTGGCCTTCCAAACTGCACCTCTGCATGCTGACAGTTTGTGCCTTTTATTGCAGAAACAAGGAGCAGATCCTTTAAATCCACTTTCCTCACCCCTTTCCCAGTACACACTACTCACTAAGGCAGTCTGATAGTCGATGCCCCAGAAAGGGGCTGATCTGCTCTCCTGACTTTTTATTAAGTCATGGTCAGGGCAAAAGGGATGAGAGATGGTGTAAATCTATTTTGAAAAATTTTGAAAATGCAGGATTTCAACCTGACCATTTCCCTCGGCTTAATGTGTGTCTCCCTATAGTAATCCCATGCCAGTTTGGCTGAAAGGTGACTTAAGGACTTTGGACTTATCTCTGTTTAAGTTGTATGTCAATGTTCTCTGAAATGGCATCTGCTTCTCTTGCACCCTATCTTTATGGACAAAAGTTCTTGGTTAGTGTCGAGGATGACTGGAAGTTAAAATTTATCAAAGCTTATGTACACATATGATATATGGTGCCAATTGCAGTAGGGAGAAATGTAAAAAAAAAAGTAAAGGTGCAGTAGTAAATAACTGCCTAAAATTAGCTCTAGTATATAACGTGCTACTGGAATAATTTTGTAGCCACTTGCTGTTGCTATTGCAGCGAGCTCAAGTGTTATATCACTTTAAGTGCTGTGTGATGCTAATCCCCAGATGAACAATTTGTCTCTCCAGAAAACTGCATTTTGCAGTAAAAAGTGATCTCTCATGGTTCTCGTGTATTGTTCATTGTTACTAGAACAATAATATGAACTTGACACCATGGAAGCCATACAAAGGGCTACTGGTGATGCTGGAAGTACTACAAATATATTCTCTTTCTTATGGCTTTTTAAATAACATTTCTTTTCTCTAGCTTACTTTAACAGTCTAGAATACATAGAACATAAACATATGTGTTAACTGACTGTTTATGTTATAGGTAAGGTTTCTGGTCAACAGTCGGCTATCAGTAGTTACATTTTTGTGAAGTCAAAAATTATATGTGGATTATCAACTGTGGAGAGGTGTCAGTGTCCCTGATCCCTGCATTCAGGATCAGCTGTACTAAAGGGAACAAGTAGAATAAACACTGTGAAACTGGATTATAATTGAAAGTATTGATGAGAACCCATGGTTTTCAACATATTTTAATAAAGAAACATAAATGAATGTATGCATGCATGTGTGCATATTTATGTATACACAGGTATTGCCCTGCTCTGTTCACTGAGGAAGCCTGTGAGCAATGGAAACCCCAGCAGCCATACATTCACCTATCACAATGAGCACCCAAGACCTTGGTGTTTAGATATTATTCTCTCCTCAAAAGAACCAGGTTTTCTAAGAAAAATGGCTGGTTCCAGGCCTGAAGCACAGAAAATGTAAGCTTGGAGCATCTTGTACCAGAAAGTAAAGTGCTCAAGGAGTAATGGGGACAGGCCACAAAGATGTGAAGCCAGCTTGAAATGGCTGCCATTGGCCAAATCTGGGAGCACCTGAGCACCACAATCACAAGACTTCTCTTTTCCTATTTGTTTGTTGGTTTTGTTTTAATAATTTATCCGTGCAGAACAAATGAAGAATATGAGAATCGTCATCTGGAAATCATCATAATAATTATTTCAAGTAAGAATAATCAGTGAAATGCTACTCTAGTGAGTGAAATTCTGAGGAGTAGCCAGATATTTACAGAGCTTCAAAGTATCTTCACATGGATAGTAGGAAATACAAAGGGTAAATAATAACTTTACCATGGACAAACCTGGTAGATTCTCCTTAACTAAATAATCCAAGTCAACACTGGCCAGTAATGGAACCAAGTGAAAGCTTATGCCGCCAGACATGCAGCAGTGGGAAGAACTCAGCCTCACTTGTGCAACATTCCTGCCTCAACGGCATAACCTAAATCTAAGTATGAGGAAACATCGTATGAACCCAAATTGAGAGAAAATCTACAAAATAACTGGCCTACACTTTTGAAAAACATAAATGCCATGAAAATCAAAGACAGACTAAGGAACTGTCTCAGGTTAAAAAAAGACTAAAGAAACAGGACAATTGGGCTGGGCGTGGTGGCTCAAGCCTGTAATCCCAGCACTTTGGGAGGCCGAGACGGGCGGATCACGAGGTCAGGAGATCGAGACCATCCTGGCTAACCCGTTGAAACCCCGTCTCTACTAAAAATACAAAAAACTAGTCGGGCGAGGTGGCGGGTGCCTGTAGTCCCAGCTACTCGGGAGGCTGAGGCAGGACAATGGCGTGAACCCGGGAGGCGGAGCTTGCAGTGAGCTGAGATCCGGCCACTGCACTCCAGCCCGGGCGACAGAGCAAGACTCCGTCTCAAAAAAAAAAAAAAAAAAAAAAGAAACAGGACAATTGAACACAACACACCATGGAATGTGAAAATTCACCCACTTGGATTTTCTTTGACTACAAAAGATTTTATGGAGACAGCTGGCATCTCCGAATAAGGTCTGTAGATGATTAGATATTAATATTAGCCAAATTTGACCAGGCGCGGTGCCTCACACCTGTAATCCCAGCACTTTGGGATGCCAAGGTGGGTAGATCATGAGGTCAGGAGATCGAGACCATCCTGGCTAATACGGTGAAACCCGGGTGTGGTAGCAGGCGCCTGTAGTCCCAGCTACTCGAGAGGCTGAGGCAGGAGAATGGCGTGAACCTGGGAGGTGGAGCTTGCAGTGAGCCAAGATCGCGCCACGGCACTCCAGCCTGGGAGACAGCGAGACCCCTTCTCAAAAAAAAAAGAATACAAATTTTTAATTTCCTGACATGTTAACCATACTACAGTTGTTTAAGACAATTCCTTGTTTTAGGTGGTCGGGCACGGTAGCTCACGCCTGTAATCCCAGCACTTTGGGAGGCCAAGGCTGGCGGATCACGAGGTCAGGAGATCGAGACCATCCTGGTTAACATGTGAAACCCTGTCTGTACTAAAAATACAAAAAATTAGCCGGGCGAGGTGGCGGGCGTCTGTAGTCCCAGCTACTCAGGAGGCTGAGGCAGGAGAATGGCATGAACCCGGGAGGCGGAGGTTGCAGTGAGCTGAGATCGTGCCACTGCACTCTGGCCTGGGTGACAGAGCAAGACTCTGCCTCAGGAAAAAAAAAAAAAAAAATTCCTTGTTTTTAGGGAATACACACTAAAATATTAGGAGTAAAGAGGAGCTGGATCCCCAACTTATGAACAGTTCAGGAAAAAAGTCTATGTTATATACCTGCATTTATATTTATCTAGAAAGAGAAAAGGAGAAAGAATAAAGCAAATATATGTAGTCAAATGTTAACATTTGGGAAACTGTATCCAAGAATTCTTTGTACTACTCTGATAATTTTTCTGTAAGCCTGGAATTATAAATTAAAACATACGTAAAAAGAAATATCAATTTAAAAAAATATTAACAAATTATAACCTTTGAAATAAAACACGAATCCATATTGATACAAATAAACAAATTGAAAGTTCAAAGAGGAACAAATATATTTACAAAGTCTCAAATCTCCTCCCCACAAAATACTAATTACAAGGTGAAAACGTAACATAACAGGAGAAACCCAGAAAATACCACTATTGGTGATCAAGGTTGACATCACCAGTAATATGACAAATCAAAATTTTAGGTCACATGATAGGATGCAATGAGATCACAAGATACTCATCAAAAACATATGATCTAAGTCTAATCATAAAGAAACATCAGAGAAACCCAACTGAGGAAGCTTCTACATTATTGGACTTTATTCTTCAAAAGATTCAAGGTCACGAAGGCTAAAAAAAAGACTGAAGATCTGTTCTAAAGAGCCTAAGAGACATGACAACTAAATGCAATCTATGGTTCCGAATGGGATTCTTTTGCTATAAAGGACATTATAGACAAGTAACACAACTTGAAAAGAATCTGAGGATAACATGACAGAATGTATTCATGTTATCTTTCTGATTATGAAAGTTGGATTGTAGTTATATAGAATGTCCTGACTTGTAGAAATACTCACTAAAGTAATCGGGTGATGGGGTAATGTCAGCAATTTATTCTCAAGTGACTGCAAGGGAAAAAATTCTTTGTATGAAAACTTGGAACTTTTCTCTAATTGTTTTGTTTGTTTGTTTGTTTTGAGATGGAGTTTCACTCTTGTTGTGCAGATTGGAGTGCAATTGTCCAGGCTGGAGTGTAATCTTAGCTCACTGCAACCTCTGTCTGCTGGCTTCAAGCAATTCTTCTGCCTCAGCCTCCCAAGTAGCTGGAATTATGGGCATAAGCCACCGTGTCCAGCTAATTTTTTGTATTTAGTAGAGATGGGGTTTCACCATGTTGGTCATGCTGGTCTCAAACTCCTGACCTCAGGTGATCTAACCCCCTCAGCCTCCCGAAGTGTTGGGATTACAGGCGTGAACCACCACGCCCGGAACTTTTCTTAAAGACTGTTTCCAAAAAGTTAATCAAAAATAAACAAACAGAAACGGTGAACAGCCTTAGGCAAACCTTATTTTTCCATTCAACGTTCTATATAATTCAGTGTTGAAAATTAAAATTATATAAGTTTGATAGCATGGTAATAATTGTAACACATCTAATATTGACAATGGCCACGATACCAGTGTATCAAAATGATGTCTGTCTATATCTAAATCGAAATCCCTATATATAGTGGTAAAAATTATAAAGTACAAGTAAGTCATCAATTCACTAAAGTATGAAAGACAACTTTGTTGTTCGGTTGTTTAAACAGCTGAAATTTGGGCAGTTTGATTATGTAAAACTGAAAAATTTTGGTTTTTATTTGCAAGATTCACTTAAAAGTTAAAGAGGCCAAGAAACATCATTTAAAACACTGTATCAGTTGTCATCAGATATACAAGATACAAAAATATTTTCATTTAATAAACATCTTTGCATGTCACACATTTAATGGGAAACAAAATATGTTAACAGCCTAGCAATACAATTTTATCTTTTAGATTTTTTTTTTTTGTCAGCACGTATTCTTTTTGTTTTGTTTTGCATTTGAGATGGAGTCACTCTGTCGCTCAGGCTGGAGTACAGTGGCGCGATCTTGGCTCACTGAAACCTCTGCCTCCCAGGTTCAAGCAATTCTCCCACCTCAGCCTCCCGAGTTGCTGAGACTACAGGCATGCGCCACCACACCTGGCTAATTTTTGTATTTTCAGTAGAGATGGGGTTTCACCGTATTGACCAGGCTAGTCTTGAACTCCTGACCTCAAATGATCCGCCCGCCTCAACCTCCCGAAGTGCTAAGAATACAGGCATGAGCCACTGCACCCAGCCAGCACATATTCTTGTTTTGCTTTTAAAACGAATTATTAAATTAGATTTTACTCATTAGTAGATTGTAATGCAGAAGCTATAGAGCAGCAGTCCCCAGCCTTTTTGGCACCAGGCACCAGTTATGTGGAAGACAATTTTTCCACAGATGGGGGTTTGGGGGATGGTTTCAGGATGATGATTCAAGCATATGACATCTATTGTGCACTTTATTTCTATTATTACTACATTGTAATACATAATGAAATAATTACATGACTTATCATAATGTAGAATCAATGGGAGTCCTGAGATTGTTTTTCTGCAACTAGATGGTCCCATCTTGAAGAGACAGGAGATGATGACATACCATCAGGCATTAGAGTCTCATAAGGAGCATGTGACCTAGATCCCTTGAATGTGCAATTCACAATAGGGTTTTCACTCCTACGAGAATCTAATGCCTTTGCTGATCTGACAGGAGGCAGAACTCAGGTGGTAATGTGAGCAACGGGGAGTGGCTGGAAATACAGATGAAGCCTCACTCGCTTGCCTGCCCCTCACCTCCTGCCATGCAGCCTGGTTCCTAACAGGTCATAGACCTGTCTGTCTATGACCATGTCCGTGGCCTGGGGATTGGGGACCCCTGCTACAAAGGATCCAGATTTAAATTCGGAAGTTAGAATGAAAAAGAAAGAATTATATTCTTTATCTAAATGATTTCACAGTTAACTAAAAGAAAGTCAGTATAAGTTGAAACGTTTATCAGTGTTAATAAGAATGAAAAATAAGTACAATATGCAATTACTATTACATGTGATTTGCCCATAGTTGCACGCAGAATTCATTATCATGGCGGTGAAGTATCAGAGCTTCTGCATTTCTCACTCTTCATTCGTGTATTCAGTAACCATATGCTAAGGTACTAGGACAAGCACTAGAATTACAAGATAAAGATGATACGATCCACCCCTCAACAACTGTATGCTATAATCTGAAAAACCAAACAGGCAATTCCCATACAGAGTTATACATACAATGACAGGCATAAGACAGCACTTATTGGAAGACACAGAAGGGATACTAGCCCAGGTTTGTGTCAATATTGTAGGCTTTTTGGTGGAGACAATTCATAGGTTAATATCTGAAGGAGAAGGAAAACACATGGAGAATAGAGGGAAGAAGTAAATGCAAAGAGCTGGAGGTGAGGACGATCACTGCGGAGCTCCATGTAGTCTAGTTTGGCTGGATGCTAGAACAGAGGGGCAGAGTGTGGTAAGTGGTGAAAGATAAGGCTGAATAACTTGACAAGAACCACACTGATGTAGGAATTTTGATTCCATGCAAAGGAATTTTCAACTTTTCCCAGGGGCAACAGTAAACCAATGACAAAGTCAATGACTGGAGATTTAAAATGTCACTGGTCAAGTGACTTCTTGTGACCTGTAATTGCTTAACTAATTATTATCAATGAGTGTGGGGTCTGTTAGCCTTAAATCACTACCTTAACCTTGAGAAGTTGATGATGCCTTTGTTTTCTGAGAACAGTTTCAGTGTGCAGGCTGACAGTTCTATAGGGGTGGCAGAAGAAAAGTGTAGGGCCAGAAAAAAAGGGATACACAGACTTCTCAGGATTTTTTTAAAGCTATGGAACATGATGAATTAACAAGGCATAAGTATACTCTTCACTGTGAATGTTTATGTTTTCACATCTTTCACTAGATGTGTGTAAGAAAAAAATATTTAATGTAGCATTTATTAACCAAGCAATTGAGAGGGATACCATTCACTACTTAGAGTTTATTTCAGAAATCAATGATTTGAATTTAATTCATAAATTTTGGCAACATACCTTCATCTACTTCCTGAACACCGGCAGCATCTGAAATAAATCAAATATTACTTATAATGTTTCAGTCAAACAAGGGACATTATCATGTAAACCCACTGTAAGTCATGGAGCATCTGTCCTGTAGACTGATCATCCCTAATCTAAAAATCTAAAATCCGAAATGCTCTACAATCTGAAACTCTCTGAGCACGGACATGACACCACAACTGCAGCGTTCCACACCCGACCTCATGTGACAGGCTGCGGTGGAAACAGTGAAAACTTTGTTACCTGCAAAAAATTACTGTAGAACATCGTAGAGAATTACCTTCAGGCTATGTGCATAATGTATATATGAAACATAAATGAATTTCATGTTTAGACTCAGGTACCATCCCCAAGATATTTCATTAGGTATACACAAATATTCCAAAATCTGAAAAAAATCTACTTTTGGTCCCAAGCATTTTGGACAAGGGATATTTAACCCGTCCTACTGCAAAAATAAAATTCCTTTTCAGTATGACAGAAATGAAGAGATTGGCTTACCAAACTTGGACGCTGCAGGATTTTCTCAAGCCGCTCAATTTGGTCATCCTGTTTTTTAATAGTTTTTCTTATCATGGCATTTTCTATTTCAAGCCTAAAATGTGCATTTTAAAATAATTACTCTCACACATAAATTTTTTAACATCATGTAAATTCTACATAAACTTCTGAAGGTACAATTACACAAATTCTTAGCGATTGTAAAAGTAGATCATTGGACTACTGTGTCATTTTTCTACCTGTGTTTTGTTGATAATATGAAAAATTTAGGAATAATGTAGAAAAATGATGTATTTCAACATAGCTTACAAATGAAACTTCTTTGGCTTCACAAAGGCATACTTATTATCATAACTGATACAATTTTCATACTACAGTGCTCTTTTGCTTTACAAATACTCAAGTTATTTTGTGTGCTGCTTCAAATTTTACCTGTGTGCCTCGCCTTCCATCTCCTTAGTACATCTTATAGTAGCTGTAAGTTGATCCTGTACTTCTTGACACTAAAACAAAGAATTAAAATTACATTTGGAAATGATCTAAATGTCCATTAGTAATGAATGAACCAACAAAATACATATAAAATGTTTTTAGACTATCACAATCTTTTTTATTTTAAAAAAGATCATAATCTAGCAGAAACCATCCCATTACCTGTTTTTTGTAATTAATTTGAGTGGGACACTGCTACACCCCTTCAATCTGCATATTGTTTACGGCTACTTTTGTGCTATAACTGCAGGGCTGAGTTATTGCAACAAGGATCTTATGGCTCACAAAGCCTTAAAGAAATACTATCTGGCCCTTTACAGAAAAGTTCACTGACCCCTGCTCTAGGACTAAAACACAACATTCTTCTTGCTTTTGAATTACATTTTATCAGATAAACACTCAAACTTACAAACTGGTAAAATGTGGAAAGATAAAGGATTACCTCATGCTAAGCATTTATATTTTGAATTCCAAACACTACCACATCAACTATAATTTTATTTTTTGTATGTATGCATTTAGTTTTATTATAGCAAAGCAACTTGCACATTTTTTAATATTTAAAACTAAATAAGCATCATCTTTTCTTTCTAGGGAAACAACAAGAAAATTTAACAATAAGCAGGAACAAAATTAAAATCGACAGTCAGTGCCAAATAAGATCCCACAGGATCTTACTGACTCTCCCATTGAGTAGTAGGACTCAAGTCATTATCAGGAGAGAAGTAATTTAAAAGCGTCATCGTAAACTGCAGGATGTCCATTAAACATGCCAAAGGAGACCAGGCACGGTGGCTCACGCCTGTAATTCTAACACTTTGGGAGGTCAAGGTGGGCGGAACACAAGGTCAGAAGTTCGAGACCAGCCTGACCAACATGGAGAAACCCCATCTCTACTAAAAAATATACAAAAAAATTAGCCAGGCATGGTGGCGGGTGCCTGTAATGCCAGCTACTTGGGAAGGCTAAGGCAGGAGAATCGCTTGAACACAGGAACCTGAGGTTGTGGTGAACTGAGATCGCACCATTGCACTCCAGTCTGGGCAACAGGAGCAAAACTCCATCTCAAAAAAAAAAAAAAAAATGCCAAAGGAGAAGCCCTGTTGTCTAAATGCCCACTTAACCAACCCAAACATCTCAAACCCATCCTTTGCTGACCTTCTATAACCCCCTTTTTAGTTTAGCTTTTTCTAAAACAAGAGAAAATAGATACATGTTGGCAAATGCCAACTGTCCATATTCATATAGAGACAGAGTGTGCTCTCTGAGCCCAGTACAAAGAGAGAGTGAGGACTTTCATCAAAATCAAAATTGATTCAGTAGAATGGCCTTTCTGAACAAGTTAACCTGAAATCTATGAAATAAGTATACACAGATTCTTTATTCATTCAGAAAAGTAGAGATTAAAAATAAGATAATTTCCTGAAACATTCCATTAGACATTATCCTCTGAATTAATCTGTCTTGCCTCACTACACCAATAGAGAAATCACTAAAAATAGACTAACAGGAAAAAAAAAACTCTCTGAACTTCTGTGAGAAATGATGCATAATTCTCAACTTTCCTAAGGCTACTTAAGAAAAAAATATATGTATAAAAAATGGCCGAATGAAAGCCAGAGATTAAGACACAGGTGCATTAAAAAGCTAATAAAATTTTAATAAAATTAATTATAATAAAAATACAAAAGAAAGCCATCCACTAAAATTAGTACCCCAAAACACTTTATATTAGTTAACCAGCTACAGATTAACAGTTATTGGCGTGCAAAGTTTCATACATACTTGACTTCTTATCTGGCCTAATTTCTTCCTTGAATCCTGCATCTCATTTTCTAAATGGACGCTGTGACGCAATGAAGCATCCATCAAAGCTTTTGATGTCGATTCTTTGTTCGGGACATCACCCAGTTTTTGTTGAGCTGTCTCACAACTACTTGATGTTATTTTTGTTACTGATTTTACAAATCACCTTATTAAACCATTAGTAATATTTAACTCTGAAGTATTCACTTTGAAAAATATCACCACACAGAACGATTCACCTTCTTTTCCTCATGTGTGCTTATTCTGGCATATACCCAGTCTGTGTGTGTGTGTGTGTGTGTGTATGCATATATACATATACATAACCTCTGTCAGGTGGAAAGATTGCAAACATTTTCTCCCACTCTGTTTCAGTTGCCTGTTTACTCTGTCATAGTATGGGAAGTTCTGGCCAGCGCAATCAGCCAAGAGAAAGAAAGAAAAGGTATTCAAACAGGAAGAGAGGAAGTAAAATTGTCTCTGTTTGCAGATGACATGATTGTATATTTAGAAAACCACATCATCTCAGCCCCAAGTCTCCTCAAGCTGATAAGCAACTTCAGCAAAGTCTCAGGATACAAAATCAATGTGCACAAATCACAAGCATTTCTATACACCAGTAATAGGCTAACAGAGAGCCAAATCATGAGTGAACTCCCATTCACAATTACTACAAAGAGAATATATGTATATTTAAATACACATATAAATATATATATTTATACACACACACACTCTGTGTATATATACACACACACATGTTTATATATACACAGTGGCTTGTTCCTATAATCTCATATATACACATATATATGCATATGTGTGTGTGTGTGTGTGTGTGTATTTACAGTGGTTTGTTCCTATAATCTCAGCTACTCAGAAGGCTGAGGCAGAATTATCACTTGAGAGGCCCAGGAGTTTGAGACTCCAGTCTGGGCAACATAACAAGACTCTTATGTTTATTTAAAAAAAAAATCATGCAGCTGGGCACGGTGGCTCACGCCTGTAATTCCAGTACTTTGGGAGGCTGAGGCAGGTGGATCACTTGAGCTCAGGAGTTCGAGACGAGCCTGGCCAACCTGGTGAAACCCCGTCTCTATAAAAATACAAAAACAATTAGCCAAGTGAGGTGGCACATGTGTGTAATCCCAGCTACTCAGGAGGCTGAGACAGGAGAATCACTTGAACCCAGGAGGCGGAGGTTGCAGTGAGCTGAGATCATGCCATTGCACTCCAGCCTGGGTGACAGAGTGAGACTTCATCTCAAAAAAAAAAAAAAAAAAAAAAAAATGCATACTTTTGTACATGCTTTAGACCTTGTAGGAAAAAAAGTATAAGACTTTGATGCTTTATTACAGAGACTCTCATAATTTGTTACAAAGCAGTTCTTTAGAAAAATACTTGGAGGCTATACTAAAATTATTAATTATACTATTTGTAGGCAACTAATGAATTAAGAAATCTTATTTCCCCTCTTATGTGTTTCACATATACTTATCAAACACAAAGAAGAATAGATTTTATCAAAATTTGATACCTTACAAGTGAACCTCAGTATAAAATAGCCATAATCCTAACAGAATCATATTAGACTGACAGAAAATGGCATCATTAGCAGAATCAATATAATGAGCAGACAGTGTCAAAGAACATGATTTCTGGACAAATGAACCAGGAGCAGCTGGAACAGAGTATACAGTAGTCCCCCTTATCTGCTGTATGTGTAGAAAACACATATTCAACATGATGTTCCTCTTTTCTCACACCACAACAACAATCATCGACACAGAAGACTTCTGTGACCAAATGTGTATATTTCCCCAGCAACAAGCAAACAATCAATTCCGTGGCAGACACCAAATGGGTGCCCTCTAATTCTGACATTATCTACTTGGGGATTGTGTCAGATCCCACAGGTTGAGGGCTCAGTACCACGAGGCTATTCCCCCACAGCAGTCACAAGTCTGGGCCTCCAGAACTTCCAATCAACTTCCAGGTGGACTTCAAGTTGGGTTTCCCAGGACCCCCTCTTTGGTTTGATTAATTTACTAGAGTGGCTCAGAGAACTCATGGAAACACATTTACCAGTTTCTTATAAAGAATATTCAAGGATACAGATAAAGAGATGCATAGTGCAAGATATGGGGGGAAAGTAACATGCATCCATGTCCTCCCAGGGCACTCACCCTCTGGGAACATCCAGGTATTCTCCATACACCTCCATGTATTGGAGAGTTTCCAGGTAGCTGAATACAGCTATCCCGATGCTCTCCAAATCCAATCCTTTTGGGATTTAATGAAAGCTTCATTACATAGACACGACTGATTAATTGAACATTCAGCCCCTCTCACATCCCAGGAGGTGAGGGGTGGGGCTCAAAGTCCCAACCCTCTATTCACACCCTGATCTCTCTGATGATGGGCCCCACCCTGAAGCCATCTGGAAGCTGCCTGCCATGAGTCAATCATTAGCATACAAATGACATCATGTTGGAAATTCTGAGGATTTTAGGAGTTGTATGACAGAAAATGGGGTTGAAGACCAAATATACATTTCATAATATGACATTGGTGGTTTTACTGACTGCAGATTCAGTTACCCATGGTCAACCATGGTCCAAAAACAAAACTCCAGATGTATATACATCATAAGTTTTAAATTGCATAAGATTCTGAGTAGTATGACAAAATTTGAGCCACTACATCCCCGTCTGCCCAAGATGTGAATCATCCTTTGTCAAGTGCATACACATTATATATGACTTCTGCTCATTAGTCACTGACATAAGCTGTTCCTAACATCCAACCAACAATATCAGCATGGCTCACTGATCCAAGATTACGTGAAGCAGATGATTTTCTTTCTGACATACAGTCAAATAGAAGGTCAATAGGAGCCTAAGACTACATGGCAATGTCTACTACATTCGCTTTGTTATGCCCAGACCGTTTATTCCCTGAAGAAGACCACCAGAGCCCAGAGTCAAAGCCAAGCGGCAAGGATCTTTAATGCAAGTTCGAACTTGGTCCCTCCGTTTTACACATACAAGAGGGCCCGGAACAATGCATGCACTTGCTTTTTATAGCTCGAGGAAAACAGGACTTGTTAAGTTGCAGAGGAACGAGGGAATTCTCTAGGTTACAGCATTACAATTGGTTAACATTTTAAGTTTATATATTTAGCAGTTTTTTTATTGGTTCCTGCGCTTTCACAAACGGCTGTGTTCTTATCGGGGACTTTCCAGGTGGTGTCTTTCTAAAGTTGAGATATATGGTAGTCTTTGAACTGAAAGATATATTGATGGGGAGACATATGGTGGGATGTGCCCAGGAAGTTGAGAGACATATGGAGGGGAGACATATGGTGGGATGTGTTTATACGGGGCTCAGGAAGTTGAGAGATATATGGCAAGCACTGGTAATTAGAACAGAAAAAGAACAAGACAGGGACTTTTACAATTCTTGTCTATACAACGTCAGGAATCTATAGATAACATAATCAGTTAGGTCCGGGGTCAACTTTTAACTAGGCTCAAGGCGCCGCCCGGGCTGTCTGCCTGTGAATTTCATTTGATCTCTTTCATTCCTCCCTTTCTCAAGTACCTCTAGAGCCAATCTTGGGTCTTATAAGTCTAATTCTGTTTCAGCGTCTACAGGTTGGTATTGGGCTCTGAGGACCATGAGCTGTATGGTGTCAAACCTTTCTCTGACAAACCGCAAAATTCTGTTAACAACACAAGGTCCTACGGTAAACAGAAATAGTAGACTTAGTAGGGGTCCAATGAAGGGGGCCAACAGAGAGAACATATAAGAATTCCACCATTGATTTGTAGCTGAGGCAAACTGCTGTTTTCTCATTTCGGTGCTTAACTTTCGTAGCTGTTGGACCCGGTTTTCTACAAGCCCTGATTCATTTACGTAGAAGCAACAGTCTTCTTTCAGGAACATACATGTACCACCTTTTTTAGCAGTGAATAGGTCTAGGGCCCTCCGGTTCTGCAAGGTCACCTGAGCTAGGGATGTGAGCTATCGCTGAAGGGAGGCAAGGGACTCAGCTGACTCCTCCATAGCTAAGGCAAATTGTTGGTGCAATTTGTTGCTTTCTATGAGGGTGTGACCTAGGGCTCCCTCCGCCAGTCCGGCCGCAATGAGGGATGATGTGAGGGAGATTCCCGCAATGAAGGGGAGAAATATTGCTCGTGTAGGTCTCGGTTTAGAGATTGAGTGAATGGCCAGTTACCGGTGTACCCCAGGAACTCGCCGGCAGTTAGTAGAGTTAATCGGGGAACTAATGTGACAGGAAGACACAGTAAGTTGGCAACAGAGGGACTAGGTAGATTTTTAGATAATGTTCCATTGCACCAAAAGAATATGCCCGGCGGGGCTCTTAGGGAGGTACTAGGGGGCGTCACAGTGATGCTACAGAGGCTGGAGTTAGTGCCTGAAAAACAGTAGGGAAACTTTTCCTGACTGGGGTTCAGGTACAGTGGCACATTAAGAATGGGGGCGTTGGCCGGGCGCGGTGGCTCAAGCCTGTAATCCCAGCACTTTGGGAGGCTGAGACGGGTGGATCATGAGGTCAGGAGATCGAGTCCATCCTGGTCTACACGGTGAAACCCCGTCTCTACTAAAAAATACAAAAAACTAGCCGGGCGAGATGGCGGGCGCCTGTAGTCCCAGCTACTCAGGAGGCTGAGGCAGGAGAATGGCGTAAACCCAGGAGGCGGAGCTTGCAGTGAGCGGAGATCGCGCCACTGCACTCCAGCCTGGGAGACAGAGCTAGACTCCGTCTCAAAAAAAAAAAAAAAAAAAAAAAAAAAAGAATGGGGGCGTCCGTGAGATTCTGAAAGTCCCTAGTTTGGGTGGAGGATTCCCAGGGCAGAGGGACAGCGGTTAGTGGTGGACGCCCTAGGGTGGCACACAGAAAGCAGCCAGACAAGCTGTGAAGTTCTGTAAGGTTGGCAATTTCTAATCCTTCTTGTAATACTTCTAACCAGGAGAAAGGGCGTAATTTTTGTGTTAGTCTGTCTTTCTGTCGCTGGATATCCCCATGGACCAGGGGCCGTACTTGAACTAGGCCACGCCACAGACAGAGGTGACTACTAGGCCACGTGGAGGAAGAGGAATAGTATACAGCCCCATGCTGAGGCGTGGTCCAGCGGGAGTTCCAAGGGTCCTTAACTATTCACGTATAGATACCGCCTCTACCCTGCTGGTAGAAGTTCCACCCGGATTGCTCGTCCCACCCTCTGACTGAGTGCATTTTACAGTAACTGTAGGGGCAGCCTGCGTTTTGGTGCCACCAATAGTGTTTACAATTGTACTTAGTCTGATCAAACTTAAAACATATCATTGGTGCCACCGGTTTGGCTATCTGAAAACCAGTAAAATTCAGCAAAATTGGGGCACTGCACCCTGAGGGGGGACAATCAGCACTGGCCAATAATTTTCTGGGTTTATGAGGTTGCCCAGGGTGGGTTCGGTTTTCATAAAGCCAGAATCTCCAGACGAAGGGATTAGAAACTGGTTTTGTGTTTGCCCCCGCGGCCACTAGGGCGATTAACACTAGGGTTAGACTACCTAGCTGCATGTCCGCAGCGAGTTATGCTGTCGGTGCAGGGTGAGTTTTAAGGGGTTGTTTTTAGTTTTGTCCACAGTCCACGTGGTCGGTGCTTCAGTCGCTATCGTGACGGGTCTGAGAAGGTCGGAGGTTGGGTCCACCGGTTTGACGTGGGTGTAGTGGATCCACGACGCGATGCCTTCTACCTTTAGGGCAGTGGGTGTGGTTAGGAGTACTTGAAGTGGTCCCTTCTACCGGGGTTCTAAGGTCTCTTGCCGGTGTCGTTTAACCAGGACCCAGTCTCCTGGCTGGTACGGGTGGGGTGTCGGTGGAGGTCCGGTCTCATACAGTTCCTGCAGCTTAGGCCAGATTTCCTGATGAATTTTCTGCAAGGCTTGTAGGGAAAACAAAAGTTCAGAGACATTTTCTGTTTCAGATTTGAGCAGATCATTTTTTAGGCTGGGAACCGGGGGTGGGGGTCTACCATACATGATTTTATAAGGGGTAAGGCCCAGTCTATAAGGGGTATTACGGGCCCGGAACAGAGCGCAGGGGAGAAGGACCACCCAATTAGCGCCAGTCTCCATAGTTAATTTAGTTAGGGTCTCCTTTAAGGTCCGATTCATCCTTTCTACCTGTCCTGAACTCTGGGGCCTGTAAGCGTAATGTAACTTCCAATTAGCCCCAAGAATGGAAGCCAAATCCTGACTCACCT
Organism: Trachypithecus francoisi; assembly: GCF_009764315.1. Taxonomy (NCBI): domain Eukaryota; kingdom Metazoa; phylum Chordata; class Mammalia; order Primates; family Cercopithecidae; genus Trachypithecus; species Trachypithecus francoisi. The sequence goes on along the minus strand of NW_022681462.1, from coordinate 43,259,030 downwards.
TAGCAACGAAGGCCGGTCCATTATCTGACCCTATCTGGATGGGAAAGCCATACCTGGGGAGGATGTCGTCTAAAATTTTCTTTGTTACAACCTGAGCGGTTTTTTTTTTTGGTTGGAAATGTTTCAGTCCACCCTGAAAAGGTATCTACAAAGACAAGTAAGTACCGATATCCATATTTTCCTGGCTTTACCTCAGTGAAATCTACTTTCCAGTAGATACCGGGCCTGGTTCCCCTGAGCCTTGTTCCCGCAGCAGCCTGGGATTGGGGATAGGCGTTGCTAAGCTGGCAGACTCTGCAACTCATCACGATGCTGCTGGCCGTTTCCGCTATGCATCTGATCTTGAGCTTGGAGCGTCTAATCAGGTCCATCATCCGCCGGGCACCCAGATGGGTGGATCAGTGGATGTGTTTTAACACTTGCTATCCTAATTTTTCTGGTAGGATAATTTGGTCCTTAGTATCAGTCCACCACCCATTCTGGATCTGTTTCAGGGGAAGTTTGTCGATCCACTGGAGATCTTGTTCTGAATAATCAGGGTGATACGGCAGGTCTCGGGTGCCCGGATCGGGGAGCTGAAGTGCAAGGAGTTGACTGGGAGCCTTTGCCACACTCCTTGCAGTTTGGTCTGCCAGAAAGTTGCCTTGAGCAGTTGGAGTGGTTGGCTTCTGGTGCCCTGGGCAATACAATAGCCAATTTTTCTGGTTTCCATAGGGCTGTTAGTAGGGCTAGGATCTCTTGCTTATTTTTTATTTTTTATTTTTTAGCCGTTAGCAACCCTTGCTCCCTGTAAATGGTCCCATGTATGTGTGCCGTAGCGAAAGCGTACCGGCTATCTGTGTATACTGTCAGTTTCCTCCCTGCCCCTAAGGTAAGAGCTTGGGTGAGCGCTATCAGTTCGGCCCTCTGGGCCAATGTCCCCGGGGGCAGGGGTTCCGCCCAGATTACCTCAGTCTCTGAAGTCACCGCTGCTCCAGCAATCCTCTGGCCTTGGTGTATGAAGCTACTCTCATCGGTGAACCAAACGAGGTCGGCGTCAGGAAGTGGGCGGTCCTGCAGGTCCTCTCCAACTCCGTGCACCTGGGCTAATATCTCAGTGCAATTATGGAGCGGCGCATCCAGGTCCGGGTTGGGCAGCAGCAAGGCAGGGTTTAAGGTTGTTGGGGGCAGGAAAGTTATTCTGAGGGGATTTAATAGTAGTCCCTGGTAGTGGGTGAGCCGGGCGTTGCTTATCCACCGGTTAGGCAGCTGTTTGAGTACACCTTCGATGGCATGTGGGGTAACGACCCGTAATTCTTGTCCCAAGACAAGTTTATCAGCATCTTGTACCATCAGGGCCGTGGCTGCGATCACTCGGAGACAAGGGGGCCACCCGGCAGCCACTGGGTCTAACTTCTTTGACAGGTAGGTGACTGGCCTCCGCCAGGGGCCTAAGTTCTGAGTTAGCACCGCCTTGGCGACGCCCTTACTCTCGTCCACGTATAAGTGGAAGGGCTTAGTGACATCAGGCAGTCCCAGTGCAGGTGCAGAGAGTAGGGTGGTTTTAATCTGTTGGAAAGCCGACTCGGCTTCTTCTGTCCAATTAAATGGCTGCTGTCCCCGCGTTGCCTGATATAAGGGCTTAGCCAGCTCTGCAAACCCAGGTATCCATAGTCTACAAAATCCTGCCGACCCCAGGAATTCCCTTACTTGTCGGGTGGATTGTGGCCTGGGGATCTGCAGAACAGTCTGTTTCCGGGCGTCTGTTAACCAGCGCTGCCCTCCTTTTAGCAGGTACCCCAGATATGTTACTTCTGGTTTACAGATTTGAGCTTTCTTTGCCGAGGCCCGATAGCCTAGACTCCCTAGAGCTTGTAAGAGACTCTTGGTCCCTTGGAGGCAAGCTTCTCGGGTCTCGGCAGCGATCAGGAGGTCATCAACATACTGTAGTAAGGTTATTTCAGGGTGTTTGCATCGGTACTCACCCAGGTCTTCATGGAGAGCCTCGTCGAACAGGGTAGGAGAGTTTTTGAATCCCTGCGGCAGTCTGGTCCATGTCAGTTGGCCACTTACGCCCCTTTCAGGGTCAGTCCACTCGAAGGCGAAAAGCTTTTGGCTCTGAGGGGCTAAAGGCAAACTGAAGAAGGCATCCTTCAAATCTAAAACAGTGTACCATTGGTGTTTGGGGTTTAGAGTACTCGAGGGTATACGGGTTAGGCACAGTTGGATGTATGTCCATAACTTTCTTATTGACTTCTCTTAAGTCCTGTGCAGGTCTATACTCCCCGCTATTAGGTTTCCGTACCGGCAACAAGGGAGTGTTCCAGGGTGAGTGACAGGGCCGAAGGACCCCTTGGTCGAGGAGCCGTCGGATGTGGGGCGTAATTCCTTCTTTGGCCTCTAGGGGCATTGGGTATTGACGCACCCGAACGGGGTCTGCCCCAGGCTTGAGTTTGACAAACAAGGCAGGACGGTGCTTTGCTAGACCTAAACCTCCCGTTTTTGCCCAGGCTCCTGGATATTGTTGAAGCCAGGTTGCTATGTCCTGGTCAGGGGCCGCCTGCTCCTGGTGGAGCCGGTACTCATCTTGTAAGGTTATGGTTAGGACGGGCACGGGCTGGTTGGTTTTGGGAATCGGTCACTATGGGCCCCTCAGGGAGGAAATGGATCTGTGCTCCCATTTTAGTTAGCAGGTCTCTCCCTAGTAGGGGACAGGGGCTCTCAGGGATAACCAGGAAGGAGTGGGTTACATTCTTGGCTCCGAGATTTACTGTTCTTTGTGTCGTCCAGGGGTACTTTTTAATTCCTGTGGCCCCTTGTACCCACGAGGACTTGGAGGATAATTTTCCCTCAGTTTCAACTAGGACTGAGTGCTGTGCTCCCGTATCGACCAAGAACTGAACTGGGGACCCCTCCACTTGCAAGGTTACCCTGGGTTCAGGGAGGGGGACCAAACCCCATCTTCCCTAGTCCTCATTTTGAGTGACTAGTACGGGTGTAGACCTAGGGGGTCCCCGTCCTTGCTGTTTCTTTTTGGGGCAGTCTCTTGCCCAGTGGCCAGCTTTTTTACAGTAGGCACATTGGTCTTTGCTCAGGTTGTTATATCTGGGGGACCGCTTAGGTTGGGTGTTCTCTGGCTGTAGATGCTCTTTTTGTACAACCGCTGCCAGGACCTTGGTCATTTTTTCCTCTGGAGTATCTCTATTATTGTAAACCCGCTGGGCTATCTGAAGAAGGTCCTGAAGCTGTTTTCCCTCTAAGTCCTCTAATTTCTGGAGTTTCTTTCTAATATCTGGGGTTGCCTGATTTACAAAAGACACCACAACAGCTGCTTGGCTTCCGGGGGCCTCTGGGTCCATAGGGGTATTGCCTAAAGGCCTCCATTAATCTTTCTAAGTAGCTAGCCGGGCTTTCTGTCTTTCCCTGCAGAACAGAGTATACTTTAGCCAAATTGGTGGGCTTGCGAGCAGCCGCCCGGAGACCTGCCATTAGAGTCTGGTGATAAAGGTGTAGCCGTCCCCTACCTTCTGCCGTGTTGTAGTCCCATGCCGGTCTGGACAGAGGAAAAGTCGCATTTATGGGGTCGGGGTTGGCAGTCAGTTGACCGTCGTCCCCCGGGACCAGCTTTCTAGCTTCTACCTGTATTCTCTCTCGCTCCTCCGTTGTGAACAAGATTCGGAGGAGCTGCTGACAATCATCCCAAGTGGGCTGGTGGGTAAACATAATACTATCCAGTAAAGCCATTAAATCTTTGGGGTTGTCTGAAAACCGAGCACTCTGGGTCTTCCAATTATATAGATCACTGGTGGAGAATGGCCAGTACTGGAGCCTAGGACTTCCCTTGTCGTCTGGGGGCCCTATTTCCCGAAGGGGTAACGCCACTGTGGAGTCAGGCGGCTGGGGAGGGGGAACCCGCAAAGTACGCCCTCGCGTTCGCCCCGCCGGCCCTTCGGAGTTGCTTTTACTTTCAGCGGGTACAGGCACGCCGACCGCTTCCCGTTCACCTGCTCCCTCCTGCGGTTCCTCCCGGGGGGCTGGGACCCGGGGACCGGAGGGGTATGGAGGGGGTTCTGTGGACAGAAGGTCCTCGCTATCCCGTAGAACAGGATGGGGGGGGCAGTCGGTTGCTTGGATTTTAGCGGTCGAGCAACCAGTGCCTTACAGGGTTCAGAGGCTAATTGGAAAAGGGACAGCCAAGGGGGCGGGTTTCCAGCTATATCCTGCCATATGAGGATATATGGGATATGATCCGGGTGATTAGCACGCCCAGGCTGGAAAACCTTGGACTTTACCCTAGTGACGACAGGGAGACAGAATGTCCCTTCGGGTGGCCACCCTACGTTAAGGGCAGGCCACTCGGAGCGGCACAGAGTAATTAGCTTTCCCTTCCTGATGTCCATACCAAGATCATGGCCCCTTGCCCTAACATCCTTGAAATTACTTGTAAAGAGAGATAGGGGAGTGCTCTGGGTATTACCCATCTTGAACAGCAGCGCCCGGAGTGGCGTCTGCAACAGGTCCTGCGAGGGAAAAGTGAATTGCTGGAACAGGTCCTGCAAGGGAAAAGTGAGTTGCTGGAATATCAACAACAAGTTTACGTCAGTCGCAAGCGCGCTCCAGAAATCTGGGTCAGAACAAGTGCAGACAAGAATCAGATGAGAGCCGGGGGACGTCTCCCGCCGACCTCCGCTGGCTGTCCTATAGCACGTCTGCCAGGACTTATGCCAGCTTTCAGCTTCAGACCTCGCGAGTCACAGATTCAGAGCAGACTTAGAGATCCGCAGATTCAGACAGGCTAACAGCCTCAGAGCGGACTTAGAGATCCGCAGATTCAGACAGGGTAACAGCCTCAGAGCGGACTTAGAGATCCGCAGATTCAGAACAGACACAGACAGACAAACAAAGACGAGCCGGCTCACCTATTAGCAGATCAATCCTAGTAGATCCGTTGACCGGGGGTCTGGTGGGCTTGGGGGGAATCCCGGACGAGCCCCCAGATGTTATGCCCAGACCGTTTATTCCCTGAAGAAGACCACCAGAGCCCAGAGTCAAAGCCAAGCGGCAAGGATCTTCAATGCAAGTTCGAACTTGGTCCCTCCGTTTTACACATACAAGAGGGCCCGGAACAATGCATGCACTTGCTTTTTATAGCTCGAGGAAAACAGGACTTGTTAAGTTGCAGAGGAACGAGGGAATTCTCTAGGTTACAGCATTACAATTGGTTAACATTTTAAGTTTATATATTTAGCAGTTTTTTTATTGGTTCCTGCGCTTTCACAAACGGCTGTGTTCTTATCGGGGACTTTCCAGGTGGTGTCTTTCTAAAGTTGAGATATATGGTAGTCTTTGAACTGAAAGATATATTGATGGGGAGACATATGGTGGGATGTGCCCAGGAAGTTGAGAGACATATGGAGGGGAGACATATGGTGGGATGTGTTTATACGGGGCTCAGGAAGTTGAGAGATAAATGGCAAGCACTGGTAATTAGAACAGAAAAAGAACAAGACAGGGACTTTTACAATTCTTGTCTATACAACGTCAGGAATCTATAGATAACATAATCAGTTAGGTCCGGGGACAACTTTTAACTAGGCTCAAGGAGCCGCCCGGACTGTCTGTCTGTAAATTTCATTTGATCTCTTTCAGCCTCACTTATCACATAGCCATTTTATCTCACATCAGTGCAGAAAGTAGGGTGACTATAGTACATGATACTTTGTGAGATCACATTCACATAACTTTTATTACAGTATATTGTTACAATTGATCTACTTTACCATTAGCTATTATTAATCTCTTATTGTGCCTAATTTATGCATTACATTTTATTATAGATATATATATTTTTAAAAATTACTGTACACATAGAGTTCAGCACTATTCATGTTTTCAGGCATTCACTAAGGGTCTTGAAATGTATCCCCCATGTGTAAGAGGAAATTACTGTACTTATTTTGTTGAAACACAACAGTTTCTCCACCTCTTCAGTTTAAACTGTTTAGGATCAAGCACTCTAATTCAAAAAATCTAGGTCTATGTGATTTGTTTTTCTAAGACCACCAGAGCGGGCACAAAAGAACCAGCGAGTAGGCAAGTGTAGGAGCAAAACTGCAAGTTTATTTTGGTCACCTAAGGTGACCTCCGGCAAAGAAGGCCGACAGAGTCCCCCAGTGGGGCTCTCGGACGGAGTTCCTGCAGTCCTGACATCCCGACAGGAGTGAAGGACTGAGGAAGGCCGCGCGTGGCATCCCTCCGGAGCGGCTTTTCTAGGAGTGGGAGGGCAATAGGCGGGGCACGGGAGTGTCAGGGGGCGTTCCGCAGGTGCGACCAGGTAAATCTTGGTCTCTTCGGATTGACGTCACCTGGCGCATGCTCAGTTGGTCTGCACCTTCCTGGGCACCGGCTGCATTTTCGCGCTCGCAGGAAAAGTTGGTGAAGAAGAACCCGGAAGTGCACCATCTTGCCTCCGTTCGTCCAAACACTATGAAAACTGTACTCTATTCTACGGCAAAACACAGGATACAGACCAGGGTCAAAGATCCCTGCAAAGACTTTTCAGCTGCCAGTGCAGAACAGCCTAAGAGAGGTCAGTGTCCTTACTCTCACAAATCCTCTCCTAGGGAAGATTCTGATGAGTTTGCTTAGTTCTAGCCATTCATTCACCCTATGTAGGGCACAAACAATGCTTAAATTCAGTTATCATTTTACCTCCTTCAAAAAAACACACACAGAGAAAATATCACTCCCTTAAAAGCTTATCCAATCTGAGTCTTGTCCCCTCGTCAGAGAGAAGCTTATAAAGAAACACTGGGTAGGTATGGCAAGTTGCCAGGGAGTACTTTCTAATATATAAAATGTACATAAAGGAACCATAAACTCACTGGAGCTACCAAGATGTGCCAACAGTTGTCCCCTTACCTAGTGGGAAAAACGACAACAACAAATCTTTGTCACTTCATGTAAACAAAACTAGTAGGACTCTCTTGGCATTTTTCACAATGGAAAACCTAGTTATAAGTGAGCCATGTTATAATAATATTATATACTGTTTTCAAACTGATCCCTCAAAGAAAGAAGGTCAATAAGAAATATATTTGTATGCCTATAGTATTCACTAGCTGGTCTTATTTCCAATTGCAAGGTAAATAGGAAAGACGTTCTGACTCCAGTTTTATCAAGTACAGCCTCTCGAGATTGTCCCTTTCCACTGCTCGTCTATCTGGACCCACCTCACAGAGAAGGAAGATCCAGTTAGTGCTGTGTAGTGCGCAGCATGAAGTCATTTTCCTCAACCCTCCCATTATGTGGCAAATGTCTATATAAATGACGCTTTTTCAACATGTAAAGCATATGCCATTAAATCCTACATTAATAAGCTAAAAGCAAAAAAGCACAATGGATAGCTCAATTGAATACATTCAATTATCTTGGAAATTTATGTTTTTTAATATTGAAAAAGATATCCACTATATTATCCTTAATATAAGACTATGCTGGACATATCAAAACTATGGACACAGCAGAAATATTAGTAGTTGACAGGGGTCAGTTGGGAGGGAGGAATAAAAAAGGAGAGACGAATTTCAGGGCAGCATAAGTATTCTAAGATGCTACAATGGTGGGTACATTTATTATACATTTGTCCAACTTTAAAGAATGTACAATACAAAGAGTGAACTTAAATATAAACTATGGACTTTGGTGATTATTACAATGCGTCAATGTAAGATTCTCAGTTGTAACAAATGTACCACTCAGGTGGGAGATATTGATAATGGGGGGAGCTATGCATGTGTGGAGGGATGGCTTATATGAAAAATCTCTTTAGGTTCTTTTCAATATTGCTGAGAATATAAAACTGCTCTTAAAATAAAGTTATTAATTTTTTTAAAAGATTGTCACTGAATCTTCTATTACCATATATTGTAGCAAGATGTACTCAATTTGAAACAGAATATGAACATTCTCTCCAGAATTATAGTATATAAAAATACATAAAGCAAATAACTAAACTATATTAACAGGCAAGAAAATAACTGATAAATGATTGATTTTTTAAATTTCATAATTATAAACAAAAATTTAACAAAATATAAAACAAAACTGAACCATCTATATAATTAAAATGAAATAAATCTTTTATTTTAATTTTAAATCAGAAATCATTACTTATTTTATCTAACCATTGTACTGAAAGGTTAATCGAATAAGAACAGATTATAATTATCTAATATTGCCATAGTAACTTCGGTATAGAAACCTGTTAAATATTCACCAAAATTCCAAAATCTAACAGCACAGAAACTTAATATGTCATATTAAGTTGCAACTGGCACAAATGAAATAAGCACCATGCTATGTTATTTCACCATATTATTCACTATTAAATAGAATTTGTAAGACAATACCTAAAATTAAGTTGGGGCTATAACTGCTGTGAAAAAAATAATTCATATAACAGTCGTAAGACTGTCATTCTTAGAAAAGCCTGCATGCAAAATTGGCCCTTTGTTCCTGTTTGGAAATTTGCATTTTAAAGGTTTGTCACCATTTCCTAACTGAGAAAAGCCGCTCACTGTACCTAAACTGTTTGCATAAACAATGTGGTTGACTCTGAGCAGCTGCTTTTCTTCTGGAAGTGTGGAATTCCTGTACCTGTGTGAGAGAGAATGCCTATGTAAGGAGCTTCCATAAAAACCATGGCTACTGTGTCAGCCTCTAGTCAGACTCATACTGGTAGACAACACTGCCTATGTGCTGTCAAAATTCCAGACTACAGGAATTCAGCACATCCTGGTACCTCCACAGGAGAGGGCTCCTGGAAGCTTGTGCCTGGCTTCCCCAAGACTTGCCACATGCCCCTTTGCCCTGAGCCAATTTTACTTTGTATTCTTTCACTGAAACAAATCAAAGCCCTGAGTAGGACTGTCTGCTGAGTCCTTCCAAGTAAATCACCAAACACAGAGGTGGTCTTGGGAAACCCTGACACAACTGCATTATATGAAATGAGTTTTCTTTAAGGTGATGTGACATGTGACTACAATCAGAAGGCTGTTTATAAAAAACTTTCCCTAATCTGTTTTCCTTGACAGTTGCCTTTGAGATTCCTGTATTTCCTCATGAATAAATCCATAAAGGAATAGAAATAATTATGACAAAAAAATGAAAAACAAGCAGCAATCTTACTTTAACCAGAATTTAAAAATTGAGAATATGGATGATTAAAAATATATTCCATAGTATGAAAGCTTCTAGAAGAGAAACAAAGAGATCACAGTCAATTGTCTTCAACTCAGCAAGATTTCTTTTGTAATAATTGGGGATCAGGCCAGGTGCAATGACACGCACCCATAGTCCCAACTACTCCAACGGCTGAGGCAGGAAGATTGCTTGAGACCAAAAGTTCGAGGCTGCAGTGGAGATTGTGCCTGTGAATAACCATTGCACTCCAGCCTGGGAAACAGAGTGTGACCCTGTCTCTAAAATGTATCAGTAGGCTGGGGACTGTGGCTCGCACCTGTAATCCAAGCTCTTTGGGAGGCTGGGGCAGGTGGATCACGAGGTCAGGAAATGGAGACCATCCTGGCTAACAGGGTGAAACCCCATCTCTACCAAAAATATAAAAATTAGCTGGGCGTGGTGGCGCATGCCTGTAGTCCCAGCTACTTGGGAGGCTGAGGCAGGAGAATCACTTGAACCCAGGAGGCAGAGGTTATAGTGAGCTGAGATCACACCACTGCACTCCAGCCTGGGCAACAGAGCGAGACTCAGTCTCAAAAAAAAAAAAAAAAAATCTATTAGTAAAAACATACATAAAATAATTTGCATCATTCAGGTCATTGTGATAATTATAGAAATATATGTAGCCATTGGATATAGTATAATCCTGTACTATTGATCATAGAGCTCATTTAATTTGTTTCTATTTTTTTTCCTGAAGTTCTTACAAAACTAAAAATATCTATTAAAACTAAAAATCATCTGTTAAAGGCAGTTCTTCACAGAACAGGTCAAAAAGTCAAAAACTGCATTTAAAATGTAGGATGAGTTATCCACTTCTCCTCCCAAGCAGTGGATTTTTATTATTAAGGGTCAATAGGACTTTAATATTATCTGGGGGAATAAAGGAAGTTATGGACCAGCACAATGACTCGTGACTATAATTCCAGCACTTTGGGAGGCTGAGGCAGGAGGATCACTTGAAGCCAAAAGTTTGAGACTGGCCTGGGCAACAGAGAGAGATCCTTGTCTCTAAAAAGCAAAAAATAAAAAAGTAAGCTTCATGTGGTGGCATATGCTTGTAGCAGTCTCAGCGAGTTAGGAGGCTGAGGTAGGTGGGTCACTTCAACCCAGAAGTTTGAGGCTGCAGTGAGCTATGACCACACTATTGCACTCCAGCCTGGGGAACAGCAAAAGACTCAATCTCAAAAAAAAAAAAAATCAAGACAGTTTTATATAGATGGTTAAAGGTGTGGTAATCCAACTGACCAAATATTTCAGCTAAGTAACAGATTAGCAATATTTGAAGAAATATAATACCAGAAAAGTGTTTTACATTAAAACTATGTCAAGTTTGAAAATTTAAAAGACAACTTAAGTGTCTTAACTTAATTTGAAAATTTAAAAGACATTTAAAGTTTGAAAATTTAAAAGAAACTTAAAATCTTAAAGAACCATCATCACTTACACTGTCATTGTGCTAAAGATATAAAGAAGTTTAGCATTAAAGATTAATAGAATACCAGATATACTTGAGAATAAGTAGCTAATTCTCTTTAAAGAAAATTATATATAGTTGTCAAAAATACCTATGTTAGAAATGTGTTCTAATAATATTTTCTTTAGGGATGAAATTCAAAAGAAAATAGTAAAAGCAGAGCTATCAGAAGAGGTCATGAAAAGGGAATTGCACTAAAACAAAGTGTGCCAGAACACAGAGACTTGGTTTATTTACTACATCACCTTTTATTTTTCTCCATGACATTAGATAAAAGATGTCAGCTTCTCCAAACTGCTTGTCTGTAAACTACTTCTCACTGAAACTCGAAACTCTCGAAATGTGGCTGTGTTATGATTCCATGTCAGAGGGAGTCGGGATGTATCTGCTTTGGACAAGCTGGGTCCAGTTACTGCTGCCCGACTTTTGTTTCAGAAAGGATCCGGAAGAACTTATCAGGGATTTCAGTACAAATTAAGTATTTCCACAAGGAGCTGATAAGAAGACCACAGTTTTTCTCACACATTACCCTTAGGTTTTGACAATTCAGTAAAAGTGTGGGCACATGTACTCAGAAGTCAAGACCATTTTCCCTGACCCTGTGCACGTAGCTTCTGCAGTTACAAAAGAGTTAGGCAGGATCTTGGTAGATTTCTTCCTCCATATTTGGACACCAGACATACCAATCACATCAGTAGCCCACATTACACCTCAAAAATGGTTCTTTTGAAAAGGGCACTGCCAAAGAGCTTTTAAAAGTTAAACCTAATTGACTTTTTAGTAATCTTACTTGTTAGAATTGATATTCCCTCCTTGAAGTTCTCACATTTTTTATTTTTGCAACATCACTTCCTCTGACTCCCCTCCTACTTTTCTCTAGCCACTGCTTTCTCCTTTACCAACTCTTTTTTTTCTGGAGGCGGCAGGGAATGTTAACATTCCCAGGGTTTTGTCACTGGATGCCTTCTCGTTCTACATCTGCATCATGGACAGCTCATTGAGATGGCTGACTTTGCCTAATAATTATAAGAACATCATTCTATGTCTGCAACTCCAACCTCAGAGTTGGAGGGAAGGGAAGTTATTCTTCCCTATTGACCAGCTGTACTTCTCCATTCACTGAACACGTCCTACTCCTTTCTCATGTGCAGTATAAAGGCTAGTACACAACCTGGAAACGTATGAATGATTCAAGATTTCTCTCTCCCCACTAATGTTTTACATTCAGTGTTCACTAAATCATATTAACTGTACCTCTTTTCTGCTTCTGCTTTATATTTCTACTGCCACCAAATAAATATGTTTATATTACCTAGATCAACATGGCCTCTTCACTGATGGTTTTCACAGGAAAAAAAATCCCTACCAACTATTCTTTTTTTTATAAATAAAAAATTAAATAAAACAAAGAAGGCATAAGGGCAAGAAAAAGACCAACATTTTAAAATCAGTAAATGGAGTCAATTTACTTTATTTTACCATGGATGGGTGAATACCTTACACTAGACTGATAGTAGTTCAAGGACTAAACTACAAGGAAACTACAGTTTTAACTATTGCAAAAGCTTCTTTTCTCCAGCTTACTTTCTTGTACTCGGAATACAATATGTAATACATATAACATACCAAATATGTATTTTCAACAGCATGGGGATTGGCAGCACTAAATCCCATGTTGTTGAAGGGTCAACTGTAATTATTGATTCAGTTACTAACTGCAAAGAATTTATTTTACAAATTAAATAGAAGTTCTAATTATATAAAAAGTCTAATTCATTATAATGTGACTATAAAGAAAACATATAACATAATAACTTAAAAATTTGTTTTCTTATTTACACAAAAAGATCTTCTAGACTATTAGGAACCATAATTAAACAATAATTTTTTTTCAAACAATACTGAGAGTATAAATTACCTACAATTAACTTTTTAAATAATTATAAAATCTAGACTACTAAGAAAGTATTTTTTAAAAGCGTGCAATTTAAACAGTGATTTTTTTAAACTGCTTTTTTGTCATCAAAACATCTTTATTCTTTTTTATCCATGGCAGTACCATCAAGAGTAATTCAATATCAGAAATCTTACCTGGATCGCTATTTATAGGAAGCTCTTCAGATGTCTTTTCTCTTTTGTATTCAGAAATTAGTCTGAAAATGCTATGTATAAAAACAAATGAAATTAATATTTTAATACTATTATCAAAAACATTTACCAAATATACTAAATTATTAGAGTATCTTAAACAATATCAGGATATTAATTATCCTATACACTTCTGTAAGCTCTACAAACTTCTTAGTACCTTTCTAGTTAAATAATAAAAATAGGTGAAGTACTCATGAAGTGAGTACTTCAGCAAACTATCTCATGTCGGCTTGACATAACGGAAAGTCACCTTCCTGGCCCTTACTGGTAGGTCCTGGCTCTATAGCCAACAGGTATTTGCTCTTATAAGTTGCTTCTCTTAGGCGCCATGTCTTCTTTTAGATTTTACTGCCTTCTTTCACTAGGTTGTTATATAGGTTTAATGAAGTAGCATTTTTAACATTCACAGAGAAATAGTAAAGCAGTGGAATTTGTTCTTGAACTTTATTGCTGAAACTATTCTGAAATCCCAAATCAAACCCAATGTGTAGTTTTTCATAGGTTCTAATATTCAAATGCTTCTATTTAAGAAAAATGTTAAGTCCTAATTTTGCTTTATTGTTCTATTATTTGTGCCTTATAATTAAGGGCATCTCAACCATTTCATAATTTGTAAATAAACTTATTTATGAATACATTATTTCATTAAAATAGGTAACACGATTGTTCACTATTATTGAGCTCATCAGTTCCAAGGGCAGAAAATTAACAGATGTCAAGATCTGGCTTGGGCTACCACTATTACTTCTCTACAGACTCTAACTGAACATCAGATGTTTGCTAGAATGATGGTTAATCTCCATCAGTGATGTTATCTCCAACTGACATGGAAGACAAAACCCTACTTTCATGTTTTTTAAGTTCCATGAAGTAGATGAAAATTGACATTGTCTCATTTCCAGGATACATACTAACAAAATATTTACACAACACCCCCTGTGTTACTTACCTCCATTCTCAGTTTATAGATCACTTTACACAAATGTTTTTGTACTGAAAACTCACAATTCTAATATAAGGTGCCACCCATTTTGTTTTGATTCAAACTGTTACTTAGCTAGGCAGCAAACAGTCAAGTGACCTTCCTGTGACTGCAAGATTATGAAATGCTTCACCATGCTAATTTTCTCTGTATTGTTCCAATTTTAGTATTTGTGCTGCCAAAGCAAGCACAAAGCCTTACTTTCACATATAAATGCTGATAAGTCATAGATGAGGCTTAGCTCTGTTAAATCTAACTAACCAACTTGAGACTCAAATAATTCTGATGAATGGCTTCCTATGAGATAGAATCTTAAAAACTTGAGATAGTGATGCAAGCAGCTTGAGAGATCTTCATTATTATAGAAAACAGATCACTTAAAGGGCCAACCACAAGTGGATGCTTACTACTCTAAAGAAGGATGGCATAGAAGCTTCCACTACCTGAGGAAAGCTCTTACACTGTTTATTTAAAAAGTATCAAGGTACAGATCTGGTAGCAATAAAGAAAAAAACCGTGATCTCTTTCTACAACATTATTTGAATATCTCTGACAGCTTAGAACTATCCCAACTAATATTTGCTTTAAAGAGAAAAAAAAAGGGGACTCAAAAATAACTCACCATGAAGGTCTAGAAGCCCAGGTTAAAATGTGGGCTTTACACCAGGTTTTGAGTGTGGGTGAAAGTGTCAATTTGCTCAGTATGTGTGCTGATCAGAGCAAGGTTCTGTTGTTTTGGAAACAATGAGCATATAAGTATGTGCAAGTGAGCTAAAAAAAAAAATAGTTGTAACTTTGAAGCCTTTTTATGGATCAACATGAAGATTGGTGGCAAAGGTTAATCATTACCAGACTGCAAGAGTACTTTCAATGGCAAGAAAGCAGCAACAGAATCAATGAAAACAAAGCAATGATTAGAATGTCCTTTCCCCTTCTCCTTCTGACTTGTAGAAACTCATTGTCTTCCTTGGACTTAAGGAACCCCGTAGGTTCTTGAAAAATTCAAGGATCAGGCTACAGTAGATGGTCCCCAATAAACAGCACAAGGTTTTTTGATAAGCTGGACATTTTGAGACCCAAATAACTAATTAGAAAAATCAAAGATGTGAAACTACTTTATCCTATCCATAGGGGTTATACTTGAAATAAGATGAACAACATTGGAATCCCTAAGGAGAAAAGTCCTAAAAGTTTCAATATCAAGAATCCTGCACCTACTGCTACTTATCTAGCCTTTTGCTTGATTTCTGGCTGATGAAGTTGCACAACTCTTGAAAACTTAAAAACTTGAAAATTTGTCACTTGAAAACTACTTGAACCAAATTATGAAATCTCACCTGATATATAAGATGCAGTTGTTACAATTATTTTAAACTTCAATTTAGTGTTCACTAGCCTTTTTATGTAAAGACTTACACTTTATTCTGAGTCTCTATCGCGTAATCTTCCGCAGTCTTTCCATGTGCATCTCGAGAAAACACATCAATATTGTGCTGCTGCAGAAGAAGAACGACTATATCTTTTTCTCCAAGAGTAACAGCAAGTATGAGGGCTGATCTAAAATAACAAAGAGGTAATTAAAAACTTTAATGACATTTTAAAAGCTAAGTTTAAATACTTTATCAACTTAATATGTTGCCTGTCCATGCAGAATTAACCCAATTACATGTACTAAGAAACAAGCATCTTGGGTGCTCAAGGGTTTATCTTTGCAAATTACCACAAAGGGTAAAAGCAAGGAACAAATAGGAAGCCTCTTGTCCCACTGTGGTATGACATAAAGTTGCTAACTTAAAGTCCTTTGATGGGCAAGAAACTATGCTCAGGTCACCTATCTACAGTAGGCAAATTTAAGTGAAAAATGATTCATTTCTTCCCTAGTCTGATATTATATATTATAATGCAAAATCAGCTAAGGGGTCAGATAAGAGCTATCTACAGGCTTAAAACAATAATATTAATAGAAATGTTAATAGTAGTTGTAACTTCAGTTAATGATGCTGATAAGCATGTGCTAGGTATTTAATTAAACATCATATATATATATGGAGGATAATAATATATCCTTCAAGGGTGGTTTGTATAAGTAACATCATATATATAATACATATTTTATGTATCTATATTTTATATATACAAAAAATATATATTTTATATCTTTTATATATAAAATAAATATTGTATATTATATATTATACATTGTTATCTATGTTGCTTACATTATATACTTACATACGCACTACAATGTGTGTATATATATATATATATATATTATATTCACATACATATGTGTGTATATATACGTGTGTGTATTATATATATATATAAAAGCACATACTTATATGCTCAGCCATTGTTTCCAAAGCATCAGCACCTGGCTCTGTTAGTGGTACATTCTAACATTATATATATATATGATGTTATTTACACACAACCACCCTTGAAGGATATATTATTACCCTCCTTTTCACAGAAGAAAACATACTTGGTGATAAGTAATGTTACCAAGGTCACACATCTAGCAAGTGGGAAAGCTAGGGATTAAGCCCAGTCCTGTGTGAATCTAAAGCTTGTCTTCATTAAAGTTTTATCAATTTAAAGCTATCTTTTCTCCCTCTCCCCATATCAATTAAAAACAACATCAAAACACAGCAGAAATGAAAAACTAACATGAAACCCCTTTAGCTAATGTAAGATCATACAATCAAAAGCATCACATTATTACATTATAAATAACACATCATATTACAAATAACAAACATCTGTCAATATACAGAGCTTTCTATATATAGAAGCCTTTTATGTGTATAATGTCTATAGAGATGAATCCTGCTATATACTGTTCTTTATGTTACTCAGTCCAAATAATCGTTTTTCTACCTAAGTGATGATCTGTGTTGATAGTTCTCACTATATCCCAATAATTGAAAGTTAGTCTTCTTATTAATGTAATATTTCTGACTTGAGTGACTGCCACCACTCTAAAATGACACCCAGGTTTAAAAACAACACAATAAGAACTAAGGTCCGGTCTGTACCTGTTAAGAAAATCAACTGCATTTACATTTGCATTGTTCTTTAATAAAAATTCCACCATGTTCACTTTTGCTCGACTCACAGCAAGTAAAAGGGGTTGACATTCATCCTGTAAAACAACAGCAACAATTTATAATCACAAAATTACATATTTATCAACTGAACTGAAAACCTTCCATAAGATCCTATGAGCTTGAATATATACAATTGAAAGGACAGAAGAGGTGGTCCCTTTCTTTTCGCTCCTCGGCGCTTTTCTAGGTTCTACTCCTTCCCCTGGAAACAGCCTTCTCTGCCTCACCACAAGAACTCTGGTCATCTCCAAAGCTCACTTCAAACATTTACCAGTTCCAAGAATCTTTGCTTCTGTCACAGCATTTAGCATGGCACATTTCAAGGATTTCATTGTTTCCCACCTGAGCCAGGAGCTTCTTGAGGGCAGGAGCTCTATTTTTTTCTCTATGTCCTCAAACTCTAAGACATAGTAATAAATGTTTCAGGTATTTTTATTAATGATTTAATTATACTTATAGAGCAGTGTTTCTTAAACTATTAATATATTCCAAAGGATATTTACTTTACCAGAAGTTGCACATTATACCCCAAAAGAAAGACTCCATGATCACTCCTGTTTGAAAAATGTTACAAAACTGTGCATTACGTGTCTAGTATTTGAGAAATCTTTTGAACTTCACCGAATCCCTATTTGTAAATACTTATTATGGAGAAGATTAACATCTGAGAAATGAGAGTTTCAGGGATACGGTTGTGAGAGCTTACCAGTAAAGGTGGAGGTTTCCTCTGGGTGATACACACTTGCCTGATTCTATCGATGGTGCAGAATCTTGGATGACAATGTCAGGTCCTCCTGATCCATTTGGAATAGGAGCACCTGACATTGTCATCTGAGAATCTGACACGATTGACAGTTCATTTGAAGCCTATCTCTTTTTAATTTGGAGAGCTGGGCTCTGAATTACTAGAGACAGGGTTCAAATGAACTGTCACTGCTTGTTATTAAATAGTCCATGGGTTTTTTCTAGCAATATTTTTATCTTAGCTGTCAGAAAGCTCTGTATGAAATATTATTCTCGATTACAATCTTAGGACCCTAGTGCAAATACTTATGTAATTATAATCTTAGGACCTTGGTACATAACTCCTTTAAAAATTTGTATTCCAGTTTCCATATTAATTCTTACTTAAATTTTTTTATTTTAGGTAAAATATAAATCAGAAATAAAAATACAATGGCTTATCAATTAAAGCTCTAATAATGACCTATATTAGTTATTTATAGCATAATGAAAGCCACTAAATTTATTGCATCTTTTATTTATTTATTTTTTTTGAGATAGAGTCTCGCCTGTCCACCAGGATGGAGTGCAGTGGCACCATCTCAGCTCAGTGCAACCTCCGCCTCCTGGATTCAAGCACAAGCTATTATCCTGCCTCAGACTCCTGAGTAGCTGGAACTACAGGCATGTGCCACCACACCCAGCTAATTTTTTGTATTTTTAGTAGACAGGGGGTTTCACCGTGTTAGCCAGGATGGTCTCAATCTCCTGACCTCGTGATCCGCCCGCCTCGGCCTCCCAAAGTGCTGGGATTACAGGCTTGAGCCACTGCGCCTGGCCAATTACTTGCATGTTTAGGAGGCAATGCTGAAGAGAAAAATATAATGTTGTCTAAAATACGCATAAGCTATGCAACTATGCCATTATTCACCTTTAAAAGCTTACATGCATTCTAATGGGAAGATGATTATTTATGGTATATATAAAGAAAAATAGTTTATAAAAACACCACCTTCTAAATTCAAAAGTTCAACCCCATTACTAAGGGATTTGTGTAAAATACAGACTCTATATTTAAATAGATATAAAATGTCTTGAAAACCTTGAAATATTTACTAAAATACACTATAAAACAGGGCTTGTAAAGTCATCCCTACAGAGGCAAGGGAGATGACCTGAGGAAGTGAAGTACCTAGGTGGGCACAGTAGCAGAATGGAGACCACACGCCTCATAGAAAGGGGCAACCTCTGCACAGCATCCTAAATGTGAGACAGGCTCAAGGGACACCAGACTGGATTCTTGAAGAGAAGCCTGGAATCCAGATCTGTGCGTGAGTCTCCTTAACCTTTCATGTGGAGACAATTTATAGAGGCAAACTAAACACATCTATGGGACACATTGAGACTATAGGCCTTGTCTTTTTATATTTGCTATGGATATGTCTCCAAGCGATTGTATGTAAAGCAAGTGTTTTCATGTAAAATACTTCCTTTCTTTAGTTTCTGAATTTTTTTTTCCAAAACAGGCCCAAGAATGCAATAAAAATTGTTACTAAGAGTCATAATACCCACTTTAAGCACTTTTACAACATGCATGCATTTATAATTTATGTTTAATTTTCCCAGATTGTTCATCAAATGGGTAATTAGTTCATAGGACTGCTGTAACTATATTATTAAAATAATTTTAAATTACTATTCTAGTGTCCATATTGTTACCTAATTATTTTATTTTAGGTAAAATATAAGTCAGAAATAACAATACAATGGCTTATCAATTAAAGCTCTAATGATGACCTATATGTATTCTCCGTATTCTTACTAACTTCATGGTTTTCAGTGTTTAAAACTGCTATCCTGATTATGCCATAGTTCTATGTACTTAACAGACATACTGAGGCAGTCCATAATAGAGCTTCAGCTTTAAAAAAAGGTTTAGAATTTTTTACTATTGGAATTGAGATAACCCTGCTTTTAATAATGATGTATTGACCTAATCACCAGAATGATAACTAAGAGACTCGAAGTCCTGAAAGAATCAGTCTCTACTTATTGAAAGAGTACCCAATAGTAAATTTCTAATGACCCTATGAATAGCAGTAAATAAGTGATGGTGGCAAAGAAAAGGTGTTATTCTTAAGCTGATAGATACTGCAAATAATAGTCCTTTCAACTTCCCAACCACAGAAGTAGAGACAGATAAAAGTCAGGCTAATATTATTGGAAAGGAGAAATTTAAAGGAAGTAGCACCTATCATCCAACTCTTCTAGAGATTTTTTACGTTTTTGAGATATGGGAATTTACATTATACTTATCTATTCAGTGGTTCTTAACCAGTAGCCTATCAGTGTCTCAAGAAATTTGTTGTTGTTGTTGTTGTCATGTTGTTGTTGTTAGAGACAGTGTCTTATTCTGTTGCTCTGGCTAGAGGCACCACCATGCCCAGCTTCAAGGAAATATTTTACAACATACATGTCCAGTAATATTTAATAGTAAATATTAGATTTACTATATTAAAATCTTCAGGGGATACCCTAGACTTAGAGATTTGCTTTTAATTTCCCCAGGTTACTGTCATGCACAATTCTAACTGCGGACTAGCACAGTTGATAATCACTTCTGTCTCATCTCTCACCCACATGGCAAATGCCCTTTATCATTTGGGATTTGGCCAAAAAGAGGAAAGAGCAAAAGATAGAGCCGTTCACTGAAAACTCCATTTACTTTTCCTGGGTAGGGGTAGAGAAGTGACTAGTAAACTCAAAATCCAACTTGATTTTACTATTTATAAGCTCCTTATCTCCCACCTGCCCATCAAGACATTCTGGACTTGAGAGTAGAGTTTAGATGCTTATCTAAGTGGCTGTTTCTGCCAGAATTGAATAATGTCCATTAATTCTGTGTTCTTCTCTCTGCTGAACTGTGTGCCACTTCATCGCCTCTATTCACTGCCAACCTGGTTTCCTCAGAGTCCTACCAAAACTGATTCCTAGGCAATTTTATAATTCACAAACTCTTGCCCAAAGTAAGAATAATTATCCCCAAAACTGAAGAGATCCTTGTCTAAACATATAAATAGAAAACAAACCACAAAACACACAAAAATCCTCTCCACAGTATTTTCCCTCATGACCTAATTTCCGAATTAGCTTGTGCATTTCTGATTGCTCTCCTTTTCATTTCTCGCTCTTAAGCCTTACCACAGAGGGATCACTTTCAAATGAAATCACCTTCACACACAATACTTGTCAACAGCAGCAAGAAGTACATTTATTGTGAAATGCTTTAATTTTCTTTGAAATTTAAAATAAAGTCTATTTAGAAGGGCAAATTTTACTTTCTTGTGTCACTTCACATTGATTAGAAAAAAAGTAATTTAGTGGGAAAACACTTAACTATTCCCTTTTCCAAATTCAGTGGTCATGAATTATAAATTTATTGTAATTCATTTGTTTTTATAATTATTTACCATAAGTGCATGAAGAAAAGTTGTACTCTATAATGCTTCTTTAAAAGTTCCAATATTTAAAGTTAGACAGGTAAGGCATTTCAAAATATTTTCATTCAAGGAAGGTTTGAGCTTCCAAATATGAAAAATTGACCCTTACATGTGTCATTGTTAAAATAAATGCATTTCAGATAGTTTGAAAATAACATTGGTTGATCTATACCTTGCTGCATTCTTCAATATCTGCACCAAAAAAAAGAAGTTTTTCTATCATGGATGTATCTTCATTATACACAGCATAGTGTACAGCAGTCCTTCCATATAAATCCATAATATTTGGATTGGCACCATTTTTCGGCAGAATAGTTCCACAAGCCTCCTGCCTCAGTTGTACAGCCTGTCAGTATTAGACCAAGAAACATGCAAATACTGAAAAATCAAAGTAAACACTCCATACGATTTACTAACTAGTTATATAGTGATATTCCAATGAGATAAGTTCTTTTTATTCTATGTACGTAAACCAAATCCATCTTTTTTTTTTTTTTTTTTTTTTTTGAGACAGAGTCTCGCTCTGTCGCCCAGGCTGGAGTGCAGTGGCCGGATCTCAGCTCACTGCAAGCTCCTCCTCCCGGGTTTACGCCATTCTCCTGCCTCAGCCTCCGGAGTAGCTGGGACTACAGGCGCCCGCCACCTCGCCCGGCTAGTTTTTTGTATTTTTTAGTAGAGACGGGGTTTCACCGTGTTAGCCAGGATGGTCTCGATCTCCTGACCTCGTGATCTGCCCGTCTCGGCCTCCCAAAGTGCTGGGATTACAGGCTTGAGCCACCGCGCCCGGCCAACCAAATCCATCTTATGCTCAAAGAGTCTGCTACTCTATACCTTAATCAGAGGTGTTCTGAATTCACGGTCGCAGAGGTTAAGCTCACAACTTCTGGACACCAGGAGAGATACCATGTCCGGTTGGCCAGTGGCACAGGCCAAATGTAGGGCAGTCCTGTAAGCGTGAGAGGACTTTTTAAAACATGTAACTGTAAGCATTAATTAGCGTGTTATTTCTCTGTCTTCAAAACAAATATTTAATTTTCTTGTGAAGAAAGTACAATCTTTGTTAGCGCTTATTACTCATCACATTAATGCAAGAGCAGGCTATTTAACAGAAAAGCTTGGCTTTTGGATTCAGTTTAATTGGGGCTTAAAATTTACTTAAAGCTCTGTCACTTAGCTATTATCTAGTCTTTCTTTCTTCAATTTTCTTATCAATAACATATATAAGAGAATAGTAGCTATCCCACAGAACACTGCAGTGGTGCTTACATGAGAATCTATGTACAGCATTTAGAACACTTTCTTTTTTTTTTTTTGAGACGGAGTCTTGCTCTGTCACCCAGGCTGGAGCGCAGTGGCCAGATCTCAGCTCACTGCAAGCTACACCTCCTGAGTTTATGCCATTCTCCTGCCTCAGCCTCCCGAGTAGCTGGGACTACAGGCGTCCGCCACCTCGCCCGGCTAGATTTTTGTATTTTTTAGTAGAGACGGGGTTTCACCGTGTTCGCCAGGATGGTCTCGATCTCCTGACCTCATGATCCACCCGTCTCGGCCTCCCAAAGTGCTGGGATTACAGGCTTGAGCCACCGCGCCCAGCCCTAGAGCACTTTCTAACACAAATAACAGCTCAATAATTTTTAGATATTACTACTTATAAAGACATTTTAATTAAGTAAAATGATACAATCATATCTACATTGAGGTATCTACTAAAGATTAGATGTATCATTGTATTTCAATCATTCTCAGATGCTCATTTTCTCACTATTCTTTTATATAAACTGCTATTCTCTTATATATTAGTATCTCCTGACATTGGAATACTCTTTACAATACATTATTTATTACAATTATAACTGGCAACATTTTAAACATTATCTTATTGATATATAAAGTAATGTGGCGTCACCCAATCCATGATACCTTACATTAAGTGGGATACAGTATATAGAACAGGAAGTTCTACTCATATAATTGGGACCTAAATAAAGTACTGTGGAAAAAGAAGGCAAAAATAAAACAACAAATATTTCCCAGGCCCCGCTCCACTCACTCCCACCCCAGCCAGGCACCCCCTAGCCCCCGTCCATACTCCGAGCCCCGGCCCATCCGCCCCGCAGCCCTCAGCCTGGAAGCGGGTACTTCTCCCATGTCCGCAGGCCTCCTCCCGCAGCCCCGGCTCCCAGCCCCCATTACCTTTCCTTCTTGTCTCTCTTATTGATGTCACTTCCCATGAACAGAAGGGAGTCCACTTTCTCCAGCCTACCACGGACGGTAGCTCTGTGGATCCTTCTCAGATGAGATGATCTGATGTGGTATTCGGGAAATGAGAAGCCATCTGAGCACAAGCGCTCCCTGAGGGCGCGCCACCTGTCCAGCTCGTAGTCTTCCATCATCTCTAGGCCACCCCTTGGCGGCAGCTCATAGCCTGGGAACGACTTTCGGTTAAGGTCACCGGCTTCAGTCACATTTCATCTCGCCTTCGGGGATTGCCGCCTCCGAAGCGCAACGACAAGCAAATCAGTCAGTCCACGGACCTCAGCACACTCTCAGCGCCTCCCGCCTCTCAGCAGAAACGCCCAACAGAACCGTTAGGACCAGCGAGCACGTGCACCTTAGCCGGCCCCGCCCTACAGGCCCGAGGCGGAGTAACCGCCCTAACAGCTCTCGCGGAGCCACGTGCAGGCTGCTGTTGCTGCGGAGGCGCCGCGAGCTGGCGGGGCTCCCTGGGGCGCAAGGCGCGCCCTGCCCCAGGGCCTGACTGTCGCCCGCGCCCTCTTCTCTTCCACATGCTCCCGACGCGCGGGGTCCCCCGCGCTGGACCCCCTGCAGCCCATGGATAGGGTTGAGTGGCGCCTCTCCGCCTGGTGCCGCCGTCGGGCCCACAGCCTGACTTCGCCACTGGGCCACTGCGTCGCCCGCTGGGTCCGCGCTGATGGGCACGAGGCGGGAGGACGCGATCCGGGGTTGCCACCGCTGCAGTCAGCGCACCCCTTGCAGGTAATCATAAAATGTATTACCCAGTTTGAGTATTTCTTCATTTATATGGTAGGAGACAATGTCCATTTCTCAGGAGTTGTGAAGATTAAGTGATGTGTGAAAGTACTTTATTATCAATGATTCTGATCTTTGGCCCAGTAGTAAAAGTACTTAATCCGCCTGTAATCCCAGCACTTTGGGAGGCCGAGACGGGCGGATCACGAGGTCAGGAGATCGAGACCATCCTGGCTAACCCGGTGAAACCCCGTCTCTACTAAAAAATACAAAAAACTAGCCGGGCGAGGTAGCGGGCGCCTGTAGTCCCAGCTACTCGGGAGGCTGAGGCAGGAGAATGGCCTGAACCCGGGAGGCGAAGCTTGTAGTGAGCTGAGATCCGGCCACCGCACTCCAGCCTGGGCGACAGAGCCAGACTCCGTCTCAAAAAAAAAAAAAAAAAAAAAAGTACTTAATCCTCTTTTTGATTTTTTTCTTTTGTAGCAAGATTTTTTAAAAATCTCTTTTATTTAACTGAGAGTCATACTTTTGTCTATTATAGTAGTTTTGTCTATTATAGTAGTTAATTTACTATTATAATAGAGATAGAGAATAGAATTGGGTAAATAACAAGTTCTGTTCATCACCACAAAACACACATACACACACAAAACATGTCATTTAAATATGCACCCAGAGGTGCTGGAAATAGTAATATCTGTGTATTGACTCTTAGCTTGAATATTAATATTTTGCTTTTATTACACTATAACATACCTTCCAAATAGCATCCAGATAAAGTAAAATAACCAATATTTTTCGCAGCTGAGCTGCTAAACATTAATCAGGATTTTACTACTATTGTTTTCTAAGATTTGCTGGTATATTTTGTTGCCTGTATTCTATAGTCTCAATTCCAGTTATATATACAAATTGGAATTATTTTTAAAAATAATTCCAGTTCAAAACAATGATTCTACTTTGTGTATATGATAAATTGAGTGACTGTTTTCATGCAGAGCTCTGTGTTGTTTCCCGAGATTGGAATTGAAAAGATATAGCTAGAAAGTGAAACTGCAAGAAAAATTACAATAGAAAAGCTATTTTCTGGACCTTTATCTTGTGAGGTTCTTTGGGATGGGAAGTATCTAGTCATAGTCTAACAAACTCCCTGGCAGAGGAGTCGTTAAGGGGCCTCCAGCCTTGGACAGGCTGTGGGAATAAGTGGCCTTTCATCTCTGCCAGGGGAAACCAGACCATTGCAGAGTCCCTCTGGCACAGGGTTGCCAGATTTAGCAAATAAAAATACAGTATTCCCAGTTACATTTGAATTGTTTCTAATTGCCTATGCATGTGTGATTCAGATAAAAGAAGACTACTACATGAGATATAGTTATGCTAAAAATACCCTGAAATAAAACAAAAATATGTTGAAATAAAGAATAAATACCTAAATTATATACCTCTTTCTTTAATTATATTTCCCTGATGATTTGGCTCCTTAACAATTCCTTCTTTTGCAGGATTTGCTTACAACATTCTTTGCAGTTAGTCTGTGTTCCATTTACACTTAGTTTCTGCAAGAATCACATGAAACTTATTTTGTGTTTTTTGTTCATTGAACATTATTATTATTATTAATGAGAAAACATGCTGACCATTAGCATTATGAGCCAATATACAGAACATGTACTGGCAGAAGGTTACCTCTGGGAATCACTCTTTACATCTGATATAAATGCATACAATTATTTATGGCTGATTTGCTTTCCCATTCCTTTGGATTACATCATATCTCTTGATCAACAGCTTTTAAAAACGAGCGTTGTTCTCAATTTTTTTATTCCCTTCGTCAACACTACACATGATTGGTTTGTTGGTTTCCATGCTGGGAGGATACTTAGTTACACTGATGTAAAACAAATCAAATTCTTTAAGGTATAAAATCCATTTCAAAAGATAGTCATGGCAACGGTCACTTTTAAGTCAGTTTCTTTTCCTTTTCCTAAGTATAGTTCCATTTAAGAACAGACTTGACACTTAAAGAGTTAACACTTTCAAACACTTTCAACGCTTCTTTCTTTAATGCAATGAAGTTCCTTTAATTGAGTGCTTCAGTAACACGGGTTTTCTTTTTAATTTGCAAAATCCTCTACACAATCCTATTGCTAAAGAGATATTGCAACTATGAACAAGAAAGAAGCAGGTTTCACTGGATGAATTACTTAAAATATCAAAGATTTGTGAAGCCTTTTCGTTAGAATTAAAGTATGATTTCAATGCTTCAAATAAAGAATTCTCTCGACTACATTTTTTAAAAAGAACCAATAGCTTTTCGAATGCAAAAGAGTTGAAGAAAACTGAGTGCCAACAAAATCGTAAAAATTCTTTAATCACTCAGTTTGGATAGCATAAATACAGAAGAGAACAATTTTATGACAACTTTAATACCAATAGGAAGACATCGGCAGCTTTGTAAGCAGCGTTACACACAACATGAGCAGGACACCCAAGACCCTCTGTTGCCTCATCCCTGCTTTGTTTCCACTTTGAGTAAACATTGTTTGCACCCTTACACAAAGATCCACCAAATTTTTATCTTATTATCTCCATCAAAAGCAGTAATTTTTTTGCTATTGTTTCCAAACTCTTATTTGCAAGGATTTTTCTGGTAATAAACTTACAAGCAGTCTTTTTCATGAGAAAAGGGGAAAATGTTGTCTATATTATGAAAACTTTGTATTTATGGCCATGCTGTAAAGAGGTGAGGCACTTAGATCTTTGATAATAGTCTCTAATTATAAATTGAGCTAATACTTTTTTTTTATTATTGCAGTAGATTTTGTCCTAGCAGCAGTAAGTTTGCTTTCAATTTTGGAAAACACTTCAGTAGTATGTTCACACCATCATTTAAACAGAAAAACTACTGTTGACATTCAGTGCGGGAAGCCGTTCCAACTTCTGTTGTAATTATTTTATCCTCTTTGTCTAAATTTCTCTTAATAAAATTTTTGTTGCTTATCACTTTCATTTGTCCTGTGAATCATACATCTCTGTTTAGCTTTTAGCTTTGCTTCTCTAGTTTATACAGGATTTTGTTCTGTAAAAGGGCCATATATGCAAATGCTGAAGGAACCTAGAAACTAAAGAAGGAGGCAGACAAATTCAGTTTGTAGGTTTGGGGTGATTTATTTGGGAAACTTGCAGCCACAAGGCAGGTAGGTCTCTGCACTGCAACCCCCCAGAGCCAGGGCTTTACCTTGTGGAAACCATATGTGCTCTAGAAGGAATATGTAGGTGGTTACAGGCATCACAGCCTACAATTTCTGCAACAGCATCGAGGTTGTTTTAGAGGAAACTTACAGTGAATAGGTGTTCCTGATAAAGAGTTATACACAAACTAGATGTTTTGGAGGCATTCCTGGACTCAGGGTTAGTCAGAAGTTACACAGCAGATTAGCATTTAAAATAAAGTCAGTGTTTTTCCCATTGATTTTCTGCTATTCTTGATGTTGAATGACTGATTGAAATATGCACAGAGAGCTTCAAAATAACTTATTCCTCACTGAATACATGTTCATTATTCAGAAAATTTATCACAAAATTTACACATGCATTTTGGCATTTTGGGGTTTAAATATACAGACAGTCCCTGACTTAAGATGGTTGGATGATTTTTCAGCTTTGTGATGGTGTAAAAGCAATATGCATTTAGTATAAATCGTACCTCAAATGTCCATACAAACATTCTGTTTTTGACTTCAGTACAGCATTCAGTAAATTACATGAGATATTCAGCACTTTATTATAAAATAGGCTTTGTGTTAGATGATTGCCCAACTATAGGGTAATATGTAAATATTTTGAGCATGGTTCAGGTAGGCTAGGCTAGGCTAAGCTATGCTGTTTGGTATGCTAAGAGTAATACATGCATATTTTTAACTTATGATGGATTTATCGGGATGTAACCCCATCATAAATCAAAGGGCATCTGTATACAAATAAAAAAGTTGACACTCAGGACCGCTACTGGATTTGAACATACTGAGTGTGATGACCTCAAAGCTGTATCAGTGCATCTGTCACTCATAAGTCTGAACCTAAACTTTTAGGGTTGTAGGGTACCAAACTAACAATAAATTGAACTCTGTCTGATACCAAAAAAGGATAAACTTTCCATTTGCCTGAAAAGGAGAACTGTAGGGTAGAGTCTTCCCTGACAAAGACAGGTGTTTTTATATAAAATTTTGGGCAGCCTGATATTCAGGGACTGGTGGACTTTCAGAAGTGGGAGTGTTCAGGGATTACCAGACTTTCAGATATCTTAGCGTGGACATGAGAATAAGGATGCTGTTGAACCACTGACTTTCAGAAGCATGGTCACTGGAGTGAAGTGGCTTGCTGACTGGCTATTTTCTAGAAGCATGAGGCTGTCAGTGATGGGCTAATTTTCAAGTCTGGGGTTTTAGCACTGGCTGACTTTCAGATGCTTCAGCTGTCATTGATTTGCCAGTGTTTACGAGCTTGGCTACTGGAGGGAGGCTGTCACTGATTGGCTGATTTTCAGAGCACCTGTGCTAATTTTTAAGTTACCACTAACTAGTGGTGATTTCTTATTTGTAACTTGGGACTCTGGCCAAAGAAAAGTCTTTTCCTGTTTTGAATATGAAAAGTAAATAATTAATTCTCAGTACTCCCATTTGGTCTTCCTTTAGCTAAATCTGAAGGAGAGACAATGTGGGATTGTCCAGATTCTCACATTTAATATAAATGGGATCATATAACACATGGTATTTTATGTCAGGCTTCTCCACTTAGCACAGTGTTTTCAAAGTTCATTCATGTGGTGGCATGTGTTAGTACTTCATTGTGACTGACGTATTGAATAATACTCCATTTTGTATGACTGAATAATAGTCCAGTGTGTAGATATACCATATTTTGTACATTTACTCATTTGTTAACAATTATTTGGGTTATTTCTACTTTTTTACTATAATCAACAATACTGCTTATGAACATTTGTGTACAAGTTCACATTTAAACACATGTTTTCAATTCCTTTGGGTTTTACACCAAGGAGTGGAATTACTAGGTAATAAGGTAATTCCATATTTAATTTTTTGAAGAACTACCAAACTCTTCTCCACAGTGACGGCACCATTTTACATTCCTGTAAGCAATATATTAGGATTCCCATTTCTCCACAGCCTCACTAATACCTGTTGTCTCCCCTCACCCTTTTTAAAAAATTGTGGCCATTTTAGTAGATATGAAGTGATTGTGGCTTTGATTTGCATTTCCCTAATGGCTAATAATGTTGAGGCTCTTGTCACGTTCTTAGTGTCTGTTTGTCTTCATTGGAGAAATGTCTATTCAAGTCCTTTGCCCATTAATCAATTGAGTTGTTTGTCTTTTGTTATTGAATTGTAAGAGTATTTTATATATTGTGGATGCTTAGAGATATAAGATTGACAAACATTTTCTCCCATTCCTTGGGCTGTGTTTCGTTTTCTTGATAATGTCTTTTGTTGTAAAAAAAAAAAAAAAAAAAAAAAGGTTTAATTTTGACAAAGTCCAATTCACTTTTTTCTTTTGCTGCTCATACTTTCGGTGTCATAGCTAAGAATCCATTGCCAAATTCAAGTTAACGAAGAATTAGCCTATGTTTTCTTCCAGGAGCTTTATAATTTTAGCTCTTAACATTTAGGTCGTTGATCCATTTTGGGTTAATTTTTGTATATGGCATGAATTAAGGGTCTAACTCTATTCTCTGGCATGTGGTTATCCAATTGTCCTAGTACTATTTGTTAAAAGATGAACTTTTCTCCCTTTAGTTTTCTGTGTCAACAATCAATTGAGTATAGATATGTGGGTTTGTTTCTGGACTCTCAATTGCATCCCATTGATCTATATGTCTGTCTTTATGCCAATACCACACTGTTTTGATTATTTGTTTATAGTAAGTTTTGAAATCAGAAAGTGAGTCCTTTAACTTTGTTCTTTTTCAATACTATTTTAGCTATCCTTGTTCCCTTGCAATTCCATATGAATTTTTGGATCAGCTTGTCCATTTCTGCAAAGAAAATGCTGTCATAATTTTAGTAGTAATTGCATTAAATGTGTATATCAATTTGAGGAATATTGCCATCTTAACAATATTAAGCCTTCCAATTAATAACACAGGATGTTTTTTCACTTATTTACGTATTTGATTTCTTTCAACAATGTTTTGTAGTCTTCAGTGCACAAGTCTTGCTTTTTGGTTAGATTTATTCATAAAAGTATCTTATTCTTTTTGATGGTTTTATTAATTGAATTGTTTTCTTAAATTTCATTTTTGGAATGGTATATAAAATACAGTTGATTTTGTATATTGATTTTGTAACCTGCTACTTTGCTGAATTTATTTATTAGCTCTAATAGTTTTGTGACTGATTCTTTAATATTTCATATATATAATATTATGTCAATCTGGGGCAACATAGCAAGACTTCATTGCTACAAACAATTAAAAATTAGCTGGGGAAGGTGATATGTACCTGTAGTCCTAGCTACTGGGGAGGTTGAGGCAGGAGGATCACTTGAGCCCAGGAGTTTGAGGTTATAGTGAGCTGTGACTGCACCACTGCAACTGCACTCCAGCTTGGGCAATAGAATGAGACTCTGTCTCAAAAAAACAAAACAAAACAAAACAAACAAACAAAAAGATGGCATCATCTGCAAATAGTGATAGTTTTACTTCTCTCTTTACAAATTGGGTGCCTTTTATTTTTTTCCTTGCCTAATGGTCCTGGCTAGACATTCCAACACAATGTTAAATAACAGTAATGAGAGCAGACATCCATGTCGTCTTCCTGATATTAGGGTGAAAACTTTCAGGTATTCACCATTAAGTATGATGTTAGCTGTGGGTGTTTCATGGCTTCCCTTTGTTAGGTTGAGAAAGTTCCCTAGTTTGTTGAGTATTTTGTTTTGTTTTTTATTATGAAAACATGATGGATTTCGTCAAATGCTTTTCTTCTGTATCTATTGAGTTGGGATGATCATGTGGAGTTTTTTCTTCATTCTATTAAAACGATGTATTATATTGGCTGATTTTCACGTATTGACTCACTCTTGCACTCATGCGCTATATCTCATATATACTTTTTAAATATGCTACTGGATTCAGATTATTTGCATTTTATTGAGGATGTTTGCCTCTGTATTCATAAGGGATATTGGTTGCTAGTTTTCATCTTTGTGATGTCTTTGTCTGGCTTTGGTATCAGTGAAATACTTGCCTCATAGAATGAAGAAGTGGTCTCTACTCTTCTGAATTTTGGAAGAATTTGAGATGGATTGGCATTAATTCCTCTCTAAATGTTTGGTAGAAATCTGTTATCAAGCAATCTGGTCTTGGGCTTTTCTTAGTTGGAAGATTTTTTAAATGACCAATTCAGTCTCTTCATCTGTGGTATTCAGATTGCTTATTTTTTTTTTCTTCAGTCAGTTTGACTAGTTTTGTGTGTTTCTAGGAATTTGTCAATTTCATCAGTGTCATCTATTTTGTTGGCATGCAATTGTTCATAGCACTCTCTTGTAATTCTTTTGGTTTCTGTTAGGATGGTAGTAAAGTCACCACTTTAATTCTTGATTTTTTTCCTCTCTCTTCTTTTAGTCAGTCTAGCTAAATGTTTGTCTTCATTTTTTAAAGTAGGGATGGGGTCTCACTATGTTGCCCAGTCTGGTGTCAAACTCCTGGCCTCAAGCAATTCTCCCACCTCAGCCTCCCAAAGTTCTGGGAATGCAGGTGTGAGCCACCATATTTTGCCAGCCAAATTTGCCTATTTTATCAATCTTTTCTAAGAATAAAATTTTGGTTTTGTTGATTCTTTCTGTCATTTTTCTGTCTTCCATTTCATTTATCTTTGCTCCAATCTTTGTTATTTTTTCTCCTTCTGCTCTTTGGGTTTAATTGCTTTCCTTTTTCTAGTTCCTTAAGGTTGAAGTTCAGTTGATTTAAATCTTTTTTCTTTTCAATGTGGGCACCTACAGCCATATATTTCTCTCTGCCTACTGCCTTTGCTGCATCTCATAGGTTTGGGTATGTTGTGTTTTTCTCTAAATATTTTCCATTTTCTCTTGTTATTTCTTTTTGATCCATCAGTTATTTAAGCGTGTGCCATTTAATTTCCCCAAATTTCTGAATTTTCTAAATTTCCTTCTGTTATTGATTTCTAAGTTTATTCCATTGTGTCAAAGAAGACACTTCGTATGCCTTCACTTGTTTTACATTTACTGAGGCTTCATTTGTGGATTAACCTATGGTCATCCTGGAAGTTGTTCCATTAGCACTTGAAAATTACGTTTTGCTGTTGTTTGGTGAAATGCTGTATATATGTCTGTTAGATTTAGTAGGTTTAAAGTGTTGTTCAAGTCTTCTGTTTCCTTGTTTATCATTTGTTTAGTTGTTCATTTTTTTTTTTATATGGAGTCTCACTCTGTCACCCAGGCTGGAGTGCAGTGGTGCAATCTCGGTTCACTGCAACCTCTGCCTCCTGGGTTCAAGCGATTTTCTTGCCTCAACCTCCCGAGTAGCTGGGATTACGGGCACCCGCCACCACACCTGGTTAATTTCTGTATTTTTAGTTGAGACGGGGTTTCATCATGTTGGCCAGGCTGGTCTCGAACTCCTGACTTTAAGTGATCCACCCACCTCCGCCTCCCAAAGTGCTGAGACTACAGGCGTGAGCCACTGCTCCTGGCCATGATTAGTTGTTCTATCCATTATTGAGAGGAAGGTGTTGAATTTTTCAACTTTTATTATTTAACTATTTCTCACTTCAATTCTGTTTTTGCTTCATATATTTTGAGACGCTGTTATTGAGTGCATATGTTTATAACTGTTACATATCTTAATAAATTGACCCTTTTATCATTATATACATGCCCTCTTTGCCTCTTGTAACAATTTTTGTCTTAAAGTCTATTTTGTCTGACATTAGTAGCCACTCCAGCTCTCTTTGGGTTACTATTTTCATGGAATATCTTTTTGTGTCCTCTCATTTTCAACCTAATTGTGACTTGAAACCAAAATGAGTATCTTGTAGCTAGTGTATAATTGGGAAATGTTCACCCATTCTGCCAACATCTGGTTTTTAAATGAAGAGTTTAATCTATTTTTATTTAACGCAATAACTGATCATTACTTCTACATTTTATTTTTGTTTTTAAATGTCTTACATGTTTTTTGTTCCTCAATTCCTCTGTTTTCCCTTCTTTTGTACTAAAAATATATTTTATTTCTTTTTTTGGTGTTGTCTGTCAGTGTTCACAGAAAGATATTTTTTATAGTACCATTTTGATTCCCTTCTCATTTTTTTAACTACATGTTTTTAGTTATTTTCTTAGTGTTTGCCCTGGGGGTTACAACTAAGATAATTTATAACAATCTAGATGAAATTAATATCAAGTTTTCCTTTTTTAAAAATTTTTTGAGACAGGGTCTTGACTGGAGTGCAGTGGCATGATCTTGGCTCACTGAAGCCTCTACTTCCTGGGTTCAAGCAATTCTCCCACCTCAGCTGGGCAAGTAGCTGGGACTACAGGTGCGTGCCACCATGCTTGGCTAATTTTTGTATTTTTTGGTAGAGATAGGGTTTCACCATGTTGGCCAGGTTGGTCTTGAACTCCTGACCTCAAGTGATCTGCCTGCCTGAGCCTCCCAAAGTGCTGGGATTACAGGTGTGAGCCACCACACCCAGCCTCAATTTATTCTTGATAGTGCACGAAAATTTTGCTCCTATGTATCTTTGCTTTCTCCTTTATTTTGTTACTGTGAGAGAAGGTGGAATTGGGTTCCTTACCACTTACATGTCTTCAGAATAACCAGTGATTCCTATCAGTATATATGTGATTGTTATTAAGAAGTATAGGAGTGGAGAGGGGAATTAATAGGCTCTGGGAGTTAAAAGTTTCTGAGATTATTTACTCTTAAAAGCAGCAAAGCTGTAATGAGATATTTGAGGTTGTTGTTCATAGACAGTATCTAGGATTGAACTTCACTCCAAGTAATTAAAAATTTTACTTTTTTTTTTTTTTTTTTTTTTTTGAGGCGGAGTCTCGCTCTGTCGCCCGGACTGGAGTGCAGTGGCCGGATCTCAGCTCACTGCAAGCTCCGCCTCCCGGGTTTACGCCATTCTCCATTCTCCTGCCTCAGCCTCCCGAGTAGCTGGGACTACAGGCGCCCGCCACCTCGCCCGGCTAGTTTTTGTATTTTTAGTAGAGACGGGGTTTCACTGTGTTAGCCAGGATGGTCTCGATCTCCTGACCTCGTGATCCGCCCGTCTCGGCCTCCCAAAGTGCTGGGATTACAGGCTTGAGCCACCGCGCCCGGCCAAAAATTTTACTTTTAAAATTAGGCAGGTTCTGGGGGCCTATAACTACTTTCCCTGGTTCAGTAATTCACTAGAAGAACCTACATAACTCGGCATCAAATTATACTCACCGCTAAGGTTTATTACAAAAAATACAGTGCCAGAACAGAAAAAAAAAAATACACGTACAGGTGAAGGCTAAAACGTTCAGGAACAGGCTTTCATCCTTCTGCATAGGTTACACAGACACATTTTTCTTCCCAGCTTTGAACAGCAGAGAACTCAGACACATTTCTGGTGCATACCTGCTATGCAAGCACTCATGCTGTGTGCTTCAAACCAGGCACCAGGCGTACATCATAGAGGTTCGTGTTTGCTTTAAATGATGTTGATGGTTTACTACATCCTGCCCCAATATGCTGGGCACAGAATGACATCATTTGTGAACATTCCAAGGTTTAGTTCTTAGAGCCTGGTTCCAGACATCCTCAGAGATAAGCTAGAATTGAGCAAAACAGATTTGCTGCACTGACTCTTTCCCTGCAAGGGCTTACCGTAAAAGTGGAATAGGAAATGCCTACTTAAGTTCACAGTTGTGCAGTGTTCTTTGTGTCTTAGGGGAGGAGTGTACAAATACAACTCAAACAAACATCCTTTGAAACAAAGAAAACTGAAAAAATCAAGTCATATATATGTAGAGATTTAGCAGATGAATTTTTCCTGCTATCAGAAAACTGACTCCAGTTGTCCATGATCAGAAAACAGCAAAATTCCTATTTCCCCTTGTTGCAGTGAAGCTGGGCTTTCTGCTAATTTCTGACCCTCTGGGTAGAAATCCCTAAATAAGGGCCGGGCGCGGTGGCTCAAGCCTGTAATCCCAGCACTTTGGGAGGCCGAGGCGGGCGGATCACGAGGTCAGGAGATCGAGACCATCCTGGCTAACACGGTGAAACCCCGTCTCTACTAAAAATACAAAAAATTAGCCGGGCGTGGTGGCGGGCACCTGTAGTCCCAGCTACTCGGAGGCTGAGGCAGGAGAATGGCGTGAACCCAGGAGGTGGAACTTGCAGTGAGCCGAGATCGCGCCGCTGCACTCCAGCCTGGGCGACACAGCGAGACTCTGTCTCAAAAAAAAAAAAAAAAAAAAGAAATCCCTAAATAAGTGGGAAGACAAGGAAGCACCTGAGCTCTAAAGGAATCTCCCGAGATTGTCTGAGTGGAGTCTGGGCAGTGATGACAGTGCGGAAGGCAACAGTCTTGGGTCACTTCTGAAATCTGGCCCTTCCTGGGGCTCTCCAGCTTGAGCATGGTGCAGCTGCCCTCATACTAAGGGAGCTGAGCAGTGTCCTTGGAGAGGCTGCACACCTTAGGCCAGAGCAGCACAGCATCACACTCCAGGTAGGCTTGATCTCTGCCTCCCTGTCACAATGCTGCTCCTAATTCCTTAGGCCAGATGCCTCGCTCCAGGGGGAGAGCCACCTCTCTCTGTCCTGCAGGAGCAGCACTGCTGGCACCATTTTACCTCCTCACCCTGCTGGTCTGGACAGGGTCCATCACAGGGCTCCTACCTCTGGCCTCCACTGGACCACAAGGACAAAGTCAAAGCCCTCCACCTGCCATGTGCAGTCACCACCACCTTCCCCCTTCTCCCTAGGAGGTCAGGCAGGAGCTGGGGAAGATCTGTGTTCCCTCTTCTCCCACCCCAGAAGCACTGTGCTCCTGTGGACTCTCGCTCTTCCCCTCCTAGACCTCCCTCTTGGTAACCAGCTTCCAAGCTGGGCCTCGCCAATCCCTCCCTCCTGGTAATCCTGCCCGTGTGTAGTCCCCTCCACACTAAGTCATGGCTGGCCACATTACTGCCAGAATCCTGAAGAAATGAGACTGTGTGATTACTTAGGCTACATTATAAAATATATTGAGGTTTCTGCTATGCCATCTTAGGATCGCTCACTTTGGGGGAAGACATCTGCCACATGATGAGGACATTCAAGCAGTCCTAGGGAGAGGTCCGGGTGGTAAGGAGCTGAGGCCTCCAGTGAACAGCCAGGATTGGTTGGCCAGTCACCTGCATGAAGCCACTGTAGAAGCTGATCCTCCAGCCCCAGTCAAACCTTCAGATAACTGCAGCACCATCTGAGGTCTTTATTACCACCTCATGAGAGACCCCAGGCCAGAACCACCTAGCTAAACTGCCTCTCAATTTCTGATGCACAGAAACTGTGGGAGATAAAAGATGTTTATTGTCTGTTAAGCTGCCAAATTTGGCTAATTTCCCAGCAACATATGACTGACACTTTGCCTTATCACACATATGCTAAGAGTTCTTCCTCCTCCCTGGAGCTGCTCTGCTCCTGGGCCCAGTCAGATGCCCAGTCTGCATCCCCAGGGTGTGTCCTTTCTTGGTCACTTTCACTAATGATCCTCTCCCTGCTCTCCTTCTTCATCCAACTCTCGTAAAACCTTGGGAGTCCCTATACAGTTTCTTCCCCTGTCCAAAGTCCCTCTTTGGAGTAGCTGAGAAATAAACAGTTTTTTTTTTTTTTTTTTTTTTTGAGACAGAGTCTTGCTCTGTCGCCCGGGCTGGAGTGCAGTGGCCGGATCTCAGCTCACTGCAAGCTCCGCCTCCCGGGTTTACGCCATTCTCCTGCCTCAGCCTCCGGAGTAGCGGGGACTACAGGCGCCCACCACCTCGCCCAGCTAGTTTTTTGTATTTTTTAGTAGAGACGGGGTTTCACCGTGTTAGCCAGGATGGTCTCGATCTCCTGACCTCGTGATCCGCCCGTCTCGGCCTCCCAAAGTGCTGGGATTACAGGCTTGAGCCACCGTGCCCGGCCGAAATAAACAGTCTTAACCGAAACACTCCAATATTATCCCTCTCTTTATATCAAGGATCTAATAATAATAGTTAACACTTATTAAGCACTTGTTATATGCCTGAATCTTTGCTACATGTTTTCCAAGAATTGCCTCATTCAGTCCTTAAAACAATTCCGAGTATACCATCTTTACCTTCAGTTTTTCAGATAAGAATATAAAAGCGTGGGTAGGTTACTCAGGTCACACAGCCATGAACTGTGGCTGCAGCCTCCTTCCTCATGAACTCTCCTTAGGTCTGGTATGTCCTGAGACACATCAGAGATGTCATCCTTTTGAAAGTATATTCTCTTCTTAATTTTCTTTGGGGTGGGTCTGCTATCTGTTCAATACAATTGACACCGATTCTCTAGCCTCATCTGTCTTGGAGTTGAGTCCATGGTGACCACAAGGAAATTTTCTGCCCCTTGAGCAGAGGATTACCCTCTGTGGGATGCAGGACCTCTTAGACAGTCTAGCTTTGTCACACAACAGCAGGACTGGTAAATGACTCGCCTTGACTGCCACAAACTCATATGACCTATCGTCAGCACGGACACACATTCCACCCCAAGTGGGGACTTGTCAGGTGGTGTGATCTTCAGAGGCTGGCTGTAATGCTTCTTGCATTTCCTGACTACTGTTTTATAGCATCACACAGGTATTGTGGGGAGCTGCTGCCACGGACAACTTCAGACACTGAAATAGCTTTTTCTTTTAAGCTGAACATGGATGTAGTCCCTGGAGTTTTTGCCCACAATATCTATCTCAAAACAGGGGTCCATGGGTGAGTAGACTTTCTAGAGATGTGAATGAAACCAGCGTCAGTGTTCCTGGTGTCATTATGTCTATAGATTCAGGATGTTAGAGGGTGGTGCTGCAGTCTTTTCTGTTTGAGGCAAAACATAAACAGCAGGTCCTGGAGGGTCTTGTCTTATGGATGGTGTGAATCATATTGGAATTTGGAAGCCTAAGGGCCACCCGAGCCCATGGGCTGGGCAGTCTCTTCCCATGCATGCCCTAACATTCAGATGTGCCTACAGATTCTTCAGTGTCTTCGTGGCTCATGGCACTTGAGCACCCTTGTCTAAGGGATTCCAGACTTTCCTAGGTGGAAGGAATAAAGTCTACTCCATATAATCAGTTCCATAGGAGGCTGAGGGGTAAATATACTAAGATGGAAGCAGAGAGAGTCATATAGGAATATAGGATCCCCACATTACATCCAAGATCAGTGCATGTTTTAAAGCTAGTTGTGATATACTCTCTTCATCCATTTTTGTTTCCTTGTGTAGGGCCTAGGAAGATTGTCTTTCTAATGCCCTTTTGTGTCTTTAACTGGGATTCATGCAGCCTAATATCCTGAAATCCCTTTCACTTTGTTCTGTTGTGATTTAGGGTGTAGTTCTCTCTGAAATTTTTTATCTTGTTTGTGTTGAAGTTTTTATGTACTCTTGTTTCCTTTACTGCTCCTTACTGTAAGGATGCTAAGATAAGAAAGAAGTTGAATCGTAGAGAAAGACAGATTTTGCAAGCTTTAAAAAGAGTTCACACCCTTATTGGGCTGAAACACTGCACCGTTTACTCCTGTGCCATCTTTGATGTTAAATCAAGTTTAATCACCTAACACTGCCTCCTTACATATTTTCAGTTTGGCCTACAGGTTTCTCTGTACAGCGAGAACTACAACCTAAATGTAATTGTAAACAGACTGTAGCCTCCTCTTGTGCCAACCACCAAGTCTTGGCCAATCAAAGGTGGCCAGCTGTTCAAACCGTGTGCAAATAAGGCACAAGCCAAGCTGTAACCAATCTGGCTGTTTCTGTACCTCGCTTCTATTTTCTGTACTGTCACTTTCCTTTTTCTGTCCATAAACCTTCTTCCACCACATGGCCGCACTGGAGTCTCTGAGCCTACTCTGGCTCAGGAGGCTACCGGATTTGCGAATCCTCCTTGCTCAGTTAAACTCCGTTAAACTTAATTTGGCTGAAGTTTTTCTTTTAATGTTGGCCATCATGAAACCAATAAAATCTGCTGAGAGCCTAATGACTAGATTTCTTTTTGACTTTTTCTGTTTTGTTTGTTTTTCTTTTCTGATCTATTTTGTCTTTTCTCCGTTTTCTGGTTCTTCTTTCCCTCCTGGCTTATATTTCTAGCATCACACAGGGAAATATTTCTTTTTCTGGTAAGATATTAGAAATTTGGCCTGTTTAGTCCATCTCATGGTTTTCTGTGTTCTGAAATATCTTTCAGTTTTCAGTCACAATTTGAAAGCATTGTTAGCCCTGGTTATACAAATATGCCTAGGATGTGACTCAGGTAAGCTTTTCCATATTTGCTGTATTTCACGTCTGAAGCATCTTACTGGTAATGTCCAGCCAGCCTAAAAACCTCTCTCCCTGGGCAGTCCTTCCTGAAGACCCCTTTGGTTTTCAGAATTAGTGGTATTAGCCAACCCAGCAGTCATGTGCCAATTCTCCTATTCAAAAGATGCTCCTTGCTAAGGAATTTATTATCTCTTGGCAAAATCTGATGAATTAATTTCATAACCATCTCTCTCCAGAAGCTGTCTGGTGAAATCTCCTATAACGTATGGTCCTTGGTAACTCCTAAGCCCCTTTTGCCCCTCTCAGAGCCACAGTCTGGCTTATGAACAAATGGCCACAGCTTTCCTGCTAACCACCATGGATTTCAGTGGGTCTAGCTGGCCTCCATTCCTGGTCTTCCCGAGAAGTAAGGTCAGGAGCAGCAAGGGCAGTTGGACTTAGGTCTAGGGCTCTGTTTCTGGTCATCAGGGGGAGTGCTGCAAGATCCACCAGTTCAAGGTGCTAACCTGAGCCTATCACCTCTGGACTAAATGGGGTAGTGCAGTTGGGTGATGTTGGACAACTGGAAGGAGGATTCAGGTAGCCCCAGCCAAGACAAAAGAGCTGAAGAATAAAAAGATGCTGTCTGGCTGACATTAGTGGCCAATATTTAAAAAACTTACATATCCCCTTGCCAGTGTATAGCTCTTAGATTTTTAAATATTTATCTTTTTACATACAAACATACTTAGTGTTGTTTATATTAAAAATTTGAAAAAGATCCTCTATACAACGTCTAAACAGACAAGAAGGAAACCTACTAAAACATTAGTGATTAAAATCTCTAGGTGGTGAGAGTATAAGCGATTTTATTCTTTACAGTTTTCTTAGGTTTCCAAATATTCTCCCATATAAATATGATATTTTTAGACTCAGAAATGAATATACACATTTCCATTTTCATGGTGACTATGGTGAGTTTTTTGATGTGTCCTTATGCTGCATTCTTTGAAACTTTCTCCAAAGAGATTTATGTTCTTATTGAAATAATAAATTTTATAAAAATAACTTTATGGTGTGTTTCGTTGTACAGATATTTTTCCATACTGTTCTATATGCTTACATTTTATACATATGTACACATGTGTGTATCTTTTAGTTCTTTTT
The DNA here is from genome assembly GCF_009764315.1 of Trachypithecus francoisi. Lineage (NCBI taxonomy): Eukaryota > Metazoa > Chordata > Mammalia > Primates > Cercopithecidae > Trachypithecus > Trachypithecus francoisi. The sequence continues at coordinate 43,218,208 of NW_022681462.1, read as the reverse complement.
CCAGTATGAATACAAACCAATATACTCTATATCATTTTTTCTTACATATTGGCTTTAAGGTATTTTTCCGGTCACTTTTAGGTCTTTAATCTTTCTAGAGATTTAGAGAATATGATGCTTTAGGAATCTGGCTTTATTGCCCAAATGGATAGCTAATTATACCAACATCATAGATTGAAAATACCATATTTTCTCCACATATGTTAAACCATTAGTAGGCATAAATCTTTCTTTGCCATAAAAAGCTGAAGTATACAGTAGAAAATGAACATATATGCCACATGTCTTTGGTATTAAACACATATGACTACAGATTTTTTTTTTTGTAGAGAAAAAAGGCTGTCACATTTTTCACACTTTCATAATCCTAATGGTTCATCTTTTCTCCTGATGACAGTATGTAGAGTCATCAAATGCCCTTGACCTTCCATGCTACAGCCTCCTTTCTGTTCTAGAGGGACCCCTGCCAGCCTTCCCAAAGAATACCCTCTTGAGAATTCATTCAGGAAATTTTACAAAACTGAAAATCACTCAGTGCTGACTCAATTTTTTCTAGAGTGTTCAGCATTATCTATTAATAAAATACTTAATTTATGCCCTGTTATGTAAATGTCCTCAGTGACACTACAAAGGTTTCTTTGGGAAAATTATACTGGAACCACAGACAGTTTCCCTAAACTTTATCTCTTTAGACGCCTTAACTTATGCATACAGTCTAACCAGATTTGTAACTGTAGACCTAAACTGCCTTGACACTGATATAGCTGATAAAGAATTATGGGAAGAACATTTCCTGCAACCTTCAGTTTCTGTGGGGTGGAGTGTGGGTGACAAGCAATTGAGAGTCAGTGGTGCATTCATTTCCAAATTGGCATGCAATCACATTGCGTTCCAAGACTACATTACTTATAGGGTTCTGTGTTACAGACACATGGCTGCTATGTAAAAATAGAATGTTTTGTAATTCTCACCAAAATATTCTTTGAAACATAGTTACATGAGTCAAAATAAATCACAAAAGGAGTTCAAAAACATTTTGAACTGAATGATAATGAGAAAGCAGCACATCAAAATTTGTAAGAGGCAGGTCAAGCAATGCTTAGAGGGTAATTGTATAGCTAAAAAGAAGAAAGAATTCTGCCTTCAGACTGGAAATTGCAACATTGACTCTGCCCTGGATCCCAGTCTGAAAAGTTTGGACTTGCCAGCCCCCACAGTCATGTGAGCCAATTCCTTAAAATAAATTTCCTTAAAAATAAAATTCCTTAAAATACACATATGCACACTCACTCTACTTGCTCTGTTTCAATGAAGAACTTTGACTAATACAGATTTTACTACAGAGAGTGGTTCTAGGGAAATAGTCTTAAGGTTGAGTTTCTGAATTGGTTCTGGGGCTTCTAGAATTGGTTCTCTAATCTGATCACTAATGACTCTATTTCCAGTAGCAAAGAAAACACTGATAGTTTATGGCATTATGTGATGATGGAGATAGGTAGAATATCACTATTGAAAATGCTTAATCAAATATTTGTAAGACATAAGACTATGAGTGCCCATGTATTTGATATCTTAGAACATTTTTGTTAAATTAATGAGGATGAGATTGGTTGGTTGCTCTTAATGTCATTGGACAACATGGAGAGAGAAAAGGATGAGCTCAGGGATTCAAATTTTCAGCTTAAGCCTTACATAAGTGATTTGAAATTTATGTCCTGAAAGAGACCCTTATCTCCTGTAGCTTCAGGGCTGAGATTGCTGAAAGCCATAAAAATGATGGGGTATTTTTTATCAAAGTTCCCCTACTTATTATTAGCTGTATAGCTTTGGTTTGGGGATGCAAATTCATTCTCTGCATGTTAATTTTTGAACTGCTATGCATTATCTAACCTAAAGATAGCGTGTAAGGTCAAAAAAAATAGGGACTTTTGTCTTGATTTCACTTCTTACTGGCTGTGTGGCTCTGGTCCAGTGTTAGTGAGACAGTTTCCTCATATAATCAAGATGATGAAAACATGCTAGACTTACAGAATTGTTGCAAGAAAGAAATTGAGGGAACATTTTGTCAACTGTAAAATATTAATACACAACAAGTAACTGTTACTATATTATAACATTAATTTGTAGTACCTTGCATTAGAGGGATTGTTAGAGGCAAATATGTACTCACAGTTTTGCATGTCAGCTGGGCGCAGTGGCTCACGCCTATAATCCCGGGATTTTGAGAGGCAGAGGTGGGAGGATCACTTGAGCCCAGGAGTTCTGGACCAGCCTGGGCAACAGAGGAAGACCCCGTCTCTACCAAAAAAAAAAAAAAAAAAAAATTAGTCAGGTGTGGTGGCATATGCCTGTAGTCCTAGTTATTCAGGAGGCTGAGGTGGGAGGATTGATTGTGCCTGGGAGGTTGAGGCTGCAGGAAGCTGTGATTGCACCATTGCACTACAGCCTAGGCAATACAGCGAGATCCCATCTCAAAACCAAAAAAAAAAAAAAAGTTTGCATGCCAAAAACATTTGTAAGGCACAGGAAGAAGTTTTGGAATAGAAACCGGCCCAACCATACGCCCCGTTAAAAGTCCCCAAGATCCCAAACTCCTCACCATATAATTAGCACACATTCAAAAGCTTTTGGCCCAAACTGTTTGGACAATTATATAAGAAATAAAAGCAACTCTCATCATTCTGCCTCCTTTACCCTTGTCTGAAATAATGATTTTTAAAAATCAAATCTTTTTTTCTAAATTTGGAAATAATATAATCTTTATGGCTTCAATTCCTACTATAACTTCCCCACAAAACAAAAAAAATTGTAGCCTTAATTTGCTTATGCAATGAAAGTAGAGAAAAAAGTGATCATTTTCTCACTGGTCTGAAGCTGATATCGGGAGGCTGTTCATCTTGCCTAAGAAATTGCAGCGCAAAGTCAGCCCCACATAGAATTGAACAGATAATCCAGTGGACACTCCTTAATCCAAGTAGCACAGGCCTCCATGGGCCCCTCCCCTAATGTAGTCAGACCATGCTCCTACTCAAGCTCCCACGAAGCATTCCTGGCCACCCATTCAACCCGGAAAGACCAAAATACCTTTTCTCCCCGTGTCTAAGCCCATGTCAGACAATCCCAATCAAAGGCATAAATCCTCTCTCTTCCCCGCATCATTTGTCTCCTATGTTGCTTACAGCGACATTTCCCTGAATCCTCATAACTTGGCTATAAGCAACTATAAGCTGTTTTCAATCCATTCAGGCAACCCAGGGACTCTCCTCGTCTTACTCTGATGGGCTGACTGGATGACAATATTGTCAGGCTACATGGCTCTCTCCACTGAGAGCAGAACAGCAGGGGTCCTTGAGATACCTATTCTCTTACTCCATCTGTCCTCACCAGAGTGTCCCATGGCATGTGTTTTGAAGGAGCAGGTGTGGCACGGTGTGCTGCCATGGGATGGAGGGAGCAGGACTGGGGCCTAGGGGGCAGAAAGAACCTGACACCAGAATGGTCAGCTCCAGCTTGCTTCTTTCGGCCCAGTTTCGACACCCTTTTACTTGGCACAAAGATTTGAGAATTTGCAGGTGGTCTTGAAGTTACCAAATTACACATGTGACAGAGTTAGGGCCTTCCCTCCCCCACCACTGCCCTGCCTTGCACCTGGGAGGAAGGGGATCTTTCAATATAATAAGGAGAGTGACCTCCCTTGAGGTGCGGTCAGTGGAGAAAGCAGTGCTGCTTCCTGTAGATGTAGATGCTCCACTCTATGGATTTGGAAAGGACCAGGCATGCCCTTCAGAAGACTGAAAACAGTTGGGTGCAGGTACCAACTGGATGGAACCCAGAGGGAGAGGGCAACAAGCATCCACCCATCCAAGGCAGACTGGAAGACTCACTGGTGGGCAGGGGCAGGGAAGGCCCATTGGCCCCAATCCCCTCAGCTCCACATCTTTCTGAGCAGCTTTGTTTCCTTCTTGGTAATGCACCTTGTCACTCTGTGGTAGGTTGGCAGGCTTTCCATGCCCATGTCCAAATAGATCCCAAAGTATTTCAAAGGCCATCTCCCCCCGACCTCTGCCTCAGTCCCTAGAAGCTCAGCACTCAGTTGGCCCTCAGGAAATGTGGGCCAAATTGAATTACTAACCTGTTGTTACCCATGAGATCACAGCCAGTGATGCTGTTGGGAGGATAAAACCTTGACATTTCACTGATGGCACATATCTAGGCAGGCCCACAGCCAACAGTTCCCTGGCTGTGCCTGGACATAAGGGTGAATGCTCATAAGCCCACCAGCAATCTACCAGCATTCCTGATTCCCACCCTCATGCTGAAGTGCCAAGAACCTGAGCTTTTGATCTTTGCTCATCTGATGATGAATGGTATCTCCAATTTGGGTTGAAATCTACATTTCTCTTACTGTGAGGGTGGTTTAACGTCTCTTCAGATATACTTGTATATTTCAATTTATACTTTCATTGTTAACATTGAAAGTGTTTGGTTTTATTGTATTTATTTTTGTGAATTCTATTTATGCTACATGAGATACTGCTTTCCATTTGTGGTAGTAACATCAAGTTTCCTTCAAAAATAAAATTTTTACTTAAGTAAGTTTATTTAAGTACAACGAGTGAATTGATTTCAACATAGATAGCAAACTTCCATTCGAAAATATGTACTGGGTACTTACCATGTACTAGAGAGTGTCCTAGAACCTTGGGATATAGCACACACAGAAGAATCCCTGCTTTCATAGACCTTAAGTTCTACTAGGGAAGAAAGCCAGATACTAAAGAAGATAAATATATATAAAGGCAGGAGGAGCAGAGATTGAAATCGGGAGACTGAGCTTTTTTTTTTTTTTTTTTGAGATGGAGTCTTGCTCTGTTACCCAGGTTGGAGTGCAGTGGCACAATCTTGGCTCACTGCAACCTCTGCCTCCCGGGTTCAAGCGATTCTCCTGCCTTAGCCTCCTGAGTAGCTGGGATTACAGGCGCATGCACCACCACGCCCATACAATTTTTGTATTTTTAGTAGATATGAGGTTTTGCCATGTTGGTCAGGCTGGTCTCGAACTCCTCACTTCGTGATCCGCCCGCCTCGGCCTCCCAAAGTGCTGGGATTACAGGCGTGAGCCACCGCACCCGACCCAGAGCTCTTTTTTTTTTTTTTTTTGAGACGGAGTCTGGCTCTGTCGCCCAGGCTGGAGTGCAGTGGCCGGATCTCAGCTCACTGCAAGCTCCGCCTCCCGGGTTCACACCATTCTCCCGCCTCAGCCTCCTGAGTAGCTGGGACTACAGGCGCCCGCCACCTCGCCCGGCTAATTTTTTGTATTTTTTAGTAGAGACGGGGTTTCACCGTGTTAGCCAGGATGGTCTGGATCTCCTGACCTTGTGATCTGCCTGTCTTGGCCTCCCAAAGTGCTGGGATTACAGGCTTGAGCCACCGCACCCGGCCCAGAGCTCTTTTTTTTAAAATCTGGTTGTCGATCAGTCTTGTAATACCAGTAATGTATAAGAGAACAGGAAGCCAGGAGTCAGGCCCAGTGAAACTAATGTGTTGCTTACTATATATTGGCATTGATAGTATCATCCAAGAGATGTGACTTCGTGAATACATTCATTTCTCATGTTAATTTCCTTTCCTTTCCTTTCTCTCTGTGATCTGAAAGACAAACCAGAGCTAGAGTCAAGATGATGGGAAAGCTTTCTCCAAACAATGAACCTGAATCTTGCTAAATGATCTGTTGAGAGGTCTGGTTTGTGGAAGGCGTACAGAATCACACAAGTGTTTGTATCCTGGCTCCAGAGCTTGACTGCTTTCTTTCTTCCAAGCTCCTGCTTCTTGCATCCTAGTTGTCTGACTTCAGGAAATTAATCTCCCTGAGCCTCAACAGACTCTACTGAAATTGGGGATAATAATTGTTCCGCTATGAGGATTCAATGAGAACATTCATGGAAAGCAGTCATTGCAGAGTCTGGAAACATTGTACATTTAGCTAAGCAAATGTTGTTATTAACTATTATTGCCTATAATTAATTTCCTTCTTAGACTTTATGTCTGAACCTAAAATGAACTTGGAACAGGTGAAACACTCCCCAAAAATAAAAGTGTCACTTGTTTCAGAATGCAAAAGAAAAAAAAGAAAAGTGATGGACTGGGTTTAATAATGCCCTCTCCAAATCCATGTCCTTCCTGGAACCTTAGAATGTGAACTGAATTGTAGATATAATTAGTTAAATAAAGATAAGGTCACACTGGAGTAGGATGGGTCCCTAATACATTGTGATGTATGCTCTTTTAAGAAAAGAAGAGGAGACACAGACAGAGACACACAATGTAGAGGCTGGATTTGTGCTGCAGAAGCCAAGGAATGCCAAGAACTGCAGCAACCACCAGAGGCTGGGTAGGAAGCATGGAACAGATTCTCTTTCTGAGCTCCCAGGAAGGAACTGGCAAATACCTTGATTTGGACTTCTGGTATCCAGAACTATGAAATATATTTTACATTTCTGTTGTCTTAAGCTACCTAGTTCAAGGTACTTTGCTATAGCAGGCTGACATGGTTTGGATCTGTGTCCCCACCCAAATCTCATGTAAAATTGTTATCCCCAGTGTTGGAGGTGGGGCCTGGTGGGAGGTGATTGGATCATGAGGATGGTCCTTCATGAGTGGTTTTAGCACCATGCCCTTGGAGCTGTTCTCATGATAGTGAGTGAGTTCTTGTAAGATCTTGTTTAAAAGTGTGTAGGACCTTCTGCTTTTCCCTCTTCCCTTTGCTATGGCCATGTGAAGCTCCTTGATCCCCCTTTGCCTTCCACTATGATTGAAAGTTTCCTGAGGCCTCCCCAGAAACGAAGCAGAAGTCAATATCATGCTTCCTGTACAGCCTGCGGAACCATGAGCCAATTAAGCCCGTTTTCTTTATAAATTACCCAGTCTAGATATTTCTTTATAGCAATGTGAGGACAGACTAATACATAGCCCTAGGAAACAAATACAAATGATAATCCATGTTTTTTAAAAATAGCATTTCCTCCTCTTTTAAGTCACATGGTATCCTGGAAAAAACATAGGCTGGAGAATCAGAGGACCTAGCTTTTAAAGATTTAAAAGGTAAAGATTTTTGTCTTAACTTCTTTGTTTCTTTTCTACTAAAATCTTGGATTCTAATGCCATTTATTCAATTACTTATTTGCTTTATATTACAACATACACAAAAAGTTTCAGAATAATAACAACATTACTACTAATAACAAGACTAGTGAATACAGTATAAAATTTCTCTGCAGTTCTTCATTAGGCCGTATTCCTAGTGAGCTATGCAGTGAAAGTAATGTCTTTTAAGTGAACTGAAATAACTCTTCTCTTGCAGTTATGCCAGCAACCTGAAACAGAGTTGAATAAATTTGTTTCAGTTTGTTTTTCATCTTTAGTGACTGTATTTTTTTCTGTTCGATTTAAAATTTTAAGGTTATGTAAAACATTTACCAAATTCCAAAGTCAAAAATTAAGAAAACAAGGTCAATTCAGGGAGGGGTACCTTCCATCCCTACCCCCTCCTCAGTTCTATCGGTAACAATTTTAATTAGCTTTTGGTTTATCTGGTCTAGTTTTGAAAATATAGGTAAATGTACACACACACACAACTACATACTGCATATATTCCTCCTCTCTCTCACATGGAAGGTAGCACATTTTACACACTGTTCTTCACTTGTTTATTAAACAACAGTACCTCCCATAGATGCCTGCATGTCACCATACAGAGAGAAACCTCAGAGTGATGCAGGTGGGTCCACGGACTCACATTGGGCAGCTTTATTTTGGACTAGGAATGTGTGTCTTGGAGGAGGGACATGGGAAACAGAGCTGGCCTCAAAACCTGCTGGTCTTGCTCAGGGAAAGTCACCATCACAGTTCACAGCCTGATTGTTTCCAAGAATGGGGTGCATGGGAGTCAGCGTGGGAGACCCTGATGCCAGCCTGTCTGCGTGGGGATTCAGGGGATGTGAGTGTGTGTCCCCAGCATGGGCCACTTGTGCCTGGTGGGGCCAGTGGAGGCTGAAGTGGGCCTGTTGGAGCCTACTTACAGGAAGACTTTACCCTGGGGGAGAAAAGAAGGCAGTTATGTTAGGGGTGATTCTGGAACAAAACCGTGGCTGTGTGGAGGGGAGAGCATTCCTGAGGACCACACGATGGCTGTTTCAGTATTTGTCCCTTCTGGCACTTGTGTCTGGCACTTGGGGTCAGAGAAGGCAGTAAGTAAAAGCTGCTAGAATTTTCTCATTGCAACCTCTGCTCTAGGACCCTGTTCCCAAAGTGACCACATAAAGGGAAGTCATATTTCCTGGATCCTGTCCCCACATGCCAGCCTTTCATCCCACCCAGGGGGCTCCTTGTCCAGTGGGGAGGCAGTGGAACTGCTCAGGAGCATATGGGAGAAAGCCCTCAGGGTCCCTGGAGGTGTGTCAGTGCGACAAGGAGGAGGCACTTCTTAGGCTGTGTGGGAGGTGAAGAAAAACCAAAATGAAAGAAGAAGGAAGGAAGGAAGGAAGGAGGGAAGGAAGGAAGGAAGGAGGGAAGGAAGGAAGGAAGGAGGGAAGGAAGGAAGGAAGGAAGGAAGGAGGGAAGGAAGGAGGGAAGGAAGGAAGGAGGGAAGGAAGGGAGGGAGGGAAGGAAGGAAGGAAGGGAAAAAGGAAAGAGGGAGGGAGGGACAGAGGGAGGGAAGGAAAGAAAGAAGGAAGGAAGGGAGGAGGGAAGGGAGGAACAGAAGGAGGGAAGGAAAGAAGGAAAGAGGGAAGGAAGGAAGAATGGAGGAGGGAAGGGAGGAAGGAAGGAATGAGGGAGGGAAGAAAGGAAGGAAGGAAGAAGGGAGGGAAGAAAGGAAGTAAGGGAAGGAAGAAAAGAAGGAAGGAGGGAAGGAAGGAAGGAAGGAGAGAGGGAGGGAAGGAAAGAAAGAGGAAGTAAGGAAAGAGGGAAGGAAGGAGAAAGGGAGGAACAAGGGAGGGAAGGAAAGAGGGAAGTAAGGAAGGAGGCTTATCAGGGGCCTAAGTATTGGCATAGACAGGTGAGACCCAGGCCAGGTAAATCTGAGCTATTACCTTTACTGGGACTCCTGAAGTGCTCAGTCTGGGGAGTACTGGGAAGCATGGGGGACACTGTAAATTAGTTTCCCAAATCATCCCATTTGTCCCTCCTCAAACCCTGCACAGCAGCCATGCCCTGCAGTGTCCTCACCTGAAAATAAGGGACTGACTTGACAAGCTCCAGGGTGCCCCCAGCTCTGACGTTTTATGGTTCCATGATTTCTACAAAGCACACTGAAGTGCCCCGGAGAACAGACAGTGCCTCCCCACAGAACCCCGAGCCGTGGATTGTAATGTTTATGCCCCAGGCCTCCATAAAAACAGCGTGCATCATGTTTACCAAGCCCTCCAGGTTAGTCCTGTCTCCGTAGCATGATGTGCGTGTGACTGAAGTCGTGTGAGCCTGGATAGGCCATTTGGAGGCCTGGGTCCTCTGACATTGAGAGCCATGTACCCTTGGGCGAGTCAGTTAACAAAAGGAAAGCTGTCAGCAAGATGCACATGGCCACATTAAGATCACAGGGCCACCGTGTGTGGGAATGCTCTCTCTTGCTGAGGGGTCGGGCTCTTACACCAGGGCCAATGGTCCAGAAGCAGCAGAGTGAAGCTCGCAGCAGCTTATGGCCCCACTGTTGTACTGAGGTCCTAGGACTACAGGGAGCCCCTGGGCGAACCCAGATGCCACCACCAGGCCGCTGTGGATCTGTGCATCCTTCTCAGAGGCCCGTGACTGCTGTGGCTTCCTCATGCTCCTTCCGCGGCCCAGCTGCAGGGATTCCAGTTGTCAGAGCAGGCTACCTCTGCAGGCCTTCCTTCCGGCAGCTCCTCAGGGAGGGTTTTCTTAGCCTGGCCCCAGGGAAGCTGGTACATCTACCTTGTGTCCTTCAACTTCTGATATCCTATTGATGGCCTTGAAGGAGGACCCCCATAGAATGTTATTTGGGGCTCCTTGTCCAGTGGGGAGGCAGTGGAACTGCTCAGGAGCATATGGGAGAAAGCCCTCAGGGTCCCTGGAGGTGTGTCAGTGCGACAAGAAGGAGGCACTTCTGGCCGGGCGCGGTGGCTCAAGCCTGTAATCCCAGCACTTTGGGAGGCCGAGACGGGCGGATCACGAGGTCAGGAGATCGAGACCATCCTGGCAAACACAGTGAAACCCCGTCTCTACTAAAAATACAAAAAAAAAAAAAACTAGCCGGGCGAGGTGGCGGGCGCCTGTAGTCCCAGCTTCTCGGGAGGCTGAGGCAGGAGAATGGCGTAAACCCGGGAGGCGGAGCTTGCAGTGAGCTGAGATCCGGCCACTGCACTCCAGCCTGGGCGACAGAGCGAGACTCCGTCTCAACAAAAAAAAAAAAAAAAAAAAAAAAAGAAGGAGGCACTTCTTAGGCTGTGTGGGAGGTGAAGAAAAACCAAAATGAAAGAAGAAGGAAGGAAGGAAGGAGGGAAGGAAGGAAGGAAGGAGGGAAGGAAGGAAGGAAGGAGGGAAGGAAGGAAGGAAGGAAGGAGGGAAGGAAGGAAGGAAGGAGGGAAGGAAGGAAGGAGGGAAGGAAGGAAGGAAGGCGGGAAGGAAGGAAGGAGGGAAGGAAGGAAGGAGGGAAGGAAGGAAGGAAGGAGGGAAGGAGAAGGAAGGAGCCTAGATGTCCCTCTGATTCTGAAGAGGATGGCAGTCCTGTCCTGTTATGCTGCCTGCAAGGGTGAAGTCATTAGGGGAAAGGGCTGGGAAAGGATTCAGGAGGTGGGAGATGTAGCTGTGAAAAGCAGCTTGCAGGGGGCAGCTGGATGGGGTGGCGGAGAGAGCACCACCTCCCTACCAGAGCCTGTGGCTGCTTTGCCACATCCTTACATAGTTCCCGTGGTGCCTCTCCCTACCCCAAGTCGTGGTTCAGATATATGGGCACCTGATCCCACTCAAAGCTGATCCCAGTCCTTTCCAAGAGTTAGTGCAATTGGAAATGAGGAAACAGCAAGGTCCTTTCTGATGGCAGAGGCTGAGGAATGTGAAGCTTGGGAACTGTTGGCCTCTGTGCTTTCTGGCTGGTGGAGGAGTTAGAGCCCTAAGACTTTGGCTTGTGGAGATGGGGGCTGAGAGAGAGAGAGTGAGACAGACAGACAGAGAGAGACAGAGACAGACACAGTGAAGGCTGGTGGATTTTGGAGTTGGAGCAGCTGGCCCCCGTTGTCTGACACCAGCCACACTCCTGACCTTCTGTAGTTAGGATATGCACGTCTTCCTTGAGTTTCATGAGCCAATACATTTCCATTTTGTTACAGAGAATTCAGATTGGTTTTTACTACATTCTTGCATTGCTTAACGATGGAGATATGTTTTGAGAAAAGTGTTGTTAGGTGATTTCGTCATCGTGCGAATATCGCAGAGTGAACTTACACAAACCTAGATGGCACAGCCTACTACACACCTAGGCTACAAACCTGCACAGCATGTTACTGTATTCAATACTGTAGGCAATTGTAACATAAGAATAAGTATTTGTGTATGTAAACATAGAGAAGATATAGTAAAAATACAGTGTAAAAGACAAAAAATGGTATACCTATAGAGGACACTTCCCAGGAATGGAGCTTGTAGGGCTGGAAGTTACTCTGGGTGAGTCAGTGGGTGAGTGGTGAGAGAATGTGAGGGCCTAGGACATTACTGTATACTGCTGTAGACCTTGGAAACACTATAGTTAGGCTACACTAAATTTATAAAAAAAAAACCTTTTTCTTTCTTCAATAATAAATTAATCTTAGCTTACTGTAACTTTTTTACTTTACGGTAAGATTATTGTAACTTCCTTACTTTATAAACTTTTTTTTTTTTAACATTTGGACCATTTCATAATAATATTTTAAAACACAAGCACATCATCTATGTAAAAATATTTTCTTTATATCCTTATCCTGTAAGCATTTTTCTATTTTTATAATATCTTTTTCCATTTTTAAGCTTTTTTGTTGAAGATACAAAGGCACATTAGCCTAGGTCTATACAAGGTCAGGATCATCAATATCACTGTCTTCCACCTCCACATCCTGTCCCACTAGAGGGTCTTTGGGGCCATAACAGTCATGGAGCTGTGATCTCCTAAGATAACACTGTCTGCTTCTGGAATCTTCCTGAAGGATCTGCCTGAGGCTGTTTTACAGTTAACTTTTAAAAAAATAAGTAGGAGTACACTCTAAAATAATGATTAAATGTATAGTACAGTAAATACATAAACCAATAACATAATCGTTCACTATTACCATCAAGTATTATGTACTACTGTATATAATTGTGTATGTTACACTTTTATACAACTGGTAGTGCAGTAGTTTTGTGTTTTTATTAACCTGGGCTCTATGGATCTGATCACAGTAGTTTGTTGACCAGATCGCCAGAAACAAGTGAGTAATATGTTGGGCTATGACTGAATGACACCAGTGATGTCATGCGGTGATAGGAATTTTTCAGCTCCATTGTAGTCGTACAGGACCAATGTCATATATGCAGTCTGTTGTTGACCAAAACGTTGTTATGTGGTGCGTGACTGTACTCATAACTGAGAAAGTCCTGCCTAACATAGATAGTCCAGGGAGCCACATTTTATTCTCTCTCTCTCTCTCTCTCTGTGTATATTTTTCAGACTCATTTGGAGTAAGTTGCCCCTTTACCCCAACTACTTGAATTTTCTCCTAATGACAAGAACATTCATTTAAATATCCACAGTACAATAATCAAAACCATAAAGTCAACATTGATACAGTATTGTATTATTCATGTTGTTTAAATTTCACCAGTTTTCCCAATAATGTAGTAATCCCCTGTGTAGCAACATCGAGAACCACTGGACCTACACCCATGGGCTGAGTCCTGGCTGTACAATAGTAGAATCACCTGGGGTGGAGAGGAACTTTCAAAAACTACAGATGCCTACCTCTAGAAATTGGATTGATTGGCCAAGTCGTGTGTATTTGTGCATCTGTGTGCATGGTGACTCTGATACACAGTTAGTGTGGAAACCATTGATCTAAGCCAGTGTGTGGTCACTTCCTTTCATTTCTTCCTCGTTTGTCAGTTCCCATTAGCTCTGGGTGGGTATACTGGTTTGAATAGCATTCCCTAAAAGTTCATATCAGGAAGTGACTTTATTTGAAAATAGGGGTTTTGCAGATGTAATCAAGTTGAGATGAGTCATGTTGGGTTAGGTAGGGCACTAAATCCTATGACCAATGTCCTTCAAGAGGAGAGAGATATGAAGACATAGAGACCCACAGAAAGGAAGGCCAGGTGATGGGGCGGAGTGTGAAATGATGCTGCTACAAGCCAAGTAATACCAAGGATTGCGGGGAGCCAGCAGAATCTAGAAAAAGGCAAAGAAGGATTCTCCCCTAGAGCCTTCAAAAGTAACAAGGTGCTGCTGAACATTTCAGGTTTCTAGTCTCCAAATCTGTGAGAGAATTAAATTTCTGCTGTTTACCTAACCAAGTTTGTGGTAATTTGTTACTGTAGGAAAATAATGTAGTGGTCAAGGGACCTAGTTAAGCCAAGATGGCCCAAGCACAATTTTATTGGGTCATTTGACAGCTTTTCCTTCCTAATAATCAAAGACTCACAGGAGTGTGGTAGTCTTTAGGGTTGGCTGGTGGAGGCGCCTGGGAGGATTACACTTCTCTGGCTCTTAGAGAGAAGTGTGCCTTGTAAACAGATTCTTGAGGTATCTTCCAGGATAGGCTAGATTATGCTTGACACTTCTGGGTGTACCTTTACAAGTCCGTGGGCGATTCAAACTATGCTCTCATTCTCTGACACAGAGACCAGTGATGCTTTAGATGTCGGTTGTTCGGATGGACAGGGCCTGGGAGTAAGATGGCTTGCTGGGAATCCCCCAAACCTATTTGCTACAGGTTTCAGGTGAGACTCTTGATTCTATTCTTGACACAAGGGGCAAGGGAGTAGAGGTTGAGGTTCCTGGATTTTAATGGGCTTTTGTTGCTAAATATTTCTCAGTTTTATCTTTTACCAATAGAACTTGTGAAGCAGTTGCCTATTCCAACTCTAAAAGTCCCTGAACTTGTGGACTCTATTCCCTTCCATCCCTGCTTGCAAACTGGTCAATTCTTTTGTAAGCCCACCTCTTTCTTATAATGTCTTGTCAAACACAAGCAAAAGCAGCCAACATGTAACGCTAACCTTGTGTTTTCAGCATCTTCTCTTGGAGTGATAAGTTCCAAGTTAGGTATGTCTTCTGTCAGTGGCAGCTTTGTCAAATATTTGCTCTCATAAAAGCGACCATCTTCAATTTTGGTCAACACCATTGCTTTGGTCAACAGCATCCACCTTGCCCCTCCCAGCCTCTAAGCCAGTGTACCTATTTTAGTTTTTTATTTCATCAGCAACATTCTTCTAGTATCTTCTATGATTGTCTAGGTAACAAATAACCCTCAAAAAAGTCTTAGTGGTTGGCCGGGCGCGGTGGCTCATGCCTGTAATCCCAGCGCTTTGGGAGGTTGAGGTGGGTGGATCACGATCACCTGAGGTCAGGAGTTTGAGACCAGCCTGGCCAACATGGTGAAGCCATGTCTCCACTAAAAATACAAAAAATTAGCTAGGCTTGGTGGTGGGCACCTGTAATCCCAGCTACTCAGGAGGCTGAGACAGGAGAATTGCTTGAACCCAGGAGGCAGAGGTTGCAGTGAGCCAAGATCATGCCACTGCACTCCAGCCTGGGCAACAAGAGCGAAACTCCATCTCAAGAAAATAACAACAACAACAATCTTAGTGGCTTCTAAGAACAGCGGTCTTTTTTTTTTTTTTTTTTTTTCTCACTCAAGCAAGCATTCCCTTGGAAGTTAACTTAGTAACCTATGTTTTCAGTTTATAGGTCTCTGGGTCAAGAGGACCCACATCCTTACTTGATGCAAGGGCTACTCTGTGCCCCCAGGGACCTCAGACTTGATGTGGAGGTGTGGGGCTTTGGCTGCTTCCCTGGAAGGGTGGAGAGTGTATTTTGCCTGTGGAAGGGAGAGCGTGACCAGAGGGGCAGACTGAGTAGTCACTAGCTCAGCTTACAGATGATTTTGAGTGTTGGCCTCCCAGGCATGTCCAGGGTGGTACTTCCCTTCCCCCATAGAGTCAGGAGTGAGCTGCTTTGTCCAGGGGATTGTGAGCAGAAGTTATGTGTGTCTCTTCCAGCTGGAAGCTTTAAAAGCCAGTGTGGCCACACAATCGTGGCTGTTCTGTCAGCCGGGACCTGGAGTGAGGGGATGTGGAACAGAATCCCCAGGTAGCATGAGTGAGAAATAAACTCTTGTCTTTTTAGGCCCTAAGATTTGAGGGTTGTTGGTGACCGAGTTGTATGTGAAGTCATTTTGGGGTTGTTTGTTACCACTACAGTATTTTGGCCGATATAGAAAGAAATACTCCTCTTCTGCTTTGCACAGGGTGGTGCTTGGAGCTGCAGCATCCATCTTACAACTCAGAGAAGACAAGATAAAAAAAAAAAAAAAAAAGTAAAGATTACATACAGAGAAAGGATGGTGGATGGTGGAGCAGAAAGATGCAAAGGACCTGGGTTCCCGGGGGAGAGCCATCAAATTTGCCCTTGGGGCTTTCCTACCACCAGGCTTCCTGTGATGTAAGAAAACAAAGCCCCTTTTTATCATGGACGATTGGGTATTATTACTTGCAGCTGCACAGGTGTAGTAGACCAAGGAATGACTCACCAAAGGTGCTCATGTTTTAATCCCTAGTACCTGAGAATGTGTTTCTTATACGGCAAAAGGGCCATTGCTGGTGTGATTAAAGTATGGATCTTACGATAGGAAGATTATCCTGGATTATTCCCATGGGTCCATGTAAACAAGTCTTTTAAAAGGGAGGCAAGACGGTCAAAGTCAATAGAAGATGGAACGACAAAAGCAGAGCTTGAAGTGATGCATTTTGAAGACACGAGAAAGGATCAGGAGCCAAGAAATTCAGGCAGCCTCTAGGAGCTAGAAAAGACAAGGAAATACATTTTTCCCTGGAGCTGTGAGAAGGAACCCAGCTCTGCTAACACCTTGATTTTAACCCTGTAAGTCCTATTTTGGATTTCTGACTTCCAGAAATGTAAGAGAATAAATTGGTGCTATCTTAAGCCACTCATTTTGTGGGAATTTGTTACTGGAAACGAATACAGATGGCATCCACTAACCTCATAACAGCAGACCACACCGTCATCTCCCCAGCAAAGTAGCCTCTGGAAGGGAACAGCTAACATTTCCTTGAATATTTAAAAGGAGAATCAACAAGGTATATGAGAATTAGGGAGCAGAAAGGAAGGAACATTTTCCACTTAGGTTATAACTCATTTCCCTCCAGCCACAACAATAAAAAAAAAGGAGGGTCCTGGGAAATGAGTATCGTGTTCGGGTTGATCGCCTGGTCATGAAAGGAGCTCCCAGCTACCCTGGACTGCAATGCTGTAGACCTGAATTCCCTTTAGATTACAGTGATGTTAGAGGTCACAGTAATGCCCAGTTTAGGGAACAGGTGAGATACAGCTGAGGAGGGGCCAGAGCTGGAGCCAGGCTATCTTGGGTCGTGGGGGTCAGGCAAAGTGGCTGGTCCGGGGATTTGCTGAGTGGGTCAACCGGCTCAGTCCTGAGCAGCCTGGCCTCCGGTGCCCAGGTCCACGTGACTGGCACCCTTTCTAGGGATCTAATACTTGTTTCTTGTGGCCCACAAATCTGGAGGGACAACTGATAACTGGAGGATAGAGTTTTCCGTTCCTCGGAAGGGCAAAGGGAGGCCACCGTAGGAGCGCCCACTTGGCGCTGGACCGCGCGCCCAGGAAGCCAGGGAAGGGCGGAGCCAGGGAGGGAGGGGACAGGAAGGTGAGGAGGGAGGAGACGGGCCTGGTGGGGTGGAGAGAAAGAGGGCGTGCGCTGCGGGCCCCACCTGCAGGGAGCTGGAGGAGGCGCGGAGCAAAGCCGGCCCTGCCAGCCACGCGGAAAAGCAGTCAGGTGAGCGCGATGGAGCCGGCGCCGGATCTGGGGCTCGGGGACTCCTCCCTGCACCGCTACCTGGACGGCAACTTCTGGAGCCTCAAGAACGAGCTGCGCAGGCTCCTCGGCCGCTGCCCGCTCTTCCGGGAAAGGTACCGCGCTGCGGCCGTCGCCCCTGCCCGCGCCCCCGAACCCGCCGAGCCTGTCTCCTCTGTCCCCGGCGCGTCGCTGCGGACACCGCCCCGGCGAAGGCGAGGTGGGGTGTGCGCTGCGCCTGAGAGGCAGGCCCCTTCCTCACCTGCAGATGATGGGCTCTCCTCCCCAGGTGTATGGGCGCAGCCGGCCGGCCGCCGCCGACTTCCTCGGCCCCCTGAGAGGCGTCCCTCGCCTCCTGAGCTCCCTCCTCCACGAAGAGTCGGGTGCAGGGCTGGCAGGCGCGTTGTCAGCATGCTGAGACAGTGTGGCTGGAAGATCGGCCTTGCTTGTTTGCTAAACCTGTTTCTTGAGTCCCCACCCCGCAATGTCCCACCCTTGGTGGGGAGAAGGGGACAGAAAAGCCGGGATGGGATGGGGTGGGCGCACAGGGATGGAGTGGCCCGGTCCAGGGCGTATCTGGGTGTCGGGGTGGGACAGACTTACAGGGCCGCCTCTGAGTGCAGGTGTGCGGAGTGGGCAGCTTCAGCGGGGCAGTTTGGTTATAAGAACTCAGGTCCTCGATGTCATCCGATGCCAGGACAGCCCTGAGAAGCAGGCAGAGGGGTGAGTGCAGCTCGAGTCTGGAAAAGGAGAAATGGCTCAGTCACCGGACAGAACTCGGCATTCGTGTCTCCTGTGGACTCTTTCTCATACCCATTTCAAGCAGTCTGAAAAGCCCAGTTAGAGCCATGCTTTGGAGTTCTAGCTTAAGAAAGCCCTATTAAAAATGTCAGTATGTGCCCGCAAAGGATTGATTGGTTAGCCATGCCCCCTTAGCCCTGGTTTAATTTATTTTGCGGAAACGAGAGGGAAGGAGATGGCTGGAGTGAACGTCAGGCTGTCCTTGGAAAATCTGGGGTTCCTGCACTGGTGTTACCTAGTGGGGAGTTGGGGGCGTTTGAAAGTTGAAAAGTGAGAAGTGTGGGATGGTGGGTGTGTCCATCGGTGTCTCCCCCACTTCTCTTTCGCCCTGTTTCATACATAGTTCTTTAAGTTATAGTTCTCAAAGTGTGGTACAGGGAGCCCTGGGGGTACCCAAGAGCATTTCAGGGGGTTAATGAGTCCAAACTGTTTTTATAGTAATACAAAAAAAGTTATTAGCTTTTTCACTCTCATTCTCTCACTGATGTACGGTGGCAGTTTCCAGAGACCACATGATGTGTAGTATTCCAACAGAAAAAATATAGAAGCAGATATGAGGATACAACTGCTTTCTATTAAGACAGACAGTAAAGGGATTTGTAAAAATGTAGAACAATTCTACTCTTCTTGCTAATTTTTTTGTTTTTGTTTTGGAAAATAGTTATTTTCATAAAATACACTAACAGATTTATTAGTTATTTTCAAATGAATTAATAAATATTTGAAAACGTTTCTGTTTTAATTTCTAATACAGTAAATATCAGTGGATATAACCCACCCAAATAAAAGCTCTTTAGGGACCTCATAATTTTTTTTTTTTTTTTGATATGGAGTCTGGCTCTGTTTTCCAGGCTGGAGTGCTGTGCTGTGATCTTGGCTCACTGCAACCTCCACCTCCTGGGTTCAAGTGATTCTCCTGTCTCAGCCACCACGTCTGGCTAATTTTTTGTATTTTTAGTAGAGATGGGGTTTCACCGTGTTGGCCAGGCTGGTCTTGAACTTCTGACCTCAAGCGATCTGCCCACCTTGGCCTCCCAAAGTGCTGGGGACCTCATAATTCTTAAGAGTGCAAAGAGTTCCTAAGATCAATAAGTTTGTGAATGGCTGCTTTAAGTCATACTGAGTTCAGTCGCATCTGATTAGACACACATCCCTTCCTATATTCCTCAGTCTTTTCAGTTTGTTCCTGGGCTATCACCTCTTTGTCTTTCAGTTTAGATAATTGCAGTTTAAAAGATGGAACAAAATTGTAATAACCAAACTACTGATTTGAGGCAAGCAGAAGGGACTTCCTTGTGAATTCCATAGGGACAGAGGAGAGGCGGAGAGGCATGCCTGGATAGGGGAGCCGGTGCGGTAGTTTGTTTCCTATGTGACTGCTGTCCTGTGATTTGTCTTTTTTTTTTTTTTGAGACGGAATCTTGCTCTGTCACCCAGGCTGGAGTGCAGTGGCGCATCTCGGCTCACTCTACGCTCCGCCTCCTGGGTTGACGCCATTCTCCTGCCTCAGCCTCCCACGTAGCTGGGACTACAGGCACCCGCCACCACACCCGGCTAATTATTTTGTATTTTTGGTAGAGATGGGGTTTCACTGTGTTAGCCAGGATGGTCTTGATCTCCTGACCTCATGATCCGCCCACCTCGGCCTCCCAAAGTGCTGGGATTACAGGCATGAGCCACCGCGCCTGGCTGATTTTTTTCCCCCCTTATTGACTTTACATTTGCTCATCCACAGAATGCAGATAATATCAATGCTGCTGTATTATGAAGCTTCAATGAAAAACTGTTGCGTGGGCATGGAGTAAACACTGTTTGTGGTGGGATACCAAAACACACATGCACACAAAGGGAAAAGCAAAAATCCCATTGCCCTGACAAACACTTTTCCTTTCTTTCCAGTTCTTGTTTATTTACTTTATAATTCAGAGTTGTAGTAATGGCATGAACAACATTTTGTATTTTTTCCCAGAATGGTTAAAGATTCTGATATCTGTCTATTTGAAAGTTCATATTGTACTATCAGATTTTACTTTAGCCCGTGTTAGAAGATGGTGATCTTGATATCTGGATGTTTTGACATTCTGCTAATGTAAAGTGTTCTATAGGAGATGAGAAATAAAACTTCCTCTTCTCTGAGGCAATGCCAGATCTCCTGTGGCTTGTCCTCCCCTTACCCCAAACAGGTCTTTGCAGTTAAAGTAGGTGTAGGGGAGAGGGTTGTGGCAGCATAGTGGTGAGTGCTGTGTGTACATAGTGAGAAGTTTGTGCAGGGCCCGCCAATGCCAGGGCATAAGAGCTCAGGAAACAGTTTTCCTCCAAAAGAGGTTGTGCAACTTCCTACACACACAGTGGGTGGCCACTCTCCTCGGAGGAGGAGTTCATTCCCAGAGTGCTGGCCATTGGCTCCTGCGACAATGTGGGCACAGCCCAGGTTCCTCTTCTAAGGAGTGGCTTTCTCTTTCCCAAGGATGAGCCTGCTGGACTGAGTCCTCAGACTCCGGGAGTGCCCTGGCCGCTGTGGCCGCCTCGTCCTATTGTGCATCTGACCAGGTGTGCTGCTTGTTGTGACAGCGGGAACATTCTGGGTGACTGGTGACTCATTGGGATTTGCAGGGAAGGTTAAAAAGCAACATCTGAAATGAGATAAGCTTTTGAGATTTTTCTGAGTTTATTGGCGAAGGGAAGCTCTCTCAGGAGAGGTTGGCTGGCAGAGGCAGGTACAGCACACACCCCTCACCCAGAGAACTGAGAAAGCTGCTCCACAGGATTCTGTTCTCCCAGGGCCTTCTCATACCCTTCTCCCACTTGTAGCTCCTGGCTGCTTCCTTCTCCCTTTCTTTCTCTTTATCCCCTTCTCTCTCCTTCCCTAGAGCAAGGCACATTTCTCTTCCTAACTTTTTCATATGTTTAGTTTTTCCCCTGAATATTTCACAAACACGTTCTCACTAGGAAGAGTCAAATAATTTGGAAAAACTTGAAAGTTTCCTAAAATGTTTCCTCCTGCAGCCATTCTTTTTTAATTGTGGCAAAATATGCACTATATAAAACTGACCATTTAACTGCTTCTGAATGTACACCTCAGTGGCATTAAGTGCATTCACATTGTTGTGCAACCATCACCACTGTCCAGCTCCAAAACATTTCATCTTCCCAAACAGAAACTCTGTACGTGTTAGACACTAACTTCCCACTCCCCTCTTCCCCCAGCCCCTGGCAGCCCTCATTCTACATTCTGTCTCTCAGCATCTGACTATTCCAGGTACCATATAAGTGAATTCATATAGAATTTGTTCTTCTGGGACTGGCTTACTTACTCAGTATAATGTCCTCGAGGTTCATCCATGTTGTAGCATGTGTCAAAATTCCCTCCTTTTTGAAGGCTGAATAATATTCCATTGTATGTGTATACTACATTTTGATTACTCTTTTTTTTTTTTTTAGGATGGAGTCCTGCTCTGTCCGGCAGGCTGGAGTGCAGTGGCACAATCTCGGCTCACTGCAAGCTCCACCTCCCGGGTTCACGCCATTCTCCTGCTTCAGCCTTCCGAGTAGCTGGGACTACAGGCACCCGCCACCACGCCTGGCTAATTTTTTGTATTTTTTATTTAGTAGAGATGGGGTTTCACCATGTTAGCCAGGATGGTCTCGATCTCCTGACCTCGTGATCCACCTGCCTCGGCCTCCCAAAGTGCTGGGATTACAGGTGTGAACCACTGTGCCCAGCCTACATTTTGATTATTCTTATATCTGTTGATAGACATTTGGCCCCCCAGCCACTTTTACTACTTTACTGTGGTTGTCTTAGTGTGTTTTGCTGTGTTAGTGTGGTTTTTCCACATTTTTCTATTTTTCTTGGAGTTCATACACATATGTGCACATCATTTTGTTATATAAACAGGATCTCATTGTGTGTTTTGTTCTACAGCTTTCTCTTTTAAAATTTAATTTTTATTTTCATTGATGAAATGTATGAAAATATTTAATGAGCTTATACTGTGAGGTTTATAATGAAAAACAGCCATGCCCTGCCTCAACCCTCTTCATCCCTCATTTCTTTTCCTTGTGGGCCACCACTCTCAATTCTTTTACTTCATTCTCATGTAATTTACTCCATATTCCTAAGTAACATGTCTAGAGAGCCACCTCTTGGTTATCTACTGGCTTACTCTTCTAGAAAATGAATATTTCTCACTACAGCACCATTTTCCTTTTCCTATTCTCTGAAACTCAGTGTATCACCATTTTTACTTAAATCAGTATCCAATGTTCACATTGTTATGGCTATAAAAATACTATTTCCAGCTACGCCCCATAGTGTACCGTATTTTATTTCCTTCTGTCACAGCCTTTTTATTTCTTCAGAGATAATCGGCTCCTTTGTCCATTTGCTTAGTTTTCTATAAGCCCATTACTCACTGACCTCCACACTAGATGGATATGAAGCAGAACAGATAAAACAGATTTATCACAGGACAGAGAAGTTCCACTCGTCCCACTGTGGTCAAACCTGTCAGGTAATTGGTAGTTCCACCCCTCCTGCCCCACATGGACACATTCATTCTGGAGGCCTCCTTCCACGGCTTCAGTCCGGATGGGCTCTCCCTGCATCTTCACCACCCCCTTGGGAATTTTCCTTGCATTTCCTCTATGGTCAAGTCACTGTTTTCCCAGGCTTTCTCTTTCTTGGTTACCCTTTGTAGAAGCTTAGAGAGGACCAAGATTCATTAAGGCTACTTCTGTTGAGAGGTGTGGTGTGTGTCGCCTTCCCTTGATCTTGGGTAGTTTTTGCTTTGGTCAACAGAAGATAGCTGAGATGACAGTGTACCAGTTTCCAGACTCAGGCCTGAAGAGACTGGCAGCTTCCACTTCCCATCTCTTGAGGCTCTGAACTTCCATTTAAAAAGTCATACTTGCCTGTGGCTGCCATTGCTGTGAGGAAGTCCAAGCTGATGCCTGTTGAGAAGCTGCATAGAGAGAGGTAAAGAGATGCTAACATTCCCAACTGCTTCAGCACACAGCTCTTTTTCTGAGATGGGACCTCAGACACTGGAGAGCAGAGACAAGCCATCCCTGTTTGTTTCCTGTCCAAATTTCATGGAATAATAACACACTGTTGTTTTAATTTGCTGAGTTTTGGGTGCGTTCTTACATAGACATAGATAACCAAAACAGTCTCTCATCTGATAGCTTCCTAAGAGAGGGTACCTGGCAATTAACTTTTCGAGATTTTAAAATATTTTCATGTCTGAAAATGTTTACTGTTCAATTGACGGAAAGTTTTTGTGGGTGTAGAGTTCTAGGCTGGAAATAAATTTTTCCTTAGATTTTTAAAGGTGCATGCCATTAGTTTCTAGCATCCAACATTGCAATGAACAGATCTGACCCTTTCTGCACCTAAACTGTTATGTATAACTTGTTTTTGTCCCTCCCTTCTAGAAGCTTCTTTTTGGCATTGTTGTATTATAGAATTTCATGATGGGGTGACTTGACATGGGTTCTTTTAGTTCATTGGGCATGCAGTGCACCCTTTTAATATGGAAACTTGTGTTCAGTTATCTGCACTGTTCTGTCATCTGGAACTTCTTTTGCTTAGATGTTGTACCTCCTTGCCTTGTCTTCTAATATTTTTTCCTTCCTTTTTTATTTTCTACTCTTTATCTTTTTGTTCTGTGTCCTGGTGAGATTTTCTCAACTTTATCTTCCAACTCCTCTTGAGTTATTTTTTAAATATCTGCTGTCATATTTTTAATTTTCAAAAGTTCTCTGTTCCTTTTCAACAGCATCTGTTCTTGTTTTGTAGTTACAAAAATATCTTATTTTTGAGAATAGTTGGTGGTTATTTTTGAAGTGTTTGCTTCTATTCTCTGCTTTGTCTCTGTTTTCTTTGAGTTCCTTTTTTCCATTTGTATTTCTGACCTTTTTTATGTTTGAGGCTTTCATTAAACATCAAGTCAGCCATGGATGTTTGTTCACAATATGAGAAATGTGAATAGAACGCTGGTTGCAAATGGCGGGGTTTGTTGGGCCCGGGCTTTCTTGATCACAGAGTAACTTCATTTGGCAGGTCAGTATTGGTGTTTTGTTTAGGACAGGGTTAATTCCTCCAGTGATGAGTCTTTTAGTCTCGTGAGAGGTGGATGGGTAGAGAATGAAGGGCAGATCCTAATCCTCCTTCCTGGGACCTTGGAGCCCCCAGGCTCTCCATGCACAACGTGAGGCTAGTTAGAAAACCATGCTCCTTTCTCAAGACTTGCATTTGTATACCTGACTTTGTTAGAACAAATCACTTGATGCCATCCTCTGGGAAATGGTCTAGGGTGTCCACAGCATGGCAGCCACCCCACATGATTGGCTGCACCTTGTGCATTGGTAAGTGGTGGCTCTTGCTGCGGGGTCTCCTACTGGCTCCAGTGTTTCCCATTTAGGTCCCACGGTTACCCTCCCATGCCACCCTCTCCTAACAGTAAACCCTCAGGCTTTGATGGACTTGGAGAGGAGACTTGAGGATGCAGCTGCTTTCAGAGGTACATGGAGCCTCCACTTCCCAAACGTTTATACAACCCAGTGGCACCAGCTAGTTGGCTCCCTCAGCCCTGTAGACTTATCATCCTCTGTTCTAAGTGAGTTACCACTTGCCTGTTCACTGTCTAGCTGACAGTGTGTTGCTGCTATCCCTTGTGGAATGTCAGTTTCTCTTGAGTTCTTGGTGGGTCCACCTGGTTTTATGCCATAAATCATTTTATTATTGAATATCTCTGTTTAAATATGTTCTGATATCCAGAATTTGTAGACCTATATTTATGTGTTAGTGTAGATAGGATTGTCTCATTCTTTCAAAAGCTGCATCAGTTACAATTGTACCAAATTTAATTATGCCATGCCCCATCAAAGGACACTCAGGTTGTGTTCAGTTTGTGTTATCTTTATCAGTGCTGCACGGAACACCCTCGTATTCATAAGAAGAGATTTCTCTGGATTAGGTTCTAGAGGTGACACCGATGGGACAGAGGTATCTGCATGGAAAACACTGACCAATATTGCCAGATTATCTTCCAAAGGCTCTAGTTTTATTGCTCCCAAGACTATATGAGGCAATTTCAAATCCAGTTTAATTGTGGGTGTGTAGAGCCTAATCTAAATACCAGTGTTCATCTGTTCATCATTCGAGATACTGTATCAGGTCCTGGAGATGGGCTGGTGAGTGGTGAGGTGAGCCCTGGCTTCCAGGAGCTTCTGTAGCACATGAACTGTGACTGACCTATGACACTGGCAGCCTGCAGCCCCACAGTCACCTTTGGCATTCTTGTCTCTCCATTAATGTACATAAATATCCCAGACATCCTATTTTCTACCAGTCCCAAAAATTTCAAGTCTCCAAAGGAGCACAAAAATACTTTGGCAAATCATAGGTTTTTAATGTTTAAAATATGTCTTTTGTATTTGTAAACTTGAATGTTAAGTTTTATGAACATTTATTGGATGTAGAGTCCAGATCTCCAGATAGGCAGTTGAGAGGGCTAAGGATGCTCCATGATACAGCCTGGGACAGGACCTCTGTCAGCCATCATTTAGGGACCTGATAATGGGGAATCCACTGGCCCTGTCCTGTGGAAGCTACAGTCTAATGTGGCCAGGTCCCGTGGGACACTGGGATGTCAGCGTGTTTGAATGTTGGAATGTGGGGATTTTTCACAGTGAGAACACTGTTAGGTTGTGGCTGACGTGGACAGTTGTGCTTGGTCCTGTCTAGGGGCCATAGAAATACAAGCTGTTCATGTTGGAGGGAACCTTGCCTTTTTTTGAAGGAGGAAAGAAAGGCTCAAGGAAGAGAAGTGACTTACTCAGGTGTCATTCTCTTCTCCATTAAAATACGTAAATATCCCAGACATTCCTGGGATGTGGAGTGGCTTGGAGTGGCAAAGCCAAGAATAGGACCTCTGGGCTTCTGATTCCTAAAGCAGTGATTTCCAGTGTGTTTATATGGAGTATTATGGTGTTAGCTTAATAGGGCTGCCATAATAATGTACCCAGGCTAGGTGACTTAAATAACAGAAGTGTATTGTCTCAGAGTTCTAGAGGCTGGGAATCCAAGATCAAGGTGTCAGTGGGTGTCAGCAGGGTTGGTTGCTTCTGAGGACTGCAAGGGAGAATCTGCTGCAGGCTTCTCTCCTTGGCTTGTTGGTGGCTGTCTTTTTTCCTGTCTTTACATGGTCTTCCCTCTGTACCTGTCTGTCTTCAAATTCTCCCTTTTTATAAGGACACCAGTCAACATATGAGTTTTTAGGGGAGTGGGGGACACGAGTCAGCTTGTAACACGCAGTGAGTGTGACAGAGTAAGAGCAAGAAGTTACACGTACACCCACGTGTTTGTGTGTGTATAAAACAGTTTTATACATTTAAATAGAAACTCCCTACCTCTGACCTCAACTGGAAAGTCATTTCTTGAGAAATGCTGGATCCCCAAGCCCAGCACAGTGGTTGTCATTGAGTAGCATCTCAGAGAGCCTGTGCTGAGTAGATGGGCAGCAATGAAGAGGTAGGAAGTCAAAACTTTCAGGGCTGGGAGGGCTTCTAAGGAATTTAGTTTAACCAATCTCTTATCTGTGGTTTCCTTCCGTGCTATTGCACGCAAGCACTCAGAGAAAATACAAACTGAAGAATGGCGAGGGAGTGGGGGCAGGGGGTTGGCTGATTGTTTTGCAAGTGTCTGCCACCAGCCGCGAGAGAGGAGAGAGGCGGAGAGGTGATTGCATGTTTTCTTGCGAGTCTCACAAACCTGCAAGGGATAGACTTTTTCCAGTCCTTGTCAGACTCTGTGCCCCCTGACTGTGTTAAAATAGGGAGACATTTAGCACGGCTTTCAGTCCCGGATGGAAACAGCACGGTGAGAAAGAAGGTCCCAGCTGGGGAGAGGGTCCCAGGGATGGGGACAGTTATTGCTGTCTTGTCTTACACGCATCCACCAGCTAAAATCATGACACTATGTGGATTTAAACACAAGTCATAGGAGAACAAAGCATGTTTTCGATATGGGTGATTTTGTAAAGGCTTTTTAAGTGTTTGGAGACCATCTCCTCCCAGGTCCAGCATCAAGACAATTATTAGAGTGCTGCTTTGTACTCTGTCATGTGACTTTATTAAGGGACATTGTCAGCCTCTTAGATCACTTTCCTCAACCTTAAATGAATAACTGTACACTAGAAAAAATATTGTTGACTATGTGTAAAGAAAGTTTTCCTTCTTGTTCTGCTTTCCTTGGCAAGAACTTTTGGGGTGATATATTGTTATATTAATAACTTGCTTTCCTGGATGGGAGGAAAGTTTTGGTGTCCCTGATACCTTAGATCCTGATGCCATTGGGTAGCAGAGCTCCTGGGGCCCTTCCTCACCACACTTGTCTGAGTGCTGCAACCACTTCTACAATATGGGCCGTAAAAAGTGAAGGACAGAAGGTGGGTGAATTTGGGGAATTCTCTAGTTTTCTTTTCTGTCACACCAAGGCTTGGGGCTTTCCTGAACTCTCAATAATAATAGCATCATAAAATTTTTTGAGTGCATACAAAGATAACTCAAAATGGATTAAAGACTTAAGACCTGAAACTGTAGATCTACTAGAAGAAAACACAGGAAGAAAGCTTCTTGACATTGTTTTGGGTAAAGATTTTTTGGAGATGATCCCAAAAACATAGGCAATCAAAATAGATAAATGGGATTGCCTCAAACTAGAAGAGGTGAAATTCACATAACATACAACTAACCATTTTAAAGTGTACAGTTCAGTGGCATTTAGTGTATTCTCAATGTTGTGGAACCATTGCTTCTATCTCATTCCAAAACTTTTTCATCACCCCAGAAAAACACGCTGTACCTATTAAAGAATCACTCCCTTTCACCCTTCACTTATTTCCCTGGCAACCACCATCTACTTTCTGTCTCCACGGAGTTGCCTATTCTGGACATTTCGTATAAAAGGTTACAGTAGGTGACCATTTGATTCTAGTGGCTTAGCATGCTTTTGAGTTTCATTCTAGCTGTGTACTTCTACACCTATCAACTATGTAATATCAGTACTTCAGTTCTTTTTGTGTTTGATTAGTGCTGTGTTGTATGCATATATCAGGCAGATAATTTCCTATATTTAAAAACACAGGTAAAGTCTCATACAGTTTGTTTTGTCCCAGGCCACATGGGAAGGTGGCAGTGGGGCTGAGCCTTTTGGCTCCCCAGTCCCTACATTTTTTCTAGAATATGTTTCCTTTTCTTAAACAGTCATAGTGACTGTTCTGATTTATTTTCCAAAAATTTACTAATTTTTCCAGTAACTAACATTATGAAATAAGAGTGCAAGGCTTTGGAAAAAAACAAACCCAAGTTCAGAGACTCAGGGAGAAAGGCTGGGCGGAGGTCAGTGGGTGCTGCCAGGCCTCTGGTGGGACACGGGATCCTTGGTTGACCAAGACTGAGGCTGGCGGAAGGACCAGTGCACCACCTGGAGCACTTTGCACCCTTCCTTTGAGATCATCCATAATTTCTGTGTCTCCGCCCAAGGCTTTCAGAATTTTTCCTAGCCCTTAGAACTCCCCTCACCTGCCTTCCCTTGTGGTGCCTTCCGGAGCAGCCACGTCACCACAGGGATGATTTGTATCCTTGTGAATGTGCCTACACATTTCTCCTCTTCTGCTTCTCCCAGTGAAATCCCGCCGGCTGACTGGGGGCAGCAGACAGCACCTTCTGTTCTATCCTATGATTTCCTCTTGAGGTAAAATGCTCAGTCCTTTTAGGGGACTCTCCTTCTGGTGGGTACGGTTGGGGTGCTGCCTCTGGGGCCCCCCAGGCACTGACCCTTCACCTGTAGCATATGTCCCACACCTAGGCCCTGCCTCCTAGTCGTGCCCTGCCTGCAGCCAAAGAACTCTGACATCAGTGGAGAAAGAGAGAGAGAGAGAAAGAGAGAGAGAAGAGAGAGAAAATGAGGGAAAGAGTGCAAGACAGCACTATTAAGTGAAATGAACTAAAACCTTTGCTTGTCAAAGGCCAAGAGACCCAGTGGTCCCACTTTACCCTCATGGGGCTCTGGGCCCATGGAACATAGTTGATGGCATGATTTTTTATGTTTTATAATTTACTTGACTATTAAAGGTGTTTATGATAAAGTTTAGAAAGGGAATTATTTTGGCAAAAAAAAAAAAAAGGAAAGAGTTAGGAGGTGGGATCTGCAGGGTTTGACATTATAAATTATGTCTACTAATCTAATTTGAGACATTCCCCTCTCAAAGGAATTTGAGGTGAAGAAAATGGTGAGGTGGTGATAATTTCTTTTGCTTCCTCATTAAGCACAGTATCAGCAAGATAAGCACTTGTCCTTACTTCATGCCCCCTCCCTACATTACCTACAACCTTCTCCCACAAGTTGACCAGTCACTTCGCACCCCTCCCACACTTTGCCATAGGAACTATCTTGTAAACCCTGGAGGAAGCCACTCAGGCATAGCCACCCTCTGGCCACAGGAGTTTGTTTAGAAACAGTCATGTGACCTGACTGTAGTCAATGAAATATGAGGGGAGGAGTTTTTTTGATGTGCCGGGAAAAGACACTTCCTTGCTTACATGAGGGATCTGTCAGAGGGGCACACCCTCTCATCTTGGAGAGGGTGGAGTTCGAGTATGAAGCTAGCCCTGGTGCAGTCATTTTGTCACTTTGAGGGAGACCACTCCTAGGATGAAGTGGCCCATGGAGGCAGAGTAGACAGACACTAAGTTCTGAGGACATACTTGAGCCTCAGAATCAAACCTGCTCTGAAGCCTGCTCCAAGTTTGCCTTGCCAGTTCCCTGAGGTAGCGACTGTCCTTTACCGTTCAGGTCAATGCGTGTTGATTTTCTGTTGCTTGCAACCCTAAGCACCATTATTAGCATAAGTAGTTGCTCCTGTTTCAGTTGCAGAGTCAGAAATGCAGCTCACATTGGCCTCAGGTGCGGAGGCTGGAATCCAGGTGCTTGGGTAGCACTATCAGGAATCCCCCCGCCCTGCTCTCTTCCTGTGCAGACAGGCCCTGTCCACCTCGTGGCCTTCAGAACTATGGCGCATGTGCAACAGCTCAGCAGTCAGGGAGGAAGAGAGGGACCCTTTATGGTTTTCAGCCTAACTGACCCAGCTGGCCGTGGCTCTTCCTTGCAGTGGTCACTGGGGCCAAGAGCGAGGATTGGCCCAGTCTAGTCAGTGTCTGCCCACACCAGAAGGGGTGGGGTCACCAACCGGCATCAGGCGGTTTCGGGAGAGGGAGTGAGTGTCTGCAAGGGAAAATGGCTGATGTAGCTCGGGGAAGGGACAGCAGATGCTTTTCCTTAGTCTCTGGACCATTCTAGTGATCGAAGTAATGTCACAGAAGAGAGCCTGGGAAGCCACAGGTCAGCCATTTCTGCCTTAAATGGGAAGTTAGGGGGGTTCTACCACCTTCCTTTTCTGTGACTTTGATCCGAAGATCAGCAATATTTTTGTTTTTCTGGGTAGAGACTTGCTGACTGATTCCAAATGAAAATATTTCCCATGCAAGGAACCAATGTCGGACTAAAGAGATTGTGGCTCATCAATACCCATTCCTCACTGCTTCTGGAAGTGGCTGCAATTCTGAGGAGTTCTGGGCCGGTTTTCTAGCTAAACCCATTCTTGCTGTGTCTTGAGACTGCAGAACTTTGATCTGCACCACAGGGAAAGCAGCCACCTCTGCCCCTTTCTTTTCCTGCAAGGGACTGGAGAGTCTCCTGTCACCTCCTATTAGTGTGTATCATTTTTATTTTTCTGTACCCTGTTGCACTGAGTGTTGATGGTACCTCTTCTCTTTAACTCTCTTCACCGTATCCTCTACCTTACAACGTCAAGGCTGGCGACATTTATACTTTGTTCTCAGTCTATAAATAAAGCTTTGCCAGTGGACAACTGTAGACAGATGTTGACTGCAGAGCTGAGCAGGGGACTCCGATTACCATCTTTCTCTTCACAACAATGCCTTTATGTAACATATGCAAACTCTGTTTTTTTTTTTTCCAACACTGTCTGTGGGCTTATTGTGAATGCTGCAGACATCACCGAGACCTCCAGATCCCTGGCTGTTCTCTACCTCTCCTGATAGCCGTGGGAGAATACTTGACTCAACCTTTCCTTGGTCCCTCAGTACTCTCAGACCCTGAGATCCAACTACAATTCAGATTGTAGTTGGCCCTTGAGGGAATCACCATGTCTACCTTCCTACTTCCTATTTACTTGTAAATGGACAAGTAAGTGCATGAGTGGCTCCCAATTCCAGCATGGGACCCGGCTCCTGGGCATGTTGCCTGCCTCCGAAAGGGTGCTTCCTCCACAAGGGTACTTCCTCCACATGTATGTCGAATGGATTTGTTGTTGAAGATGATGAGTTTGCACTGTAGACTCCTGCAGAATTTGTGCACGTCACACTCCACCATGAAGGAAATAATGTATACAGTGGTCCATTTCCAAGACGAAGTGCCTTAAATTGACTTAGGTCGGCAAACTACAGAAGAAACAGGATATACTAGGCCCCTGCTTAAATAGCGGATACCTGCTTAAATAGCGGAAAGCCTCCTCCTTTCCTCCTCTTCTCCCTCTGCCCCTTAGTTGCCTTCACCCTAACCAAAAAAGTTTAGTCTAAGATGAAAGCTTATTAGTCTCCAAAATGGCTCACTTTGTCTGTTCTTATCAGTCTACTCAGCTACTTAGATCATAAGTCAAATATACTTGAAGAGCCCTGAGCTAACTAGGATTGCAATGCACTGTGGGCTGCAATAAAATGCAGCAAGACAACCCTAAAAAAACATCTAAAGCCCCTACCCAACAATCAGCAGGTGATGTCCAGGAAGATTGTGACCCCATAGTACTCAACCTATAAGGAACTGGGAGAGGGACCTGCACACTGGGGGATAAATTGCTTGTTGAAACTGTGCTGGGTGTGCCTGCCTATCAGACACCTGATCTTGCAAGACTGTCATTAAAAGTCTCACTTTGGCTGTTCTCTGGGTCTCTGAGTCCATTTTTGGGTGTGGGCGGGTGACTTTGTTTCTCACAACTAGACACATCCTTTGGGTAACCAACTGCATCACATTTAAACAACAGCCAGAAACAAGGAGCCTGCAAGCCAGCAGACTCAGCCATCCCATGGGCAGAGCACAGCCCCAGGAGGGAGTCGGGCCTGGTTGTGTCCATTGGCCTCAGGAGTGGGTGCCCCTCTGGTATACTTAACAGCTGGGACTGCACACCCACTTTTGTTTCTTCAGCTAGCCTCTCGTGTGCCACTCCAGCCTCAGGGTCTCCTAAATTCACCCTATAAAAATAACCGTCCTTGTTTCAAGCAACAAATCTCATTTCTAAGCTGATCACTTTCCTGGAGGTTGGGACCCTGGATGACTTGAGCCAATCAGACCTGCTCTGGGGCTGGGCAGTGGAGTGACCTCAGAATCTTCGCACGGGAGGAAGAGCCACCAGCAGTGTCTGCCAAAACCGACATACCTTTACCTAGTGAAGGAATGTTTTCATGTTTTTTTTATGGCTTGTATTGTTGTCTTAGGAGGTTGTATCTGTTTGCATCTCTGCTCATGTGGCCCTGTTTCTCCCTTCACTTACTGTCTGCTCCCTTCCAGCCCTTTCTACCTTACCACCTCCTCCCCATTCTCCCCTCTTGGGGGCCTCCTTTCTCTGCCCACAGATGCCTCACTTCTTGTCATGTGCAGAGGGATATGGTTCTCATTCTGCCTTCTTTGCTACCCCTGCAACTCATCCTGACAGTGAGTACAGGTAGTTGCTGGACTAAAGGCTTTCTTCTGCAGAAAACAACCATGCCATCCATCCCCTGGGAGGTGGCAAAGCCCTGGCCACGTGGGACTTAGTGATAATGTGAAAAATTTCTCTCCGTGCCTTGCTGGCACACTCCTGCTCCTCTGTCTTCTGTGCTAGAGTCTGAGCTCTCTGAGGAGAGGATTGGGCCAAGGTATCTTGGATTCTTCCTACTTAGTGTGGTGCAGGTGCCTAATGAAAGTTTAAGTAAAGAGGCAAGGAAACAAGGAAAGATGGGAGAAAGGAAGACTGGAGAGGCAGCGTCCCTTTTCCTCACTGCACTCCATGAAGTGCACAGGATGCAGAGGCGTGGATTGGAAGTGCCTATCAGGCTTTGTCTCTGGTGCAGGGCGTCTTTTCTTCCTCTTCCTCCCTTTTTCTATCTCCTGAGTCTTTCTTCCCTGCTACCTTTGTAGACTTTGCCAGTTAGCAACTGTACATTTCCCCGGCTGAGTGACTTCACAACTGAAATTAAACCACAGTACTTAGAAAGCCCTGTCTTCGCATTTTCTCAATCTCCCTTGCTGGTTCAGAGCTTGCAGTCTTTGCCAGTTACCACAAGATGATTCAACAGTTTCTGTTTCCATTCACCGTCAATTCATCAGGCTGTGCAGGTGGCTCCTGGGGGTGGGGTGAAGGCTGCAGTGGTAGAAGGTTGAGCTACGGGTGCAGCTGTGGTGTTTACTAGAAGGCAGGTGGTTTCTTTGCTCTCTGCCTTTGGGGATTTGTTCTTCATGCCCACCTGTCATTTGTGTGAGTGCTTGGCCGTGGCTTTACCTCATTGGTGTTGGACATAAGGCATTTTTGACTCTTGCCGTTTTCAACAAGAAGAGAATGATGTAGGGAATTACCATGGGCTGAATTGGAGGTGTTTCTGGAAGCAAACTTGCAAAAGGGACCAGGAAAAAGGGACCAGGAAAAAGGGACCAGGAAAAAGGGGCAGGTTATTAAAGCGGGAGCATGCTGTGAAAGCAGCTTGAGTTTGAAGTTCATGTTGATGCTTCATTCCAGAATGTCTGTGCTACCTGGAATCACTCCATGCGTGGTCAAAGGGTGGACACCAAGGGTGTCCCTGGTCATGATGGCATTCAAATTTGGTATCTGAAGATGTGTTTTCCACTAGATCAAAACATCAAAACTGATTTTTGATTTAGATTTTGAGAAAACCATGCACAAAGACTGTTTTTCAAAATGTTTCCGTTTTTTGTTTTCATTTTTAATGCACAAAGGTGATTTTGTTGTTTGTGTTGCCTTGGTTTTTCCTTCTTTTTAAAATAAACTTTTTAATTTTGCAATAATTTTCAATGTGTAGAAAAGTTACAAAGCATAGTACAGAGATTTGCCATATACTTTCCCCTGTTATTCACATCTTACACAACCATAGCACATTTGTCAAAACGAAGACAGCAGCATTGACAGGCCGGGCGGGGTGGCTCATGCCTGTAATCTCAGCACTTTGGGAGGCTGAGGCTGGTGGATCACCTGAGGTCAGGAGTTCAAGAGCACCTTGGCCAACATGCCAAAACCCTGTCTCTACTAAAAATACAAAAAAATTATCCAGGCGTCATGGCAGGCACCTGTCATCCCAGCTAATCAGGAGGCTGAGGCAAGAGAATCGTTTGAACCAGGGAGGTAAAGGTTGCAGTGAGCCGAGATCGCACCACTGCACTCCAGCCTGAGTTATAGAGGGAGACTCCATCTCAAAAAAACAAAGCAGCATCTATTAAACTCTAGACTTTGTTTGTGTTTCTTTAGTTTTCCCACAGGTGGTCGATTTCTGCTCCAGGGTCCCATCCAGGATACCACACTGTGTTTTGCTGTCACATCTCAGTGTCCCCTGGTCTGTGACAGTTCCTCCGCCTTTCATGCTTTCCATGACCTGGCTCTTTTGAAGAGTCTGGCCAGGTGTTTGTTGAATGTCTCTCAATTTGGGTTTGTCTGTGTTTTCCTTTTTTTTTTTGTTTTTTTTGTTTTTTTTTGAGGCGGAGTCTCGCTCTGTCGCCCAGGCTGGAGTGCAGTGGCCGGATCTCAGCTCACTGCAAGCTCCGCCTCCCGGGTTTACGCCATTCTCCTGCCTCAGCCTCCCGAGTAGCTGGGACTACAGGCGCCCGCCACGTCGCCCGGCTAGTTTTTGTATTTTTAGTAGAGACGGGGTTTCACCGTGTTCACCAGGATGGTCTCGATCTCCTGACCTCGTGATCCGCCTGTCTCGGCCTCCCAAAGTGCTGGGATTACAGGCTTGAGCCACCGCGCCCGGCCGTCTGTGTTTTCCTTATGACTAGATTGGGATAATGGGTGTTGGGAAGAATATCCTGAGGAAGTGCCTTTCTGGTCACATCGTGTTGGTGAGTACATTCCATCAACATGGCTTATCCCTGGTGATGTTTGTAGTGCTTGTCAGGTTTCTCCACTGTACAATTACTTTTTCCCTCTTTGGAACAGCCAGTCACTCAATCCGTCCAACATTCAAGGTGGGTGAGTGGGTAGGTGGGGCTAGTTAAGCTCCATGTTCTGGAGGAGAGAGTATCTACACAAATTATTTCTTATAGCAGATTGATCTCTTTCCCCCCATGTATTTATTTATGAAATCATTTATTTGTATCAGTATAGACTAACATATGTTTATTTTGTGTTTTGGGTTACAATCCAACAGCACTTTGTTGCTCAAATTGTTCCAGCTTTGGCCATTGGGAGTTTCAGGCTCATCTTATATTTTCCCTGTCCTGGAATCAGCCATTTATCCAAGGAGCCCTAGTTTCTTTTATTTGAGAACAGTATTTAGAAACCAACTTTGGTGCACAAAGTTCTTACTTAAGAAAACAATGGCCCTACCATGATTCCATTTCTGATCATCTACTTTTTTCCACTGCTATATATATATATATATATAATATATATAACATATAAACAAACATATACATATTATATATAAACAAATATACATATATTTGTGTGTGTGTGTATATATATGTGTGTGTGTGTATATATATATATATTTTGAGACAGGGTCTTGCTCTGTTGCTCAGGCTGGAGTGCAGTGGCACGATCATGGCTTACTGCAGCCTCAACCTTCCAGGCTCAAGTGGTCCTCCCACCTCAACCTCCTGAGTAGCTGAGACTACAGGTGCTCTGCTAATTTTTGTATTTTTTGTAGAAATGGGGCTTCGCTATGTTGCCTGGGCTGATCTTGAACTCCTCAGCTCAAACAATCCACCTGCCTTGGCCTCCCAAAGTACTGGAATTACAAGTGTGAGCCACCATGCCTGGCCCCAACATTTTACATTTAAAAATTTAAACATGCACAAAAATGGAAAGACCTTGACATTGAACATCTTTCTATCCACTACCTAGATTCTGCCTTTAACTTGCTTTATCACATATTTGCCCATCTATTGATCTCTCTATTCACCATATCCCATTTTTGGGTGCATTTCAAAATTACTGACATAAATACTCCTCCCCCTAAATAACTCAGTGTGCATACTACTAACAAGATTTCAATATGTGCTAGATCTTTTTCATTAGCTGTAAAACTTCATACAATGAAATGTAAAAATCTTCAGTGTACATTCTCAGGGCTTTGCCAAATATATACACCTATGTAACCCAACCACCATGAAAATACATAGAACATTATTATCACCCCAAAAAGTTATCTTATACCCTTGCCAGTCAACCCCTGCTTCCACCCTCCTGGAGGTAACCACTGTTGTGTGTGTTTTTTTCCCCACTATTGGTTAGTTTTGTCTGTTTTAGTACTTATTATCAGAATCACACAGTTTGTTCACTCAACATATTTTGGTGATATATTAATTCAATTCAATCCTGTATAATGATGAAAATGAATGAACCACAACTACAACAGATACTAAAGATGACTCTAATTAGCCATACTAAGTGAAAGAAGCCAGACACAAAAGAATACGTAGTAGATAATCCCATTTCATTTCTTTTTTTTTTTTTGTAGATGGAGTCTTGCTGTGTCTCGCTCAGGTTGGAGTGCAGTGGCACAATTTTGGCTCACTTCAGCCTCTGCCTTCTGGGTTCAAGTAAGTCTCCCTAGCTGGGACTACAGGCATGTGCCACCACACCTGGCTAATTTTGTATTTTTAGTAAAGACAGGGTTTCACCATGTTGTCCAGGCTGGTCTTGAACTCGTGACCTCAGGTGATCCACCTGCCTCAGCCTCTCAGAGTGCTGGGATTACAGCGTGAGCCACCATGCCTGGCCTGTTTCTTTAATATTCAAAAGAAGCAAAAAATACATTGGGCATGGTAGTGTAGTTATAGTCCCAACTACTTGGGAGGCGGAGGCAGGAGGATCGCTTGAGGCCTGGAGTTCAAGACGAGCCTGGCCAACATAATGAGACCCCGTCTCAAAATAAATAAATAAAAGAAGTAAAAAATAATTTATGAAGTTATAAGGCAGGATAGCAGCTAGCACTGTGTAGGAGAGAGAAAGTACTGATTGAGAGGGATCTTGTATGCTGGTTCTGGAATGTGATTTTCCTTGGCTTGGGTGCGGATTACACAGTTGAGGTGACTTGGTGATAATTCACTGGGCTGTACATTTACCACTCATGCCTTTGTTCTTGTTGCATCGTATGTTGCTACAGTGCTTTAAAAATAAGATACTTGTCATGTCCATCAATTCTGTGTGTGTGTATGACACTACTGTCTGTATTAGCTATCTACTGATATGTAACAAATTGCTCCAAAATTTAGCAGCTTAAACCCCAATATGTATTGTCTCACACAGCGTTTGTGGGTCAGGAATTTCCGAGTGTCTTCATTTGGTCGCGCTGGGTCTGGGTCTCCCATAAGGTTGCATTTAGGATGTTGGCCTTGGCTTGACTGGGGCTGGAAGAGCCCCTTCTCCAATATCTCATTGATATCGTTTGGATGTTTGTCCCTTGCAAACCTCATGTTGAAATGTGATGGTGATGTTGGAGGTGGGACCTAGTGGGAGGTGTTTGGGTTATGGGGGCAGATTCCTCATGAATGGCTTGGTGCTGACCTCCTGGTGATGAGTGAGTTCTCACTCTATTAGTTCACTTGAGAGCTGGTTGTTTAAAGGACTCTGGCATCTCCTCCTCTCTTTCTTACCCCCACTCTTGCATGAGACACACCTGCTCCCCCTTTGCCTTCTACTTCTATCATCAGTAGAAGCCCACTGAGGCTTCATGAGAAACCGAGCAAATGCTGGTGCCATGCTTGTACAGCCTGCAGAATCGTGAGCCAAATAAACCTCTTTTATTTATAAATTACCCAGTCTCAGGTGTTCCTCTGTAGCAATGCAAAATGGACTAATACACTCATTGACAGGGCTATTAGAAGGAGATCGCAGTTCGTCTCCAGGTGGACTATATATAAGGCTGTTTGAGTGTCCTCACATCTTGGCAACTGGCTTCCTCCAGAGCAAGTGAGCCACAAGAGCTCAGTATAATGTTTCCTAGGTTAATATATGTCATTTATTGTGTATCAGCAGTATGTTCCTTTTTATTGCTAAGTAACATTCCATCCTATGAATGGATCATAGTTTACCAATTCTATTGATGGACACCAGGGCTGTTTCTAGTTTGGAGCTATTATGAATAAAGATGCTAAGGACATTCTTCTATGACAATTTGTGTGGGCGTGTAATTTTATTGCTCTTGGATAAATACCTAGGAATGTAATTGTCAGGTCATGGGATAGGTACCTGTTTAATTTTATGAAATCTGTGAGATCTTTTGCCAAAGTGGTTGTACCATTTTACATTTTTATGACAAAGTATGACAGTTATAATTGTTCCATGTCTTTGTCAAAATTTTGTGTTGTCATTACTTAAAAAATTTAGCCGTTTGAGTAGGTGCGTATTATTGTTTCATTGTAGCTATAATTTGCATTCCTATGATGCCTTAAGTTGTTGAGCACTTTCTCATGTGCTTGCTGGTCATTTGTATATCCTCTTGCACACGTGCACGTGTGTGTGTGTGTGTGTAGTTCTATGAATTTTTTTTTTCTTTTTGAGATAGGGTCTCACTCTGTCACCCAGGCTGGAGTGCAGTGGCATGATCTTGGCTCACTGCAGCCTCAACATCCTGGGATCAAGTGATCCTCCTACCTCATCCTCCCAAGTAGCTAGGACTACAGACATACCTGGGCCATTTAAAATTTTTTTGTAGAGAAGGGGTCTAGCTGTGTTGCTAGGCTGGTCTGGAACTCCTGGGCTCAACTGATTCGCGTGCCTCAGCCTCTCAAAGTGCTGGGATTACAGGTGTGAGCCACCATGCTGCCCTGCCTAGTTCTGTGATACTTGAGCCACTATGTAGTATTGTGTGACCAACACCATGATCAGGGCACACAACGTCACAAAGAAACTCCCCTGTGTTTTTCCTTCAGAGTCAGAATCCCCATAGCCCTAACCCCTGGCAGCCACTGGTATGTTCTCCATTACCATAATTTTGTCACTTTGAGAATTTATACAATTGGAATTACATCATATGTAACTGTTTTGAGATTGGCTTTTTTTTCACTCAACACAAGGCCCTATCCAAGTTATTGTGAGCTATCCAAGTTGTGTGTGTCAGTGGTTCATTGCTTTTAATTGTCGAGTAGTATTCCATTTCATGGATGTGCCACAGTTTATTTATCCATTTGCCAGTGGCATTTGGGTTGTTTCCAGTTTTTGATGATTGTAAAAAAGCTGCTGTAAACATTCCTTTACAGGTTTTAAAAATAACTTTTGTAAACAAAGAATTTCTCCTAGGGTGTGTAACTGGGAGTGGGATTGCACATGGAAAGTCTATGTTTAACTTCATAACAAACTGTCAAACTTTTCTAGAGTTCCATTTTACACTCCTGCCTCCAGCCAGTGAGAGGTCTAGTTGCTCAGCATGCTTGTTAACACTTGGTATGGTCAGCATTTGTTTTGCCACCTTGCCAGGCTTCTTAGAGAGGTCTCTGTCTCTCTTTCTCTCTCCCCTCTCTCTCCTCTCTCCTCTCTTTCCTCTCTTTCCTCTCTCCTCTCTCTCCTCTCGTATCTTTTGCTTCAGTTCTTGCTCTGGTGACCTGCTTTAGCTCAGAGGTTTGCAGTCTTGTTCTTAATCACGGGACCGTTTTACAACCTGAATCCTACACAGAATGCCAATAGGGAAGTCACATGATGGTGGAGCTGCTGGGCAGAGTTAGGCCCTCTCTAGACCTCATCAAGTCTCCGACAGCTGTCCCCAGATGCCTCTCACATGTGAGGCCTGACGCCCACCCCCAGCACTGATGCCATAAACCCAGGGCCTCTGCCTGCAGCCTGAGATCTAGGAACACTAATATTTGCCTTATCTCCATATCTTAGAGACCCAAGAAGACAGAAAAGAGAAATTATAGCTGAGAACATGTCAAAAAATCATTGTTTATGATTTTATACGCCATTGTTATACAGATAGTATTTGAAGAAAACTACCAAGATTGTTAAATGTGGCGGTTTATATTTGAAGACAGAAAATACACAACTATGCATATTGCTTAGGGGATTGGAGCATAAGGATGTATTTCTAAAATCCTGATTTTTCCATGGCAGATTGTCACCTGTTTGCTCGAACAGTGTTAACAATTTAGATATTATTATGATGATGATAAACCAATGTTCAAGCTTTCAGCTAGAGAGTTTCCAGAATAGTTTTTCATCCAGCTTTAATCTCTTTATGAATTTGTTGTGGCAGCAGTTCAAATGAGGAACGTGCTCCATCTAGTGGTTCTTTTTAACTATACAATTTAAAATAAAATTTAAACATTTATTTGAAATAGGTGTTATTTTAACTTGGTTCAAAAGTCAGCATAAAAAGATAGAGTACTGTTTCCCATCTACTGAATTTTCCTACCTCCATCCCACGTACCCAAAAGGTGAAAGCTACCAGTTTCTTAGTGTGTCCTTAAAGAAATTAAAATAAAAATACACACATATGCAAGCATTGTGTGTATTGTTAATCACTATTTCTGCCCACATAACATTATTCTCATCCTTTGTAGGGCATTTTGGGAGTGGGAATGAGAATAAACCTGTAATTAAAATGTTAATTAAAATAAACCTGTAATTAACACGTCTCTGTTGAGAAATTTATTTGATATAAGGAAGTTGGGTATTAATAGTTGAGAGCTGTTTAGTAATAGCCCACTTTTCTTAAGTCCTGGTTTTTCTTTTTTTTTTTTTTCTGAGGTGGAATCTCGCTCTGTCACCCAGGCTGGAGTGCCATGGCACGATCTCAGCTCACTGCAACCTCTGCCTCCTGGGTTCAAGCGATTCTCCTGTCTCAGCCTCCTGAGTAGCTGGGATTACAGGCCCCCGCCACCACGCTTGGCTCATTTTTTCTGTTTTTAATAGAGATGGGGTTTTGTCACGTTGGGACAGGCTAGTCTCAAACTCCTGACCTCAGTTGATCTGCCTGCATTGGCCTCCCAAAGTGTTGGGATTACAGGTGTGAGCCACTGTGCCGGGCCAAGGCCTGTTTATTTTATAGGTTTTGATCATTTCTTCAGCTCTTTTGGCCGATGTATATATTATCTGTGCATTAGTGGCCCTCATCTACTGATGTATTGTGTCTTATTTT
The DNA here is from genome assembly GCF_009764315.1 of Trachypithecus francoisi. Classification (NCBI taxonomy): domain Eukaryota; kingdom Metazoa; phylum Chordata; class Mammalia; order Primates; family Cercopithecidae; genus Trachypithecus; species Trachypithecus francoisi. The sequence continues at coordinate 43,176,905 of NW_022681462.1, read as the reverse complement.
TCTGCATGGATTGCACAAAATCATTACTAGGATTTGACACTTAGGAGATGTTTATAATTACGAGCAGGAAACCTTACAATGTGAGAATAGATGTGAGTTTGGGATTCTAAAATAGATGAATAACAATGATTTTATAGTAAAGTGACTGAAATGGAAATGTAAAGAAATAGCTAATAACCTGTGTTTCAGAATCTTACCTATAATGTCCTTCATGGCATCCCCATAGGCTGTGCTATCTAATTTTTGTAGTTTGAGGTTTCTCTTGATTCACATTTTTTCTTTTTGATTAAAGAATTTATAGTTTAACACATCTGAGTGTGTGTGTACATATATATATTTATACACACACACACACATATATATATCTGTAATGCTCCATAGCTTACATTGTTCCATACTTATGCATACTCCTAACATGTGTGAAGACATTCAAAGAACCACATTTCTGGAAGTAGAATTGCTGAATCAAAAAGTAGGGTCAGAGCCAGGATGGTGGTGTGCACTTGAAGTTCTAGTTAGTCAGAGGGCTGAGGCAGGAGTATTCCTTAAGCCTAGGAGTTAGAGAATAGCCTAAGCGACAGAGTGAGACACCATCTCAAAAACAAATAAACAACAAAACCCCAAAAGGTAGGTTCATTTGTAATTTTTATTGATATCATCTAATTGCTATAAGTAGAGATTGTACCAATTTATACTTTGCCTCCCTTCATCCCACCCTCCCTCCTTCCCCTGTTCAGCCCTCCCCTGGGCTAGCATATGAGGGCTGTTCCCCACAACCTTGCCAACCTTGATAGTGTGTTATCACACTGTCTGGACTTTGTTCCTTTGACAGGCAAAAATTGGTATGAGTGTCATTTTAATTTGTGCTTCTTTTAATACATCTGGGAGCAGGGATTTTAAAGATGTGTTTAAATGCCATTTGTATTTCCTATTGTGTGGTGTGGACCATCTGTTCAAATCGATTGTCCACTTGGTCTGTTTTTTTTTTGTTGTTGTTGTTTGTTTGTTTGTTTGTTTTATTTTTATTTTTTTAAATTATTCTTTAAGTTCTGGGATACATGTGCAGAACGTGCAGTGTTGTTACATAGGTATACATGTACCATGGTGGTTTGCTGCACCCATCAACCCATCACCTACATTAGGTATTTCTCCTAATGTCATCCCTCCCCTAGGCCCCCACCCCCGACAGGCCCCAGTGTGTGATGTTCCCCTCCCTGTGTCCATGTATTCTCATTGTTCAACTCCCACTTATGAGTGAGAACATGAGGTGTTTGGTTTTCTGTTCTTGTGATAGTTTGCTGAGAATAATGGTTTCCAGCTTCATCCATGTCCCTGCAAAGGACATGAACTCATCCTTTTTTATGGCTGCATAGCATTCCATGGTGTATATGTGCCACATTTTCTTTATCCAGGCTATTTTTAATGAACGATAGGAGCTCAGTAATTAGGAGGATTGGCGCCTTTGCAATGACATCAGTAACCAATATTTTGTCTCAGTTTGTCATTTGTCTTTTGATATCCTTACGGTCTTTTTGTCATGCATAAATTTTTGTTATTAGTCACATTTATCAGTCTTTTCTTTATGGCTTCTAAATATTATGTCATATTTAGAAAGATTTCTTGGATTAAAATTATGAAATAATTCTTCAGGTTTTATTTTAATACTTTGTGGTTTTTTCTTCATGTCAATTGTTGATCTATTTGGAATTTATTCTGGTACATGGTGTGAAATGGGGATCTGACTTAATTTTCCTTTCCAGTTGGCCACCCAGCTGGATGTTTCAATAATGTTTGTTTTTCCCATGATTTGATATACCAGGTTTGTCTTATATATATTAAATTTCTATGTATACTTACTTCTGTTTCTCAATATTCCATTTTATTCTATCGGTCTATCTGCCTGTTTTGCACAATTTGAGTTACTTAAGGCCTTATCACACATCTTTTTAAAAAAGTTTTTTTAAGGGAAATTTGCCCCTTTTATTTTTTCTTCAGCTTTTTTTAAGTTCAGGGGTACATGTGCAGGATGTGCACATTTGTTACATAGGTAAGCGTGGGCCATGGTGGTTAGCTGTACAGATCTTCTCATCGTCTAGGTATTCAGCCCAGCATCTATTAGCTCTTCTATCTGATGCTCTCCCTCCCCTAACCCCCCAAGACAGGCTCCAGTGTGTGTTGTTCCTCACCATGTGGCCATATGTTCTTATCATTCAGCTCCCACTTATAAGTGAGAACATGTAGTGTTTTGGTTTTCTGTTCCTGCATTAGTTTGCTGAGGATAATGGCTTCCAACTTGTCCATGTCCCTGCAAAGGACGTGATGTCATTCCTTTTTATGGCTGCATAGTATTCCATGGTGTATATATACCACATTTTCTTTATCCAGTCTATCATTGATGGGTATTTAGGTCGACTCTATGTCTTTGCTAATGTAAACAGTGCTGCAGTGAACATTTGCATGCATGTATCTTTATATTCCTTTGGGTATATACCCAGTATTGGGATTGCGGGGTCAATTGGTATTTCTGCATCTAGGTCTTTGAGGAGTCGCCACACTGTCTTCCACAATGGTTGAACTTTACACTTTTACCAACAGTGTAAAAGTATTCCTAGTTCTCTGCAACCTCACCAGCATCTGTTGTTTTTTGATTTTTTAATAATCTCCATTCTGATTGATGTGAGATGGTATCTTATTGTGGTTTTTATGTGCATTTCTCTAACGATCAGTGATGTTGAGCCTTTTTTCATGTTTGTCTTCTTTTGAGAAGTGTCTGTTCATGTCCTTTGCCTACCTTTTAACATCACACTATCTGACTTCACTAACTTCACTAACTATCACTAACTTCACTAACTATCTGACTTCTCTAACGATCAGTGATGTTGAGCCTTTTTCATGTATGTCTTCTTTTGAGAAGTGTCTGTTCATGTCCTTTGCCTACCTTTTAAGGGGGTTATTTGTTTTTTTTTTCTTGTAAATTTGTTTAAGTTACTCATAGACTCTGGATATTAGACTTTTGTCAGATAGATAGATTGCAAGAATTTTCTCCCATTCTGTAGGTTGTTCACTCTGATGATAGTTTCTTTTGCTGTCCGGGAGCTCTTTGGTTTAATTAGACCCCATTTGTCCATTTTTGCTTTTGTTGCAGTCACTTTTGGTGTCTTCATTATAAAATCTTTGCCCATGCCTATGTCCTGAGTGGTATTCCCTAGATTTTCTTCTAGGGTTTTTATAATTGTGGGTTTTACATTTAAGTCTTTAATCCATTTTGAGTTAATTTTTGTATATGGCGTAAGGAAGGGGTCTAGTTTTAATTTTCTGCCTATAACTCGCCAGCTCTCCCAGCACAATGTATTAAATAGGGAGTCCTTTCCCCATTGCTTGTTTTTGTCAGGTTTGTCAACGATCAGATGCTTGTAGGTATGCAGTCTTATTTTTGAGTTCTTTATTCTGTTCCATTGGTCGATGTGTCTGTTCTTATATGAGTATCATGCTGTTTTAGTTACTGTAGTCTTGTAGTATAGTTTGAAGTCAGATAGTGTGATACCTCTATCTTTGTTCTTTTTGCTTAGGATTGTCTTGGCTATCTGGGCTCCTTTTTGGTTCCATATGAATTTTAAAATAGTTTTTTCTAGTTCTGTGAAGAATGTCAATGGGAGTTTAATGTGAATAGCATTGAATCTGTACATTATTTGGGGCAATATGGCCATTCTCTGATGGTTGTATTTTTGTGGGGTCAGTAGTGATATCCCCTTTATCATTTCTGATTGAGTTTATTTGATTCTTCTAACTTTTCTTCCTTATTAGTCCAGCTAATGGTCTATTGAATTAATTTGTTCAAAAAACCAACTCCTGGGTTCATTGATTTTTTTGAAGTGTTTTTCACATCTCTGTCTCCTTCAGTTCAGCTCTGATCTTGGTTATTTCTTGTCTTCTGCTAGCTTTGGGAGTTTATTGCTCTTGGTTGTCTTGTTCTTTTAGTTGAGATGTTAGGTTGTTAACTTGAGATCTTTCTATCTTTTTGATGTAGGCATGTAGTGCTATAAAGTTCCCTCATAACACTGCTTTAGCTGTGTCACCGATATTCTGGCACATCATCTCTTTGTTCTCATTAGTTTCAAAGAACTTCTTGATTTCTGTCTTAATTTCATTATTTACCCAAGACTCATTCAGGAGCAGGTTGTTCAGTTTCCTGTAGTTGTGTGGTTTTAAGTGAATTTCTTAATCTTGAGTTCTAATTTGATTGCTCTGTAGTCTGAGAGACTGTTTGTTATGATTTCAGTTCCTTTGCATTTGCTGAGGAGTATTTTACTTCCAATTGTGTGATCAATTTTAGAGTAAGTGCCATGTAGTGATGAGAAGAATGTATATTTTGTTGTTTGGCAACCCTCAAATATGTGAGAGTCCAGCCAAGGTCAGAGGAGCTGTCTGTCCAATTCATGGCTGACTGAAATACATGAATGAGTTTAATTGATGCAAACCTGAGTTCAGGTCCTAAATATCTTTGTTAATTTTCTTTCTTGATGATTTGTCTAATATTGTCAGTGGGGTGGTAAAGTCTCCCAGTATTATTGTGTGAGAGTCTAAGACTCTTTGTAGGTCTCTAAGAACTTGCTTTATGAATCTGGGTGCTCCTGTATTGGGTGCATGTATATTTAGGACAGTTGACTCTTCTTGTTGAAGTGAACACTTTACCATTATGTAATGCCCTTCTTTGTCTTTTATAATCTTTGTTGGTTGAAAGTCTATTTTTTTCAGAAACTAGGATTGCAACCCCTGATTTTTTTTTCCATTTGCTTGGTAAATTTTTCTTTATCTCTTTATTTTGAGCCTATGTGTGTCTTTGCACATGAGATAGGTCTCTTAAAGACAGCATACTGATGGATCTTGGCTCTTTATTCAGCTTGGCAATCTTTTCACCCATTTTATTTTCTGAAAAGATCATACTTTCTAGGGTTTAGAGTTTTCTTCACTATTTTTGTTTGTTTCTTTTTATATATGAATTTTAAAATCACTTGTTGGCATTGTTATTTGGATTATGTTTAATGTATGAATTAACATAAGGAGAATTGATTTCATTATGATATTGTCTTCTATTAAAAAACATGGCACATATTTCTATTTGTCCAACTCTTCTCTTGTATTCTTTAGGTATATTTAGATGAAAGTTTTTTCATCTAAGTTCTGTAAATTTAAAAATTTATTCTAATATATATTTTAATTTTATTACTTTTGCAAGTGGGATCTTTTCCTTCATGTATTTTCTAACTGGTTTTTAATGTATCTGTATAAAAGCTATTGATTTATTTTATTGTGTATCCTGCTAACTCTTATTTTTGCAGTAGTTGTTAGTTGATTGTCTTAGGGGCTTCCAGGTGTATAATCATGTTATAGCTAGTTATAATGCAATATATAGTGGCTCAAAATGACAGTTGTTTATTATTGTTCACATATCTGTGCATGACTGGGATGACCTTCTGGTCTTAACTCATTCATGTATTTCAGTGAGCCATGAATTGGACAGACGGCTCCTCTGACCTTGGCTGGACTCTCACATATTTGAAGGTTGCCTATAAGTAGGTTGGTTTAGGATGGCCATGGCCAAGACAAGTGAGCTGTTCTCATATATCTCTTACTTTATATCATCCCCAAGCATGATAGTCTGAGCATATTTTTAGCTTCATTCAGGGATATTCCTATGAGTATCACAGGATATGATACTTCTTTTTCATTAGCATTCACGTGGAACGAACCAGGTAGGGAAATGCATAAGCACTGACTCAAGTGTTTGCTTCTCTCAAGTCTACCAATATTTTAATGGCCAAAGAATGTCCCATTGCCTAGGTCCAGATTTAAGGGGTAGGAAAATAGGCCCTGCCTCTTAAATGAGAACTGGAGTGTCAAAGGGCAAGAGTCAAGGAGAGGTGAAACATAGGTGTTATCAGTAAATCAGCCTGCTACATGCATCTGCAAAGAGTGATGGTGTTACTTGTTCCTTTCCAATTTTGATTTCTCTAATTTTTTTCTCTCGTATAATTGCATTGGCTAATACCACCAGAACAATATTCAACAGCAACCTCTTGGGGTTGTTGCTTTCAAAGAGCCAGCTTTTGGATTTATTAGTTACTACTTTTTCTGTTTTCTGATTCCTTTTTTTAAACAATTGATTCTTTTTTCTTTAATGTGTTTTTTTTCCCCAGCTTCTTTTTTTTTTTTTTTTGAGACGGAGTCTTGCTCTGTCGCCGGGGCTGGAGTGCAGTGGCCGGATCTCAGCTCACTGCAAGCTCCGCCTCCCGGGTTCATGCCATTCTCCTGCCTCAGCCTCCCCAGTAGCTGGGACTACAGACGCCCGCCACCTCGCCCGGCTAGATTTTTTGTATTTTTTTTTTTTAGTAGAGACGGGGTTTCACAGTGTTCGCCAGGATGGTCTCGATCTCCTGACCTTGTGATCCGCCCGTCTCGGCCTCCCAAAGTGCTGGGATTACAGGCTTGAGCCACCGCGCCCGGCCTCCCCAGCTTCTTTAGTCAGCTGCTGTAGCAATTGCTGTTGATACCCAAGATCCGTTTACTAGGCTTGCGTACCCATCGACTGGTTCTGAGAATGTAGATTAATATCAGTTCCCAGTTGAACATTTCTCCTATGAATTGTCATTGATTATGGGAATTACCTTCTCTGGAAATACCTGAGGTTATGCTTTCTCTTTGGGAATACCCTGCAATCAATGACTAAGAGAGCGGGACAACTCTGTGATGCCATTTATATTCCAAAGCTCCCCCTGGAATCAGGCTGAGGCTAAACTTTCTATGAGCTTACGTCTTTGCAAGCTCCCAAGTGGCCTATGTGCTCTAAAGGCCTCCTGTCTGCATTGATGCCTGTCATCCTGCTGTACACTCATGCTGCCAGTTGCTGATGGTTTGCTTCCCCACCTGCATTTGTAAGGATGGTTTATTTTTATCCCAGAGACTCCAGACCAACTCTGGTCTGGCCAAATCAGCTAACTTCTTTGCTATTTGATGGGCTGAACCATACCTTCTCTAGTGAGATCTGTGCCTCTTCCAACATTTTCCTCTTTTTAGGTGCTCTCTCTCAGCCTGAAGGTACCATATGGAGTTTCCCTCTTTCTTATAGTGATTATTTTATCATAGTAATACTTTGTATTAAACTTTGTCTGTTTAACCTATTGCATGATTTCTTTCTTCTGATTGGACCTAGACTGCTACATCTTGTGATTTATCAGTTTTTGTTTTACATATTTGAGGCTTTGTTGTTTGGTGTGTACACATTTGGGATCGTTATGTCTTCTTTGTGGATTGATCCTTTTATAATTATATTTTGCTATCTTTAGTGATGTTCTTTTTTCTGACATCTACTCTAGCTGATATAAATATACCCACTTCTACTTTTTCTTTTTGATTAGCATTCACGTAGGTTTTTTAATCTTTTAGCTTTCAACTTGCCTATGTCATTATATCTGAAATGGATTTCTTGCAGATAGCATATTTTTAGACTTAAAAAAATTCATTCTACCAATCTTTGTCTTTTAATTGTGGTATTTAAACCATTTACATTTAGGGTAATTATTGATATGTCAATGTTTAAATCTGCCACTTTATTATTTGTTTCTTCTGTCTCTTATTTCCCTTTTTTTTTTGTTTTCTTACCTTCCTGTGGATTATTTGAACATTATTTTAGGATACTGTCTTGATTTATTTATTGTGTTTTAGAGTATATCACATTCTATATTTTCTTAGTGGTTGCTTGAGGTATTACAGTGCATACATAACTTACCGTAGTTTACTAGTATTGTCCTACCACTTTGAGTGAAGTATAGAAACCTCACTTTGATTTAGGTTCCTTTACCTTTCCAATTTAAAATTTTTTTTTAGTCCTTTTTTAAATTTGAGAAAGGGTCTCACTCTGTCACCTAGGCTGGAGTGCAGTGGTGTGATCTTGGCTCACTGCAACCTTCCCCTCCTAGGCTCAAGCAATCCTCCTACCTCAGCCTTCCAAGTAGCTGGGACTACATATGCACACAACCACATCCAGCTAATTTTTTGCACTGTTAGTAGAAACAGAATTTTGCAACGTTGCCCAGGCTGGTCTCAAACTCCTGGGCTCAAGCAATCTGCCCACCTCAGCCTCCCACAGTGCTTGAATTATAGGCATGACCCACTGCCCTTGGCCAAATTGTTGGAAGTATTTCTTCAACCTATGTGGAGTACCACATCAGATGGTTTTATAATTTTTGCATTAGACATTAAATATTATTTCAAAAAGTCATGAATGAAAAAAATCACTAAATAAATGGTGGGATATTCTATGTTCATGGAGAGGAAACTTAATGTTGTTAAAATTAAACATCATTTCAATCAAAATCTTGGAAAGTTATTTCGAGGATATCAACAGCTGATTCTAAAGTCTATAAGGAGAGGCAAAAGACTCACAATAGCCAATACAAAATTGAAGGGAAAGAACAAAGTTGGAGGACAGCCACTACCGGCTTCACGACTTACTACAAATCTATGGTAATTAAAATAGTATAGTAGTGGTGAAAGAACAGACAAATGGATCAATGAAACAGAATAGAAAGTCCAGAAATGGACTCACATAAATAGAGTCAAGTGGTCATTGACAAAGGAGCAAAACAATAAAATGGAGAAAAGATAGCTTTTTCTACCAATGATGCTGTGATAACTGGACATCAACATACAAACCCCACCCCCCCACATAAATCTAGACAGAGACCTTACACCCTTCACAAAAAGTAACTCAAAATGGATCACAGGCCTAAATGTAAAATGTCAAACCATAAAATTCCTAGGAGATCTAGAAGAAAGTCCTTAAGACTTTGCATTTGGTGATGACTTTTTAGATATAACACCAAAGGCATGATCTATGAAAGAAAGAACTGGTAAATTGAATTTTATTAAAAGGAAAACTTTCTGCTCTGTGAAAAACAACGTCAAAAGGATGAAAAGACAAGCTGTGGATTGGGAGAAAATATTTGCAACAGACACATAGACACCAAGTATCCAAGTATCTAATATAAGACTGTTATTCAAAATATACAAAGAACATTTCAAACTCAACAATAAGAAAACAAACAACATCATCAAAAAATGGGCCAAAGACCTTAACAGACACCTCATCAAAGAATATATATAACAGGCAAATGAGCATATTAAAAATGCTCAACATCACATGTCAGTAGGGCAACACACATTAAAACAACAATGAGACACCACTACAAGTCTGTTAGAATAATCCAGAACACTGACAACACTAAATGCTGATAACAAGAAGTCTTATTCATTGCTGGTAAGAATGCAAAATGGTATAGCTGCTTTGGAAGACAGTTTGGTGATTTCTTACCATATGGTCCGGTAATCATTTTCCTTGGTGTTTACCCAAAGGAATGGAAAACTTATGTGCACACAGAAACCTGCACATGAATATTTATAGCAATTCTAGTCATAATTTCCAAAACTTAGAAGTATCCAAGATGTCCATCAGTAGTTGAGTGGATAAATTAACAGTGGTGCCTCCAGGCAATGGAATATTATTTAGTGCCAAAAAGAAATGAGGAATAAAGCCATGAAAAAAACATGGAGACTTAAAGGTATTTACTAAGTGAAAGAAGACAACCCAAAAGTCTAGTTGAAATACTGCATTATTTCAACTGTATGACATCCTGGAAAAGGCAAAACTATGGAGACAGTAGAAAGATCAGTGGCTGTCAGGGGTTGGGGGAGGCATGGCACAGAGGATTTTTAGGGCAGTGAAGCTACTCTGTATGATGCTATAATAGTAGATACATGTCATTATAAATTTATGCAGACCCACAGAATGTACAATTCCAAGAATGAACCCTAATGTAAACTATGAATTTGGGTGATAATGATGGGTAATGTACGTTCATCACCCATAACAAATATACCACTCTGGTGGGGGATTTTGATAGTGAGGGAGGCTATGCGCATGTGGAGGCAGGAACTATATGGGAAATCTCTGTACCTTTTAATCAGTTTTGCAGTGAGCCTAAAACTGCTCTAAAAAAGTCTATTAAAAACCCATAATAAGTAATCTAGTCTACTATATTTTTACTCATTCTGAAGTTATTTCTTTTCTGAGAGTTCTAACCTTCTTCTCCTATCATTTGCTTTCTGTTTAGAGAACTACCTTTAGCCATTCTTTAAGTCAGCTTGCTAGCAAACATCCTCTTACATTTTTTTGGCCTGATAAGATGTTTATTATTCCTCTTCTTCATTCTTGGAGGATATCTTCACTGAATATAAGATTTGCCATTGACAGTTATTTTGTCTCTGCACTTGAAAAATGTTGAGCCACTTGTTTCTGGCCTCTATAGTTTCCAATGAGAAATCTGCTATCATTCCAATGGTTTGCCCCTATAAGTAACCCATCATTTCTCTCTAGCTGCCTTCAAGATTTTTTCCTTGGCCTTAGTTTTCAGAAATTTAATTATTGTGTTTTTTGACATGGGCTTCTTTGGGTTTAGCTAATTATTTGCTCAGCTTACTGAACCTGTAGGTTTATTATGTCTTTTACCAAGTAGGGGAAGTTTTTAGCTATTATATCTTATACTACTTTTTTGGTCCAGTCTCTGTCTTTTTTTTGCTTTTCGAAACTGAAGATATGCATGTTGGCTCTGTTGCTGTTGTCCCAAATGTTCCTGAGAAATATTTGTCTTATTTTTCAGTCTATATTTTCTTTGTTGTTTGGATTGGATAAATTCTATTGATTTGTATTCTAGTCTAAAATAAAATATCTTAGATCAGATTGCCTTTAAATAACAGAAATTTATTTTTCATATTCTGGAGACTGGGAAGTCCAAGATCAAGGTGCAGAAGATTTGGTGTCTGGTGAGGGTCTTGCTTTCTGGTTCATAGATGGTGCCTTCCCACTATGTCCTAACATAGTGAAAGGAGCAAGGCAGCTCTCTGGGACCTCTTTTGTAAGGGCATAAATCTCACTCATGAGGGTGAACTGCTCATGACCTAATCATCTCCCAGAGCCCCTACTTTCTAATATAATCACCTTGGTGATTAGGATTCAACATATAAATTTTTGAGGACATGTAAAAAATTTTGGTTATCATATTTTTCAGTTCTATGATTTCCATTTTATTCTTTTCTATAACTTGTGCTTCTTTGATACAATTTTCTGTTTTTGTTCCATTTATTTCAAGAGAAATTATAATTGCTTATTGAAGCATGGTTATGATATTTGCTTTAAAATCCTCATCAGATAATTCCAATGTCTGATTAATCTTGGTGTTGGTATCTGTTGATTTCGTTTTCATTCATGTTGTGATGTTCCTCATTGCTGTGATGGTTCTTAGTAAATTCTTTGTATGTGTTCTGATGGTTCTTGGTATGATGAGCAATTTTTTATCATGTCCTAGACATTTTGGATATTTTATTATGTGGCTCAAGATTGATTGAATATTTTTAGCATGGAGTCCCTTGTTGAGGTATATTGGGATGTCCACGTGGCCATGTATATTCAGCTTCCTGTTGAGCTGACTTACAGTTGTTGAAAAGGTATGGAGTAGAAATTCAGCTCCCCTCTTTGGCCCTGCCAACACCTACTCAGCTGATGTAGGGCATTGAATCTCACAGCCTCAGTTGCCTTCAAATGGGAATATGAGATCATCCCCTCCCCACTGGGCTGAGCTGCCATCAGGAAGGGGGAAGTTGAAAGCTGACCCACATCACTTTGTTGTCACCGGTTTGGGATGGAAGCTCAGTTCTCTTCTGGGCGCTAATGACACCAGGGAAGGAGAGGGGTGAATTAAGTGCCAACTGACCCTATCTCCTACCACATCCTTTTTCCTTGTTAATACCAAGTAGGGGTGAAGTCTCAGCTTCCCATTGGGTCCTGCTGATGGGGTGTTGGTAGGAAGCAGGGTGTGACTAGACTTAACTCGCATATTCTTGCTAGGCTTTGTTGTTGCTGGGTATAGATGGCCACTACTGGACTCCAATAATGGTACCCTGGCACCACCTGCTTTTGCTGTGCAGGAGATAGAAGATCAGCTCCCTAACTGGCCCACCAAGGTGTACGCCAGGTCAGGAACTCAGACACTCCAGCTGCTCTGCAAGACAAGAGGTGGAAGAGGTGGAAGATTAACTCCCCTCAGCCTTGCAGCGAGGAATGGGAGCGCCCCCTCCCTCCTGCTTTTGCAGGGCTACGGGGTAGAGAGGAAGAGCAACGCCCTCACTGAAACTGCAGGAGAGGAAGAGCAACGTCCCACTGAAACTGCAGGAGACGAAAAGCAACGTCCCACTGAAACTGCAGGAGAGGAAGAGCAGTGCCCCCACTGAAACTGCAGGAGAGGAAGAGCAGCGCCCCCACTGAAACTGCAGGAGAGGAAGAGCAGCGTCCCCACTGAAACTGCAGGAGAGGAAGAGCAGCGCCCCCACTGAAACTGCACAAGAGAGGAAGAGCAGCGCCCCCACTGAAACTGCAGGAGAGGAAGAGCAGCGCCCCCACTGAAACTGCAGGAGAGGAAGAGCAGCGTCCCCACTGAAACTGCAGGAGAGGAAGAGCTACGTCCCCCTGAAACTGCAGGAGAGGAAGATGGGTGTGTTTTGCTCTGGTGTTTTTCTACTGTAGGGTGGGTATCTCCAAGAAGGTTTTCTGTGTTAGGCCATCCTTTTCAAATCCTCTGGCTCTGAAATGTAGCCTGAGTGAGGTCTTCTAGGCTCAGGCTGTGTGTTGCATGGAAACATGCTAGGTGGCCAAAGAGGAACCTCTCCTTCTGTGTTCTGTGTCAGTTTACGTTCATTGAGAAGTGGTCACCAAGATGAGGCTAGATGTGCAAGAGATTTAATTGGAGAAAACACCTGTGAAGGTTAAGTGAGAGGGAGCTGGATTGGTGGGGAGAACCGCCACAGCAAAGGCAGTCAGGTCTGGCCCCCTTGAAAAGAGAGGGGCAGGAAAGGGTTGTTCTGCGAAAGCCACAGACCACAGTGAAGTGATGGCAAATCTCTGCAGGCAAGTGGGGGTCCCAGAGCAGGTCACCTCTTGGGCAGGCATGGCCTGACTCTAGAGCCTTGTGAGGTTCAACCATCAGCTGGTAGCAGCCAAGAGATGAGCAGCCTCATGGTGAATGTAATTACCATCACTCCGTTAATTCGAAGGTGTGGCAGCTGGAGGCAGGTATTCTCGAAGGCAACCCTGAGTGGCAATCCTTATGGCCACTACAGTCCACCTCTTGTAACATGCATGACACTCCCTCTCCCCTGTCTCCCAAATGCTGCTTTTAAGTCATCTCAGACAATTTTCAAAGCCCTGCAGAGCAGGAGGTGCTGCAGTCTTGTTTTAAGATGGTCTTGGCCGGGCGCAGTGGCTCACGCCTGTAATCACAGCACTTTGGGAGGCCGAGGCAGGTGGGTCACAAGGTCAGGAGTTCAAGGCCAGCCTGGCCAATATGGTGAAACCCTGTCTCTACTAAAAATACACACACACACACACACACACACACACACACACACACAGATTAGCTGGGTGTGGTGGTGGGCATCTGCAGTCCCAGCTGCTCAGGAGACTGAGGCAGGAGAATCGCTTGAACCCGGGAGGTGGAGGTTGCAGTGAGCCGAGATCACACCACCACACTCCAGCCTAGGCAACAGAGTGAGACACCATCTCAAATAATAATAATAATAATAAGATGGTCTTGTCTGGAAATCCTGTCAGACATCCCTCCCCGTGTCTGACTGTATTGAACACCCAGTCTGTGTAACACACACACACTGTGCACAGTATCAAACAAGTGTTACGACGGACACAGCTTTCTTTTTTTTTTTTTTTTAATTTCAAATTATGTTTAATTCTAATACTGTTAGATGATTTATATTATATAGAATTAAGGAAATTTCATAGAGTCAGCACATCAGGGACGATGGACACAGCTTTCTATCTGAGCCCAGGGTCAAAGCATCCACAGCCTCCTCTCAGTCACCAATTATTGGCTGTCTTGTTTTGTATCTGTTCTTCACAGGTATGATTTAAGCTTGGATGAAATGAGAGCTTTGACAGTTCAGACAGTGAGGTTTGCCATGGGTCTACCTCTGTTAAAACGTGCAGTTCAGGATCTGGTAAGTGTCATTGTTATTTTGGTATGGGGTGTGTTTGTGTGTGTGTGTGTGTGTGTGTGAGAGAGAGAGAGAGAGAGAGAGATTTTTTTCTTTCTAAACTTTTATTTTAGGTTTAGAGGGTACATGTGCAGGTTTGTTACATGGATACATTGGGTGTTATGGAGGTTTGATGTACAGAGTATTCGTCACCCCAGTAGTGGGCACAGAACTCACGATAGGTGGTTTTTTGACCTTCACCCTTCTCCTACCCTCCTCCCTATTGTTTTCTTCTTTGTGTCTGCGTGTACTCAATGTTTAGATCTCACTTATAAGTAAGAACATGCGGTATTTGGTTTTCTGTTCCTGTGTCAACTTGCCTAGAGATTTTGTTTTGTTTGCTTTTGTGACTTGCTAAGCCTATTGATCTCATGCTGAGGGCAGCTGACAGACACGTCTCGGTGGAGGAGAATGTCTTCCTCAGGCCCCTTTTCTGCCCCACTCCCACTAACCTAAGGAACCCTTCCTTCGGCTCACACATTCACTTCTCCAATCTCACAGGCAAGGGAATAGGAGTATCAGCAGAAGTAATAAAATATTTGTACACAAAACCAATATAATTTTAGGGATAAAATTAAATAGCTGGGAAATAGAAATAACTCATCTTAAGGGCTTTTTTTTTTTTTTTTAATATATATAAGTTCTAGGGTACATGTGCATGACGTTTATATCATGTATAACTCCCCAATGCAATCCCTCCTCCTCCCCCTCCCCATGATAGGCCCCAGTGTGTGATGTTCCCCTTCCCGAGTCCAAGTGATCTCATTGTTCAGTTCCCACCTATGAGTGAGAACATGCGGTGTTTGGTTTTCTCTTCTTGTGATAGTTTGCTAAGAATGATGGTTTCCAGCTGCATCCATGTCCCTACAAAGGACACAAACTCATCCTTTTTTATGGCTGCATAGTATTCCATGGTGTATATGTGCCACATTTTCTTAATCCAGTCTGTCACAGATGGACATTTGGGTTGATTCCAAGTCTTTGCTATTGTGAATAGTGCCGCAATAAACAATGTGTGCATGTGTCTTTGTAGTAGAGTAATTATAATCCTTTGGGTATATACCCAGTAGTGGGATGGCTGGGTCATATGGTACATCTAGTTCTAGATCCTTGAGGAATCGCCATACTGTTTTCCATAATGGTTGAACTAGTTTACAATCCCACCAACAGTGTAAAAGTGTTCCTATTTCTCCACATCCTCTCCAACACCTGTTGTTTCCTGACTTCTTAATGATTGCCATTCTAACTGGTGTGAGATGGTATCTCATTGTGGTTTTGATCTGCATTTCTCTGATGGCTAGTGATGATGAGCATTTTTTCATGTGTCTGTTGGCTGTATGGATGTCTTCTTTTGAGAAATGTCTGTTCATATCCTTTCCCCACTTTTGATGGGGTTGTTTGTTTTTTCTTGTATATTTGTTTGAGTTCTTTGTAGATTCTGGATATTAGCCCTTTGTCAGATGAGTAGATTGCAAAATTTTTTCCCATTCTGTAGGTTGCCTGTTCACTTTGATGGTAGTTTCTTAGCTGTGCAAAAGCTCTTTAGTTTAATTAGATCCCATGTGTCAATTTTTGCTTTTGCTGCCGTTGCTTTTGGTGTTTTAGACATGAAGTCCTTGCCCATGCCTATGTCCTGAATGGTACTACCTAGATTTTCTTCTAGGGTTTTATGGTATTAGGTCTAACATTTAAGTCTCTAATCCATCTTGAATTAATTTTCATATAAGGGGTAAGGAAAGGATCCAGTTTCAGCTTTCTACTTATGGCTAGCCAATTTTCCCAGCACCATTTATTAAATAGGGAATCCTTTCCCCATTTCTTGTTTCTCTCAGGTTTGTCAAAGATCAGATGGCTGTAGATGTGTGGTATTATTTCTGAGGACTCTGTTCTGTTCCATTGGTCTATATCTCTGTTGTGGTACCAGTACCATGCTGTTTTGGTTACTGTAGCCTTGTAGTATAGTTTGAAGTCAGGTAGCGTGACACCTCCAGCTTTGTCCTTTTGACTTAGGATTGTCTTGGCAATGCGGGCTCTTTTTGGTTCCATATGAACTTTAAAGCCGTTTTTTCCAATTCTGTGAAGAAAGTCATTGGTAGCTTGATGGGGATGGCATTGAATCTATAAATCACCTTGGGCAGTATGGCCATTTTCACGATATTGATTCTTCCTATCCATGAGCATGGTATGTTCTTCCATTTGTTTGTGTCCTCTTTGATTTCACTGAGCAGTGGTTTGTAGTTCTCCTTGAAGAGGTCCTTTACATCCCTTGTAAGCTGGATTCCTAGGTATTTTATTCTCTTTGAAGCAATTGTGAATGGAAGTTGATTCCTGATTTGGCTCTCTGCTTGTCTGTTACTGGTGTATAAGAATGCTTGTGATTTTTGCACATTAATTTTGTATCCTGAGACTTTGCTGAAGTTGCTTATCAGCTTAAGGAGATTTTGGGCTGAGACAATGGGGTTTTCTAAATATACAGTCATGTCATCTGCAAACAGGGACAATTTGACTTCTTCTTTTCCTAACTGGATACCCTTGATTTCTTTCTCTTGCCTGATTGCCCTAGCCAGAACTTCCAACACTATGTTGAATAGGAGTGGTGAGAGAGGGCATCCCTGTCTTGTGCCAGTTTTCAAAGGGAATTTTTCCAGTTTTTGCCCATTCAGTATGATATTAGCTGTGGGTTTGTCATAAATAGCTCTTATTATTTTGAGGTACGTTCCATCAATACCAAATTTATTGAGCGTTTTTAGCATAAAGGGCTGTTGAATTTTGTCAAAAGCCTTTTCTGCATCTATTGAGATAATCATGTGGTTCTTGTCTTTGGTTCTGTTTATATGCTGGATTACGTTTATTGATTTGCGAATGTTGAACCAGCCTTGCATCCCAGGGATGAAGCCCACTTGATCATGGTGGATAAGCTTTTTGATGTGCTGCTGAATCCGGTTTGCCAGTATTTTATTGAGGATTTTTACATCGATGTTCATCAGGGATATTGGTCTAAAATTCTCTTTTTTTGTTGTGTCTCTGCCAGGCTTTGGTATCAGGATGATGTTGGCCTCATAAAAAGAGTTAGGGAGGATTCCCTCTTTTTCTATTGATTGAAATAGTTTCAGAAGGAATGGTACCAGCTCCTCCTTGTACCTCTGGTAGAATTCAGCTGTGAATCCATCTGGCCCTGGACTTTTTTTGGTGGGTAGGCTATTAATTGTTGCCTCAATTTCAGAGCCTGCTATTGGTCTATTCAGGGATTCAACTTCTTCCTGGTTTAGTCTTGGGAGAGTGTAAGTGTCCAGGAAATTATCCATTTCTTCTAGATTTTCTAGTTGATTTGCGTAGAGGCATTTATAGTATTCTCTGATGGTGTTTGTATTTCTGTGGGGTCGGTGGTGATATCCCCTTTATCATTTTTATTGCGTCTATTTGATTCCTCTTCTTTTCTTCTTTATTAGTCTAGCTAGCGGTCTGTCAATTTTGTTGATCTTTTCAAAAAACCAACTCCTGGATTCATTGATTTTTTGGAGGTTTTTTGTGTCTCTATCTCCTTCAGTTCTGCTCTGATCTTAGTTATTTCTTGCCTTCTGCTAGCTTTTGAATGTGTTTGCTCTTGCCTCTCTAGTTCTTTTAATTGTGATGTTAAAGTGTCAATTTTAGATCTCTCCTGCTTTCTCTTGTGGGCATTTAGTGCTATAAATTTCCCTCTACACACTGCTTTAAATGTGTCCCAGAGATTCTGGTATGTTGTATCTTTGTTCTCATTGTTTCAAAGAACATCTTTATTTCTGCTTTCATTTCGTTATGTACCCAGTAGTCATTCAGGAGCAGGTTGTTCAGTTTCCATGTAGTTGAGCGGTTTGGATTGAGTTTCTTAGTCCTGAGTTCTAGTTTGATTGCACTGTGGTCTGAGAGACAGTTTGTTATAATTTCTGTTCTTGTACATTTGCTGAGGAGTGCTTTACTTCCAATTATGTGGTCAATTTTGGAATAAGTGCGATGTGGTGCTGAGAAGAATGTATATTCTGTTGATTTGGGGTGGAGAGTTCTATAGATGTCTATTAGGTCCGCTTGGTGCAGAGATGAGTTCAATTCCTGGATATCCTTGTTAACTTTCTGTCTCGTTGATCTGTCTAATGTTGACAGTGGAGTGTTGAAGTCTCCCATTATTATTGTATGGGAGTCTAAGTCTCTTTGTAGGTCTCTAAGGACTTGCTTTATGAATCTGGGTGCTCCTGTATTGGTGCATATATATTTAGGAGAGTTAGCTCTTCCTGTTGAATTGATCCCTTTACCATGATGTAATGGCCTTCTTTGTCTCTTTTGATCTTTGATGGTTTAAAGTCTGTTTTATCAGAGACTAGGATTGCAACCCTGCTTTTTTTTGTTCTCCATTTGCTTGGTAGATCTTCCTCCATCCCTTTATTTTGAGCCTATGTATGTCTCTGCATGTGAGATGGGTCTCCTGAATACAGCAGACTGATGGGTCTTGACTCTTGATCCAGTTTGCCAGTCTGTGTCTTTTAATTGGAGCATTTAGTCCATTGACATTTAAGGTTAATATTGTTATGTGTGAACTTGATCCTGTCATTATGATATTAACTGGTTATTTTGCTCGTTAGTTGATGCAGTTTCTTCCTAGCCTCGATGGTCTTTACATTTTGGCATGTTTTTGCAATGGCTGGTACCGGTTGTTCCTTTCCATGTTTAGGGCTTCCTTCAGGGTCTCTTGTAAGGCAGGCCTGGTGGTGACAAAATCTCTAAGCATTTGCTTATCTGTAAAGGATTTTATTTCTCCTTCACTGATGAAGCTTAGTTTGGCTGGATATGAAATTCTCGGTTGAAAATTCTTTTCTTTAAGAACGTTGAGGCCGGGCGCGGTGGCTCAAGCCTGTAATCCCAGCACTTTGGGAGGCCGAGACGGGCGGATCACGAGGTCAGGAGATTGAGACCATCCTGGCTAACACGGTGAAACCCCGTCTCTACTAAAAATACAAAAAACTAGCCGGGCGAGGTGGCGGGGCCTGTGGTCCCAGCTACTCGGGAGGCTGAGGCAGGAGAATGGCGTGAACCCGGGAGGCGGAGCTTGCAGTGAGCTGAGATCCGGCCACTGCACTCCAGACCGGGGACAGAGCAAGACTCCGTCTCAAAAAAAAAAAGAACGTTGAATATGGCCCCCACTCTCTTCTGGCTTGTAGAGTTTCTGCCGAGAGGTCTGCTGTTATTCTGATGGGCTTCCCTTTGTGGGTAACCCGCCTTTCTCTGGCTGCCCTAAGATTTTTTCCTTCATTTCAACTTTGGTGAATCTGGCAATTATGTGTCTTGGAGTTGCTCTTCTGGAGGAGTATCTTTGTGGCGTTCTCTGTATTTCCTGAATTTGAATGTTGGCCTGCCCTACTAGGTTGGGGAAGTTCTCCTGGATGATATCCTGAAGAGTGTTTTCCAACTTGGTTCCATTTTCCCCCTCACTTTCAGGCACCCCAATCAGACGTAGATTTGGTCTTTTTACATAATCCCATACTTCTTGCAGGCTTGTTCATTTCTTTTTCTTCTTTTTTCTTTTGGTTTCTCTTCTCGCTTCATTTCATTCATTTGATCCTCAATCGCTGATACTCTTTCTTCCAGTTGATCGAGTAGGTTACTGAAGCTTGTGCATTTGTCTCGTATTTCTCGTGTCATGGTTTTCATCTCTGTCATTTCGTTTATGATCTTCTCTGCATTAATTAGTCTAGCTGTCAATTCTTCCACTTTTTTTTCAAGATTTTTAGTTTCTTTGCGCTGGGTACGTAATTCCTCCTTTAGCTCTGAGAGGTTTGATGGACTGAAGCCTTCTTCTCTCATCTCGTCAAAGTCATTCTCTGACCAGCTTTGATCCGTTGCTGGCGATGGGCTGCGCTCCTTTGCAGGGGGAGATGCGCTCTTATTTTTTGAATTTCCAGCTTTTCTGCCCTGCTTCTTCCCCATCTTTGTGGTTTTATCTGCCTCTGGACTTTGATGATGGTGACGTACTGATGGGGTTTTGGTATAAGTGTCCTTCCTGTTTGATAGTTTTCCATCTGACAGTCAGAAGGACTGTCTGTTGGTCTGTTGGAGATTGCTTGAGGTCCACTCCAGACCCTGTTTGCCTGGGTATCAGCAGCAGAGGTTGCCGAAGATAGAATATTGCTGAACAGCGAGTGTACCTGTCTGATTCTTTCTTTGGAAGTTTCCTCTCAGGGGTGACGCCACCCTGTGAGGTGTGGGGTGTCAGACTGCCCCTAGTGGGGGATGTCTCCCAGCTAGGCTACTCAGGGGTCAGGGACCCACCTGAGCAGGCAGTCTGTCCGTTCTCAGATCTCAACCTCCGCGTTAGGAGATCCACGGCTCTCCCCAAAGCTGTCAGACAGAGTCGTTTGTGTCTGCACCGGCCCCCGCTCTTTCCCCTAATGGACTGCAGCTGTGCGCTGTCGCAGAGGTAGAGTCTACAGAGACAGGCAGGCTTCCTTGAGCTGCTGTGAGCTCCACCCAGTTCGAGCTTCCCAGCGGCTTTGTTTACCTACTTAAGCCTCAGCAATGGCGGGGCCCCTCCCCCAGCCTCGCTGCTGCCTTGCGGATAGATCGCCGCAGACGGCTGTGTTAGCAGTGAGGGAGGCTCCGTGGGCGTGGGACCCTCCCGGCCAGGTGTGGGATGTATTCTCCTGGTGTGCCTGTTTCCTTAAAGCGCAGTATTGGGGTGGGAGTTACCCGATTTTCCAGGTGTTGTGTGTCTCAGTTCCCCTGGCTAGGAAAAGGGATTCCCTTCCCCCTTGCGCTTCCAGGTGAGGCGATGCCTCGCCCTGCTTCAGCTCACGCTGGTCAGGCTGCAGCAGCTGACCAGCACCGATTGTCCGGCACTCCCTAGAGAGATGACCCCAGTACCTCAGTTGAAAATGCAGAAATCACCGGTCTTCTGTGTCGCTCGTGCTGGGAGTTGGAGACTGGAGCTGTTCCTATTCGGCCATCTTGCTCCGCCCTCCTTAAGGGCTTTTAAAGCACTTTAGACTTATCCAAAGTTTATGTCTTATTTGTCTAAAAACTGTCATTCTAAATTTAGTGATATTGTTTTAGTCAATTTAGCCTCATGAAAAAAGAAAGAAAGAAACAAAAAAATACGTGATTAGTGAGTTCCTTTGTGTCAGTATTAGGAATGATATATTTTAGCCAAGTTCATTCAGCTTCATGGCTTTCTTAACACTTTACATAGGAAAAAATATACCTCAGCAGGGCATGGTGGCTTACATCTGTAATCCCAGTACTTTGGGAGGCCAAGGTGGGCTGATCCTGGGCAGAGCCCAGGAGTTCAAGCCTAGTCTGGGCAACATGGTGAAACCCTGTCTCCACAAAAAATACAAAATTGGTCAGGCACAGTGGCTTATGCCTGTAATCCTAGCACGTTGGGAGACTGAAGCAAGTGGGTCACTTGAGGCCAGGAGTTTGAGACCAGCCTGGCCTCAACATGGCAAAACATGGCCTGGGCAACATGGTGAAACACCATTTCTACCAAACAAGACAAAACAAAACAAAAATTAGCCAGGTATGGTGGTGCACGCCTGTAGTCCCAGCTACTTGGGAGGCTGAAGCATGAGAACCCCTTGAACCAGGAGGCAGAGATTGCAGTGAGCTGAGATTGCACCACCGCACTCCCGCCTGGGCAACAAAGTGAGACTCTGTCTCAAAAAACAAAAACAGAAACAAAACAAAACCCAAAAAGCCAAAAAAACTAAACAAAACAAAAACTAGCCAGGCATGGTGGCCCACACCTATAGTACCACCCTACTTGGGAGGCTGAGGTGGGAGGATCGCTTGAGGCCCCGGAGGTTGAGACTGCAGTGAGCTATGATCGCACCACTGCACTCCAGCCTGGGCAACCAGAGTGAGACCCTGTCTCAAAATGAACAAACAAACAAACAAAAAACCCAAAACCACCCCTCCTGTGAGAGCCCCTGGGGAGGAGCCTGAACTAGGATAGCTGCAGCTCAGTGGCGTGCTGAGGAGCTGGCCCTATCCTGAAGGCTGAGGAGCTGGCCCTATCCTGAAGCAGCCCAGCCCTCTCCCCGCCCCGCATGGTCTGGGAGGGAGAGTCTGAGGATTGAGGGATGGGGTCCTCCCAGTTCAGGAGACCGCAGGGGCGCCTTTCTTTGTGGAGCATAGAACAGAGCTAGTGGAGGCCTGGGATCCATGCTTGAAAGTAGATCCTTCTCCTTTCCCCACAATCCCACCAACCTTTGGTAGGTTGTCTAAGGAGACAAGGACCAATCCTGGAGTCTCCTCAGGAAGGAATTACAGGCAGAGCCTTGGCACCACCTGCGCTGCAGTGCTGCAGGCATCTCCACACTGACGAGGGCACTGCAGTGTCAGCTGAGCTGGAGAATGTGCAGATAGAGGTTCACTTGGCACAGGAAAACTCCCACATGACAGAGTGGAGCGTGCTTGCAAAGTGTAAGAAATCATTTCATAGCAAGCAGTTTGGCAGAGATTTTCAAGCTAGGAAATTAATTGCCTCTTGATGGAGCATCCATTTAGAGCTGTGAATACAACCAAAAAAGAAAAAAAAAAAATACAAAAACAACCAACTCTTTGCTGCCAACCACTCTCTCTATCAGAGTAGCCTCCAAGTGCATTCGGCATGGGGCTGGTTGGAAGGTGAAATCTTGGCCTGTGGCCAGCTTCTTGCTCCCTTAATCAGCCCACCATGTCTGTGGCTTAACTTAGTGTCAATACTTGAGACCTGGACGTGAGAGCTGATCCCTTAAGGAGGCTTGTTAATTGCCACCCGACCCGCTGAGTCTGAAGGATTAGCCTCTGTAATCTCATTCCTGATGAAGCGTGTTGAGCTCTGGATCCAATTATCTTCCTGTTTTCCTGGCTCACTTAGTGGCCTTAGGCAGCCTGGACAACTCTCTGTCCTGGGTGATTAGATATAATTCCTCCAGGAGGCACAGGATTGGCCCTAGACGATCCCTCCAGTCATTTCTGTGAATTATCTTGGCCTGTTTGGCACCTCTCTGTATGAATTCGCAAAAGCCAGTAAACCCGAAGGAAACGAAACTGTCCATCAGTGCGGCAGGCTCATCTCGCTGGGCGGATGTCATGAGACTCAGCGGCACATCTGTGTTTGAAGGCTCTCAAATTCCACCCTGTAAACAGCTGGAGGAGCTGTCCACATCCAGTAATTCTAGAAGAAGTGTTACATGATTCGTCCTGCCTCTTAATAAAACGACTGAGTCATGGCTGTCCTCCCTGCTCAGGGAGCGTGGCAGGCCCGTCTTTGTTTACCTGGACCCGCCTTTTGTGTTGCTCTTCACTTTTGTGGATGATCTGATGAGCTCTGAGGCAGAACGCAGTGTATAATGTGTAATGATGATGTTCTAGAGGACAAATGAGGGAGTCTCATTCGCTCCAGGTCTCTATGGACAGTCCGCAGGCCAAGAATAAGCCATTAGAATATTTCCACGCTGTGTTTTCCCCTCTGCCATCTGTAATAGATTTTAGATGTTTCAATAATTGGCCGGGCGCGGTGGCTCAAGCCTGTAATCCCAGTACTTTGGGAGGCCGAGATGGGCGGATCACGAGGTCAGGAGATCGAGACCATCCTGGCTAACATGGTGAAACCCCATCTCTACTAAAAATACAAAAAAAAAACTAGCCGGGCGAGGTGGCGGGCGCCTGTAGTCCCAGCTACTCGGGAGGCTGAGGCAGGAGAATGGCGTGAACCCGGGAGGCGGAGCTTGCAGTGAGCAGAGATTGCGCCACTGCACTCCAGTCCGGGTGACAGAGCGAGACTCCGCCTCAAAAAAAAAAAAAAAAAAAAAAAAGAAAAAAAAAAAAAAAGATGTTTCAATAATTTTAAAGGGAAAAAACAGTATGAGTCTGATTGCAGAGTGTGCGTGCACACACACACAGACACACACACACACACACAGTGTGAACACCATCATTGTTCTCTGTGCCGACTTCTGCACCTGTTTCTGGTGACATCACCTTTGTGCACCTCAGTCAAGAGCTCTCTTGTTCCCCTGAAGTTTCCAGAATTGGATCCTGGGCAGGGGGAGTCACCAACTGCCTCTATTTCCAGATGCAGAGACAGAAGACCCAGGTCTTAACATCTGCTTTGTGGCAGTGTCTTGTCATGTGTGGGGACAGCTTCCTCAGAGATGCTCATCCCTGGAAGCTGACAGAGTCTGACAGCCTGCACTGATCTTCACCATAACAGACAGTGACAACTCAGGTTGACTGAGTACATGTTCTATGCCAGTCCCAGCACTAAGAACTTTAAATAGATGATGTCATTCAATATTCACAACATCCCTCATGGCATTCCCATTTTACAGATAAGTAAACTGAAGCTGAGTAATTGGACTGAGGTTAGTTATACAATTAGTGAATTGTATATATAAATGACTAGTGAACCAGGGATTCAAACCCAGGTGCTCTGCTTCCTGAGCCCACGTCAAACAGGTGGTGCTTGGCCCTGTCTGCACGATAGAAACAGCCAGACAATTTTCAAAGCGCCTGCTGTGAAGGCTTTTGCTCAGGCCAATGAGGTCAGCATTTACATCTTCCAGGTGACCCACTGTGCATCTGGGGTTGAGGACTGCTGCACTATGCCTCCTTTCCTGCACCCTGTCTCCTCAAAATTGTTCCCATTAAGCATTTGGTCCCTACCAATCAGGGTTTACGGCTGGCTCATAAGGAAACTGCATCTCAACATTACCTTTCCCCAGGAGGGAGCCAGCTGGGATGAGGCTGGTTTCAGCCAAGTGTAGTGCGGGTTGGGGACAGATACCTGGATAATGAAAATCCTACCCCGACTCCTTCCTCCCACCACCACTCTACAACCATTCTCTCTCTCACCCTGAGTTCTAGTTTTTATCCCCATGATCCACACGAGTGAGGGGCATAGTTGCACCATCATTATCTAAACCAGTGATTCTCAAAGTAAGGTCCTGTGTGTCCCCAAGACCTTTTCAGGTGCTACCTGGAAAGTATATGTCCAACTACGTGCATGTGAGACACTGGATATCCATCATAAACTTCAACCAATACAACATATCACAACAGACAGCACAAAAGCAGATGTGAAAGTGCAGCTATCTTTTATTGAGCCAGATATTAAAACAATGTGAAACAATGCCATTCTTCTCATGAGTTTTTTGAAATTATGATTAGTTTTCATAAAAATTATGCCATATGATAAATTGACAGCTATAGCCTGGACAAACAAAACCTCTCTGGACTCCTCAAAAAAGGTCCAGGGACCATAAAGGTTGAGAGTCACTGATCTAAATCATCTACTATTTTCTCAGGAAGCTCAGTCTCAGCAGATCAGAGGGGAACTAGTAGGACATTGGTTGCATTACATTTATATTACATGTATTATGATTATTATTTTTATCAGAATTTTAGGTAATCTCCGTTTGAGGTGTTTTTGTATTTAGAGAAATACCAGGTGGGTGATCAGATCTAAAATGGAAGAATGTTGTAAGGTCAGCTCACCTTAGAAGGTGTTTGGGAATGCCGGGGAGGATGGTTACTTTTCTACTCACACCCTGAGAGAAGAAACAGCCTTTCCCAGGAAGCATTTACATTGAAGCCCTGAGAGTATTGTGCAAAAGGAGCTGAGCCAGGAATCTGCCAAGAGGCTGAGATGCCTGTCCTGTCCCAGTCCCAACTCACCCGGGCCCCGCCCTGTTGCCCACAACTTCCAGTGCCAGCCCCAGTGAGTGCTTCAGACTGTGACTGCTGTACTCCCCCACCCATCCCAGGACTGGCTCCTGACCGACGGACAGACTGAGCTCTTGGCTCTGCTGCCCTGGCCTTGGCTCCCCCTTGGCCCTCTGGCTTCTGTTTGTACTGGAACCCAGGCTTTTCCTAGTGGACTGTGACAGGCTCCCCTGGCTCTTAGTTCTATGTACTGTCTTTGGCAGGAGTCCCTGTCCCAGCTCCAGCTCCACAGACTTGGACATTGGCCACTTGGCCAGCACTGTGGTCAGGCCAGCCCTGGCTGCATGGGATATCTTGGAGGATTTGGGCAGAGACGATAGGACGGAGCGGTCTGTTTACAGAAGTCCCTCTGTGTCGATTGGCACCTGAATGCAGTTGTCATCTGTGATAGCCATAGGGATTACTTGAAAGCGGGGCATGTCAGGGAGTGAGCTGGACCTGCCCTGGGACTCCAGTGCAGCTGGAATCATGGTGCTATTTGTTTTTTGACACTGCAACCATTCTGCATTAGAAAAACATCCTTTTCATTCTAAGCCTTCATTATTACTCGTGCAGTGAAATACTATGTAAAAAAACAATAATTATTTCTTGCTACCTTTTGCCAAGTCCCTTCCATGTGCCAGGTGAGGTGATTCGTTCATTTTATAATTATTTATTGAACACCTGCAGTGAGCCAGGCATTGCTCTGGGGGCAGTGAACAAAGCAGGCAGAAATTACCTGTCTCAGTGGAGCTTACATTTTTATCTGGGAGGAATCAGACTCTAATAAACAAGTAAATTTCTGGTATGTCAGATGCTGGGGATAAAAATCAAGTGTGGTAAATTGGAAAAGAAGAAGTTAAATAGTCTCTGTGAGCAAATGACAGGATCTTTTATGTAGAAAACCCCAGGATTCTACAAAAAATCTGTTAGAACTAATAAATTCAGCAAAGCTACAGGATAAAAATCAACATGCAGAAATCAGTTGCATTTCTATACGTTAATAATGAAGAATCCAAAATGAAATTGAGAAAACAATTCTGCTTATCATAGCATCAAAAAGAATAAAATACTCAGGAATAGACTTACCCAAGGAGGTAAAGACTTGTACATGGAAAACTACAAAATTGCTGAAAGTAATAAAAAGAGATACAGATACATTGAAAGGCATCCTATGTTCATGAATTGGAAGACCTCATATTGTTAAAATGTCAACACTACTAAAGCAATCTACAGTTTCAATGCAATTCCTATCAAAATCCCAAAGATGATTTTTGCAGAAATAGAAAAACTCATCCTAAAATTCACATGGAATCTCAAGGGACTCTGAATAGCCAAAACAATCTTGGAAAAGAAGAATAAAGTTGGAGGCCTCTCACTTCCTCATTTCAAAATTTACTGCAAAGCTACTGTAATCAAAACTGTGGAACTGGCATAAAGACAGGTGTAGAGACAAACGGAATGGAATAAAGAGCCCCTAGAAATAAAACCTCACATATGTGGTTAGTGATTTCTGGCAAAGGTGTCAAGACCATTCAGTGACGAAAGGGCAATCTTCTCAACAAATAATGCTGGGACAACTGGATATCTATAAGCCAAAGTATGACGTTGGAACTTACCTTACGGCGTATCCAAAATTTAACTCAAAATGGATTAAAGACCTAAATGTAAGAGCAAAAACTAATAAAAAATTCAAAGAAAACATAAAGAAAGGGCTTCATAACATTGGATTTGGCAATGATTTCTTGGATAGAACACCAAAAACACAGGCTTTTGGAAAACATAGGTACATTTTCAGAATAAAAATTATCTAATCATTAAAAACAATTTTAAAAAAAATTTAGTAAAAATTTGTATAAAAATAAACTGGACTACATCAAAATCAAAATCTTTTGTGCGTCAAGGGACACTATCAACAGAGTGACACATGGAATGGGAAAAAATATTTGCATGTTATATATCTGGTAAGGGATTGATATCCAGAATAGATAAAGAACTCCTTCAACTCAACAAGAAAAAACCAAACAACTAGATTTAAAAATGGTTAAAGAGTTGGAGGATATTTCTTCAAAGATATACAAATGACCAATAAACACATAGAAAGATGCCCAACATCGTTAATCATTAGGGAAATGCAAATCAAAACCACAATGAAATACCACTTGGCACCCATTAGGATGGTTACTATTTAAAAAAAAAACAAAAAAAAACCAGAAAAGAACAAGTGTTGGAGACGATGTGGAGAAATTAGAACCCATGTGCACTGCTGGTGGTGATGTGGGAATGTGAAATGATGTAGCCACTGGGGAACGCAGTATGGCATTTCCTTAAAGAATTAAATACAGAATTACAGTGCGATCCAGAAACTCCATTTCTTGGTATATACCCCAAAGAAGTGAAAGCAAGGGCTCAGACAGCTGTTTGCACATCCATGTTAATAGTGGCATTATTCCCAATAGCCAAAAGGTAGAAACAACCCAAATGTCAATTTGGCAGATGAATGGCGTAACAAAATGTGCAAAACGTGTGTAATACATACAATGGGATGTTATTCAGCTTTAAAAGGGAAGGGAATTTTAATACACATGATAACATGGGTGAACCTGGAAGACACTATGCTGAGTGAAACAAGCCAGTCACAAAAAGATAAATGCGGTGTGCTCTTACATGAAGTATTTAGAGTGGTCAAATTCATAGAGATTGGAAGTGGAATGATGGTTTTCTGGGTCTGGGGGAAGGGGCAAATGGGAGTTAGTGTTTAATGGGTGCAGATTTTCAGTTTGGGAAGATTAAGAAGTTCTGGAGATGGATGGTGATGATGGTTGCAAAACACTGTGAATGTACTTAGTGCCAGAGAATTGTACGCTTAAAAATAGTTGAAATAGTTTTATGTTGTGTATATGTTAATTTTTTTAAGTGAAGATGTAAAGGTGCTCGGAAGAGTCGGAGGGACAGGTGGGGGCCTCATGATGAGGTAACATTGGAGCAGATGCCTAAGAGGGGGGGAGCGAGACAGCTGGAGGTCGGTGAACAGCATCCAGGCAGAGGGAACAGCAGTAATGAAGGGCCTAAGGCGGGAGTGTCCTGGGCTTGTTAATGGAGTGACAGGTGCCATGTGGTGTGAGCAGAGTGAGAGAGGAGGACAGAGGTGGTGACAACCAGGGAGGTGGTGAGTCTCTGGAGTATGAAGGGCCTTATGAGGCATTTGATTTTCTTCAGACCGGATAAAATGGAAGGCCTTGGAAGGACTGAGTGAAGCAGGACCTGTCTGACTGGGTCTCTGGGCTGCTGGCTTAGGAATATACTATATGAGAGGCAGGACTGCAAACAGGGAGCTGAGCAGTCAGCAGGGAGAGAGCAGTCACCAGGGAGAGAGGTGGTGCTAGCTGGGACCAGAGTGACTGCAGTCAAGGTGATGAGAAGTGGCAGGAATAGAGATTCTACTGAAGGTCAAGCAGTAGACAGACACTGATAATGGAAGTGGAGTGAGAGATAGGAAAGGAAACACGATTCCCTGGTATTTGGTCTGAGCAAATCAACTAGAAGGATGAGGTCACCATATACTGGGTGGGAAGCCTAGAAGAGATGTTGGGTTAAATCTGGAGCTAGTCTTTAGATGTGATCATCTAAAGATATTTGCAATGTGTAGGGTCAAGGTACGGGGAAGCCATCAGCATAGAGATGAATTTAGAGCCATAAGGCTGGAGGGATCCCCATGGCATGGGTGTTGACAGAGAAGGGGGGGTCCAAAGGTGGAGCCTGGTGCGAAGGACCAGAAAGGAGACTGGAGAGAAGTGGCCATAGAGGTAGGGACAAGTGTAAGAGGGCTCATAAGCATTTTACATACATTACTCCATTAAATTATCATAGCAAATCATAAAGTGTGGTGCTCATTTTACAAGTCAGGGACTAAAATGTAGGTAGAAAAGGTAACTTGTCTGAAGTTCAATAGTAAATGAAGCAGAGGCAGGTTTCAAGCCAGTTGGCCCAATTCCACAGCTGTGTGTGGTGAAACTCCACCCTGCAGTCTTTCTGTTGTGATGGGGACAGAATAGAGGGATGGGAGAATTGAATCTTGTAACTCAAGATGAGTAGGAGACCATCTCTGTCTTCTATGTGTGCACTGTCTTGTGGGCCAGGGGCTAGAGTGCATTCATCCAGGACAGTGGCTCAGAGAGGAGCCGTCAGCATGGGTAGCCCTCCTGGGTGAGCTGGGGTTGACACTGGCCACGGAGGCTGCACAGAGCGCAGCACTGACCTTCTGTGTGTATGGGGGGTTGAGGGAGGCTGTCCTCATGATAGCACCTGGGGAGAAGCCACACCGCTTCAAGGAGTTGGGGCAGGTGTCCTATTTTGGGGCTGTCCAAATAGGGTAGCATAGAATGCGGGTAGCATTAGTGGTTTCCAGTGGCTGCCTTCCTGCCACAAGACAAAGCTGGTCTTGGGCTTGTGAGCCGAGTTCAACTATTGGAAACTCCCAATGGGACCAGCCAGCAGGCAGGAGTTTCATGCAGGTAGAGAAGGCAGGGTTAGGATTCATGTTGGCAGCAGCGGCCATGCCCAGTTGGGGTCGCGACTTCTGGGCCACATTGAACCTGAAACACTGCAGTGTTTTTTCCTTTGATTCCTGGCACCGGGGCCAACTTGGCTCTTACCAGTTTTCCAAGTCTGCTTTTCTACCTTCTACTGATGCTGTGAGGCTTGGATAGATGAGTCAGTTACAGATATACACTATACAAAGATGCACAAACCATCACTGGGAAAAATGCTGAAAAATTTCTCATTATCCAAAGTAATGCATGTTCATTACAGGAATGTTAAAAATACAGACAGGTGGAGACACATACACAACTGCAAAATTCTGTTGTACAAAAATAACTGGTAACAGGCTTACATATCCCAATCTGGTCTTTTAAAATGTATCATATATGAATTTATACTTATATTGTTTCTAAAAGGGCATATGGGATAGTCATAGTACAATTTTCTCACCATCGTGCAATGGTTATGGGTTTCTGATTTTGCAGTCAGATAGAACAGGGTTCATGACTGGCTCCTTCACTGAGGAGCCCTGTGGCCTTGGGCTAGTTTTTGAATTCTTTGCATCTCAGTTTCTTTCTCTGTGAAGGGTGGATGATAACAATACTTACCTTAAAGGGTTGATGTGAGGCTGAAATGGCGTAACACATGTTAAGTTGTCCAGACAGTGTTTGGGCACGTAGGAAGTGCTGAATGAACGCTCAGCGGTAGTACTGCTTGACCATCCAGTTTTTAAGTAGTCATGTGGTATACTTACCTCTCACAATGTTGAATAATTGGAACAATATTTGCTCATGGGCCAAAAATTATAAGCAACCATTAATTTCCATTAAAATGAATATAGAATGCTGCATAAAAGTAAGCTTGTATATCAAGCTGGTAATGTCAATAAGATACATTCATTATTACCTGCCACCAATATCAATCAATTCTGTAATTACACTAATAATCATAAACATTTTCAAAGTAAGTAGGAATTTGGTAGTAAGCATGTGCTGCCGGGGGAAGAGGTATTAAATTTGAGGCAAGAATTTGGAAAATCCTACACTGTCAGGGTCCTGCAATAATATCGTGAAAAGAGAAAAATATCTTTAGACGGAGCTGCGGGAATGTCACCTTTCATCAATCCTGCACTGGACTTCCCTGGAGTATTCAAAGGCCCTTGGAGATAGCAGAAGTACATGGCTACAGCCTTTGTTACAGAATACTCCCAGGATCTGTGCAGCTGGCCTACTATGTGGCCCCTGGAACGAGCAAGAATTAAGAAGGGCCACGCATGGAGGACATGGTCGGAGGGTTAGATTTTCTTGCAGTGGTAACTGGAGTCATTGGAGGTGTTCGCTATGGTGCAGGGAGAGAGGAGGGAAGAAGGAACACAACATGATGCTTAGTTTAAAAATGTTGTAGTACCTTGATCCACATTTGCAGATTGATTCAAAACATATATGGAAATGCAAAAGACCTAGAAGAGTTAAAGCAGTTCTAAAAAAGGACAAAGTTAGAAGACTCACTATATGACTTCAGCCCTTATATTATAAAGCTGCTCAAGATCATGGGGTATTGGCATAAGGAAAGACAATGAGATCAATGGAATGGAATGGTGAGTCCTGAAAGAAACTCATACATATATGACCAATTGAGTTGCAAAGACAATTCAATGAGAAAAGCAGTGTCTTTGCAATAAACGATGCTGGAACAAGTACATAAACGTACAAGAAAAAAGTTAACTTTCATCCCTACCTCATGCTACACACAAAACTAATTTGAGACACATTAGACGCCTAAACAGAGACTCAAAAATTACTACATTTGTAGAATAATAGAGGAGAATGTCCTATTAGGATAGGCAGGGGTTCTTAGAGGAGACTCAAAAATCACTTGAACATGTAAAAGAAAATATGTTAATGAACTGTCTACATTAAAATTAAAAACTGCTGTTCATCAAAAGACACCATTAAGAGAATAAAAAGGCAATGTACAAAGTAGGAAAAAACCTGTAATGCATTTATCTGATAAAAACTTGTGCCCAGATATAAAGGATTTGTGCCCATACTATATAAAAATCCCTAGAACTTGGTGATAAAAAGACAAACAGTCCAATTTTAAAAATGTGGCAAAAGACATGAACACTTACAAATGGCTGTTAAGCATATGAAAATGTGCTAGTATCTCTAGTCATCTGAGAAATACATCTTTAAACTCTAGTGAGATAACATTATACTCCCTCCAGAATAGCTAAAATTGGACAAGACTGACAATGCTGGTAGGATGTGGAGAAACTGGAACTCTCATTCATTGTTGGGAGGAGTGTAAAATCGTACAACCATTTTCAAAAACTGTTTGGCTATTCCTTACAAAACTAAACCTACACTTTAACCCCGCAGCTGCATTCGTAACGATTTACAAAAGAGAAACAGACACATGTCCCAAAAGATTTGTACACAAATGTTTATGTCAACTTTGTTCATAAGAGCCTGAAACTGGAAGCCACCCAAATGTTCACTAAAGGGTTTCGTTTAGACAAATTATGAACTATTCATAGATGGAAACCACTCAGATTATGAACTATGGATATCCTTAGTTTAACATAGATACCTCTTTTGCATGGAAGAAGGCAGACCCTGAAGAGCATATACTGTTTCCGGCTTGTGTGACTTCAAGAACAAGCCAAACTAGTGGGTGGTGATACAAAAAGAAGTGTGAAGCTGGGGGCGATAGTGACTCATGACTGTAATCCCAGCACTTTGAGAGGCTGAGGCAGGAGGATTGCTTGAGACTAGGAGTTTAAGACCATCCTGGGCAACATAGTGAGACCTTTGTCTCCAGAAAAAAAAAAAAAATTAGCTGTCTGTGATGGCAGACCTGTCATCCCAGCTACTCAAGAGACTGAGGCAGGAGGATCCCTTGAGCCCAGGAGTTTGAAGCTACAGTGAGCTACAATCACACCACTGTACTCCAGCCTGAGCTATGAAGTAAGACTCCATCTCTAAGAAACAAAGAAAAGAGAACAGTGGTTGCCTGTGAAGGTGGGTACTAACTGCAGAGGGGCATGGTGATGCCTGCTGGGGGAAGGGAATGCCCTGTGCTCTTGATTGATGTGATGGTTACACAGGTAGATAAATGAACATAACTCATGTGCTTAGGCTCTGTGCATTTCACTGGCTGTAAATTTTACCTTAATAATAACTGATAATGAAAAGCTCATAGTGGCTGATGTTTGGGGCAGGGTGGACACAGGAGGCCAGTCAAGAGGCTGTTACTATAGTCCAGGGCACAAGAGTGTGTTGAAGAGATGTAAAAAGTGGCCAGACTTGGCCAGGTGCAGTGGTTCATGCCTGTAATCCCAGCACTTTGGGAGGTGGAGGTGGGCAGATCATGAGGTCAGGAATTCGACACCAGACTGGCCAGCATGGTGAAACACCATGTCTACTAAAAATACAAACAAATTAGCCAGGTGTGGTGGCATGCACCTGTAATCCCAGCTACTTGGGAAGCGGAGGTAGGAGAATCGCTTGACCCTGGGAGGCCGAGGTTGCAGTGAGCCAAGATCGCACCACCGCATTCCATCCTGGGTGACAGAATGAGACTCCATCTCAAAAAAATAAATACAAAAAAAAAAAAAAAAGAAGTGGCCAGACATGGGGTCTTTTGGAGGGAAGGCCAGGGCTGGTTAGCCCAGGAGCTGAGAGTCTTGCTTAGAGCTGGCAAAGGAGGCCGTGTGGGCTAACATCAGAGGAAAGACAGCTCAGATGTAAAAATAGAAAAACATACATTTTTTTCAGAGTTTATAGCAGATTATTACATGACAATGATCTGTTACATCAAGTGCTCTGCAAAGCAAAGGGAGTATTTTAAGAAAAGCTATCTTCCTCTGAGGCTGAATTTATTAAGTATACATGTGAATAGCATGGGCTGTAATTTAGGATAAACTGTAAGCTTGGGTATGGTATTCATACATTTATGGGATTATTATTTAAAATCACTAAAAACTTACATGCTACTATGAAGATTGAATTTGGTTTGAATATATTAAGTATAAATGAAGGCAGCTATTGATACAGTAGAATTGCTGCAAAGATGAATGTAGAAAAGCACATAATTGTTGATTGATCATTATCATCATAGACCATTCAGTTAGTGCTGCCATTTCAATGAGAGGTGAAACTTGTCAATATTAGACATTCTTTAATTAAGAACAATTAATCAGGAATAAAATAAGAGTTGAAGAAAATAGGGAATTTATGTGTGAAGAAGATGTTAAAATGTATGCCAGTAAGGCAGTCATTCTTATTAAGCCTGTTCTCAGTTCTGGAACTTTGGTTTGGCATCTGGAGATGGATGAGTACAAATATATGCTTAAATCAACATCAGAGAATTAATGGCAAACTCCTATTGACATTTCCCATCAGATCTAATAGCAAAGATCACTATCTCCTGCAGAGACAAGAGAAGGGAAGTAATTGTCAAGACAATTTATAATGCTCTAGGATGGCTAAATTTTGAGTTGATTCTTCAGTGAATGTCCTTGCAATTTATTTCAAACTGGTGAGTGAAAGTGACTGCAGTTGGATACCATTAAGGGCAAAGTCATACTCCTGCATTGACAGTGTGTGTGAAGAGAATGAAATATGAAGAAAGCTATGAATAGTTGGAAATTCGGGGGGCTGTGCTTACTCCTGATGATTTCAGTTTGGCTAAAACAGAGCTGGTGACAAGGAAGGGTTTGTTGTGATGATTCCAGAGAGGGTGACTCTCAGGAAGATGAACTGGGGGCCCAAGACAGGTTGATGACAGGTGCTTTCTGGGAACAAGGCTGGTGGTGAAAAATAGGGGTGGACCGATGAGGAAGGCTGGGTCACTCAGAGTCCCAAGACTTCCTCCGGCTTAATAATGAGGAGCAGGGAGGGTCGGTGGCAAGACGTCCAGATGAGAAACCTGAAGCTTCAGATTCTGATACAGGATACTGCTCTCCACTTACCAGGTGACTCTCGTGGGACAGGTCATTTGACCTCCCTGAGCCTGAGATTTCCTGTCTGTTACATGGGGTCAGTCTTTCCTGTCCTGTTAGCCTCCTGTGTAGGAATGTTGTGAGGATCTTTGCAACAAAGGACACTTGGGCCCTCTAAAAAAGTCTGCAAATGTCTGCTTTAGTTGTCTTTTATTATTTGTTGGTAGTAACTTCAGCAGTGTGAACTGAAGCTCGAGTCTAGCAGTGGTTTATATACTCAAGCCTGGAGATATTTTAGGAAATAATCAATACAAGATGCATTGGGTTGAAGCCATGATAAGAGTAATAAATCTTGACAGCCCGCTGTTGGAGCAAATTAATAATGATTGAGAGAAACATTGTAAAAATCTATGGGAGGGGAAAATCTAGAGTGTGTTTGGGGTGAGAGCTTTAGCCAGTGTGGAAACTGAGAGTCATTCAAGGAAGGTTAGCTATCATCCTACTACTGGTAGAGCAGTGTATACACACACACTCACACTCGCACACACACATACACAGCCTGCTGTCTGATCAAATAATGCTTGAGAGAAACATTGTAAAAACCTATGAGAGGGAAAAATCTAGAGTGTGTTTGGGGTGAGAGCTTTAGCCAATGTGGAAACTGAGTCATTCAAGGAAGGTTAGTTATCCTGCTGCTGGTAGAGCAGTGTATACACACACATACACACACATGTGCATACAGATGCACACACACATATAGACATGCATACATGGACACGTGCACACACACACACACGTACATACGCATACACACATGGGTAACAAGCACCTGTTTTTGGTTTTATCTCAGAAGAGACTGGCAAGCAAGGACAACTAGCACTGATTTCAACAACGGACAGCTGCACTTTGCCCACTCAAGGGCCCACCACCTTCTAAGGAAATGCTGACTGCCTCTGAATTTTTAAAATGAAACCTGTACAGTGTTTCTGACATGCCTCATTTATCCCTGGTGGAGAAGAGTGTGTTCGTATAGCCTTGTGATTTGTTGCTGTTGTGTACAGTGAGTGAGGAGAGGGGATTGGGATCCCATGATTTTTAAATCATCAAAGCCCTGAGATGGTCTATAGTTACAGAGTAAACACACTGCTTTTCCTGCGTCCAGAATGCTCCCAGACTTCCCAATCCTCCACTCTCACATCAAGATTGTCACTGAAGCTGGGTGCCGTGGCGCATGCCTGTAGTCCCAGTTTCTTGGAGGGCCGAGTCACGATGATCGTTTGAGCACAGAAGTTCATGTACAGCCTGGGCAACATAGCGAGACCCTGTCTCTACAAAACAAACAAAACAACAAAAGATTGTCAACAGAGCTCCACCCAGACATTCTCTGTTGGTTGGGGCGTCAATGCAGAGAGACTGCAGGCTGTGGCACACATTGAAGGAGCTGGGCAGATCCGTGGGGGTGCCGACCTGTAAAGGGAACACCAGGAGCTGGGAGGGACAAACCTGGAGAAGGCAAAGCAAGGCACGAGGCGAGTCGGTTGCAGGGTCCCAGGCTGGCCTCCATGTGGATGCAGTTGACTATTGTGTAAGAAGAGCCTTTAACATTAAGAGACCAGAAAGCCACATTAAAAAAAAAGAAAAGATGAAAATGTTTACTTTAGTAGAATGATGGAATTGTTTCTTAATTTTAAAATTGCTGGCCGGGCGCGGTGGCTCAAGCCTGTAATCCCAGCACTTTGGGAGGCCGAGACGGGCGGATCACGAGGTCAGGAGATCGAGACCATCCTGGCTAACACGGTGAAACCCCGTCTCTACTAAAAAAATACAAAAAAAAAAAAAAACTAGCCGGGCGAGGTAGCGGGCGCCTGTAGTCCCAGCTACTCCGGGAGGCTGAGGCAGGAGAATCGCGTGAACCCGGGAGGCGGAGCTTGCAGTGAGCTGAGATCCGGCCACTGCACTCCAGCCTGGGGGACAGAGCGAGACTCCGTCTCAAAAAAAAAAAAAAAAAAAAATAAAATAAAATAAAATAAAATTACTTTTATTGTGTTTTTTTAATTATAAAAGTAACATGCATTTGTTATAAAAACTGTGAATTTAACAAGTCAGAAAACCATAAGGAAACCTTGATACTGAGTCTGTCATGTTTTCAGGCAGAGAAAAAAAGAATTTTGTCAGCCGAAGCCTTGTCATAGGAGAAGTCCTCTCCATGGCAGACATGGCCACAGGAGTGAAGGTGAGAGGCGCCGGGCACCTGCCCTTCATGAACTCATGCTCGCTTTGCATGCCAAGGAATGAAAACTATAACCCTGTGGGCTCTCTTAGTCTATGTAGAGGCGCAGGTGTTGGTAAAATGGCATACCTCAAAACCCATCCCTGACTTCCCCTTTAACCATCATATCCTATCCTGTTTTTGTTTCTAATTTGCTTTTCTTCTCCGTATAGTTTTGTTACATTTGCATCAGTTGGTTATTTTCCTTTGTCTTAATTTTATGAAAACAGTATCATAATCCTTTGTGATTTTCTTTCTTCACTTAAATATTATTGCTAAGATTGATTCATATTGTGTGTTCCTGTATTCATAAAATTTTAAAATAAAAACCTTTTTATTTTGAAATAATAATGTTCACAGAAAGTTACAAAAATAGTACATAGGATCATGAGAACCCTTTAGTCATGGTGACATCTTATATAGCCATAATGCGATGTAAAATCAGGAAATCAATATTAGTACGGCACTGTTAAATAGGACATAGACCCTATTCAGATTTCACTGGTTTTTGCATGCACTCAATTGTGTGTGTGTGTGTGTGTAGTTTTATTCAGTTCGATGCTATATGTAGATTCATGTAACCACCACCACAATCAAGATAGAGAACTGTTCCATCATCAGAAAGAAACTTCCAGGTGCTACCCCTTTATAGTTCATTTGGTCTCCACTCCACCCCTGTCCTTTGGCAACCACTAATCACTTCTCCATCTCTATAGTTTTGTCATTTGGGGAATGACATAGTAATGGAAGATTGTTCATTTTTGACCACTGTATAATATTCCTTTGTGTGAATATACCACAGCATTTATTCAGCCACTTTCTCATGTTGTTTCCAGGATTTTGCTAATGTGAAAAGTGCTGCTGTGAATACTCTTGTCCACGTCTGGGTGTTGAACATGGGTAAAATCTTCACTTAGGTATTCAACTAGGAATGGAATTGCTAGTTACAGGATGAATGAATGCTTAACTTTGAAGAATAGTGTTAATCTATTCTCCAAAGTTAGTGCATCAATTCACAGTCCCATCAACAGCATGTAATCGGATCCTGTGGATCCATGTCCTCTCCCATACTTGGAATTCTTAGACTTCTCCATTTTTTTTTTTCAAATGGTTATAAAATGGCATCTTATTGTCTTGAGGGAAGACAATTATCTTGCATGTTCCAGCTTAACCAAGGAAGGCGAACAGAATAGCTCAGGTGGGCGTGTTTGCTGCAGCCCCTCATGCTGCCCAAGCCTTCCAGCAGAGAGTCCTTCATGGGGCCCTCCTTTTCCTCCCTGAACACCACTGGGTCTCAGAATAATTCCTCATATCCAAACACCCAGTCCTGATGTCCCCAAAGAGGAGAAATTACAACTAAAACATGAAGACAGAATGATCAGACAAGAAGCCAGGTCAGTTGGCAGTGAGTCCAATATGGCGGTGATTTCCGTTTGGTGTGAACATTGTCTATTGGTAGGTAGGAATTAACAACAAAGAAATCTGTGAGTGCCATCTTGTCATGAGGGTGTCCACCATCAGGTTTTTCCAGGAAGACTGGGCTCACTATGATTTCAGCCAGGCACGATCTCCTCCCTCTTGGATGGGTTGACTGTGGCTTTCAGAGAGAGCAGTTAGCTGAGATGCAACAGATAAATAGATAAATCCCCTCTCAGAAATACCAGAGGATCCTGGTCCAGACTCTCATGATCCCCAGTTTGTGCTTTTACCGTATTGCACCCCCACCCTACTCTGCCGTCTACTTTGTCTTCAGCAAGCCTCCATGGATTGTGACCATGAGGACAGCTCCACAGGTGGTGGCAGCTCTCTGGGTGGGGAGCCCTCTCCTCTGGTCTCCAGGGTCTTGCACTGAGCCTAGTCCATGGAGTTTCACAGGGATCGGCTGAATGAATGAGGGAAGGGGCAGCCTGTGGCATAAGGCAGACTTAAGAAGCATTTTAACCAATTGCAGTGTGCGTGCGTCTTATTGACATCCTGGTTCAAACAACAAACTATTTGTAATGAAGAATTATGTGTCAGTTGGGGAAACCTGAGCATTGGACATTTGACGATATTAGAGAATGATCATTATATTTTTAGGTGGGATAATGGTTTTAGGGCTATGTTTTAAAAAAGAATCTGAATCTTTTACATATATATTGGAAATATTCAGGGAAGACATGATATATGATGTCAGGGATAAACGTCAAGATAACCTGGGGTATAGGAAGGGAAAGTACATGGGGGTGGCGGAGGGAGGGAGATGAAGGAAAATGGACCGTGAGCTGGCCATCCTTGAATTCATTAGATGCTTCTCTTTTGTTTGAATATTTCCATAATAAAAATTTTGAAAACTCCTGAGTATCCTAGAAGGAAACTGGCAAGGACTTAAAAAGTCCTTTGAAATACTTCTCTGAGGCCGGGTGCGGTGGCTCACACCTGTAATCCTAGCACTTTGGGAGGCCGAGGTTGGTGGATCACGAGGTCAGGAGATCGAGACCATCCTGGCTAACATGGTGAAACCTCGACCCCACTAAAAATACAGAGAATTAGCCAGGCGTGGTGGTGGGCGCCTGTACTCCCAGCTACTTGGGAGGCTGAGGCAGGAGAATGACATGGATCTGGGAGGCAGAGCTTGCAGTGAACCGAGATTGCGCCACTGCACCCCAGCCTGGGTGACAGAGCCAGACTCCATCTCAAAAAAATAAGAAATACTTCTCTGATCACTCCATTCTCCTGCTTAAAACCTCTTCCCTCCCATTATGCTTTAGAAACATCCTCTAATCCTTGATGTTGCCCATGGGTCCTTGCAGGTGTGGCCCTGGTCACGTCTGTTCCACTCTCCCCTTTTTCTGGTTCCTTTTACCCACCTTTGGACCACTTGCTCCCAGCCCTAGCTTGGTCTTTCCCCTCCTTCTCCTGGCTGACACCTATTTATTCTTCATGTCCCAGCTAATGTGTCCTTCCCGGAGGGATGCCCCTCTCAAGCCTTGAACTTGAGTCCCATCCAGTCACTGTCACTTGTCTTTGCTTCTTATAGTTTTCTGCCATAATGTGTACCCGTTTTGGATCTGTGTATTTACTCATGGAATTATTTGATGTCTCTCACTACAAAGAGAGGGAAAACTCCTTGAAAACTATAACCCTTTCATTCTTGGAACATAATAGGTGTCAATACTTGAGTATTAAATAAATATATAAAGTCAAAACAATATGGTTCTTTCTCAAAAAGTAGGACATAAAAATTACCATACAGCCCAGCATTCCACTAACTGGATATATACCCCAAATAATTGAAAGTAGGGACTGAAACAGATACTTGCGTGCCAGTGTTCATTCACAATAGCTAAAAGCTGGAAACAAGCCACATTTCCATCAACAGCGGAGTGGGTAAACAAAATGTGGTATATACACACAATGGAATATTGTTCAGCCATAAAAAAGAATGAAGTTCCGACACATGCCACAATGTGGATGAACCTTGAAATTATTAAGTGAAATAAGCCAGACATAAAAGGACAAATATTATGTGAGTCTGCTTATATAAAATGTCTAGAATAGACAAATCCGGGAAGACAGAATGTAGGTTAGAGGTAACGAGAGGTTGGAGGGAGGGGAGAATGGGAGTTACTGCTTAATGTACAGAGTTTTTGTTTGGGATGATGAAAAAGTTTTGGAAATAGTGGTGATGGTTGTACAACATTGTGACTGTACTTCATGCCACTGAATTGTATGCTTGAAAGTGGCTAAAATGGCAAACTTTATGCTATGTATATTTTACCACAAATAAAAATGACAATTAAAAATTATTATTAAGTATGCTGTCCCACACATCAGTAATTGTGGGAGATTTTTTTTTTTTCCTGGAACTTGGAAATCCGAGACAATTAGAGGAACCTATAGATTGCACAGCCCCCAAGTCCTGACCAGGAGGACCATGGCTGTCTTTTCTATTGGTGGTAGAGGAGATGCCAGGAGGGCATGTGGTGTGCTGGGAACAGTTCCTGTGAGCTCTGGATCAGTCGGGGGTTCCCCAGATCCCCCTACCAGCTCAAGAGCCACTGGTGGTCCCTGCCTTTCACAGGCGCTGGCTGTCAACCTGAGGAAGGGGCGTCAGCATCAATTCATCAACATCAGCTGTGCCCTCATGTTCAAGTCCCTTTTCTCTCTCTCTCCAGGTCTGTTTATCCAGTGGCTTTGCATTTCCCTGAGCACCTTGGACAAACTCATTTGTACTCACACAGCCAAGTACTGGCAGGACTGTGGGCTGGCTCTGAGAGTGGCTCACAGCAAAAGGGGTGGGCACACTAACAAAATGCCAGGGAAAAAGATTGTCTTTATTGGTGCTTTGAATCCCCACTCTAGCTTGTGAGCCAGCCCAAGTTTCCTGCCAAAAACATGGGTGCAATCTGGAAGGATTCTAACTAAAGCTGAAAGAAATGAGACATGCTTCCTTTTCTGCTTCTCCATGGCTGTTCTGTTTTCCCTTATTTGAACCATCCTATTATCTGTCTTAGCCTGCTTGGACTGCTATAACAAAATACCATGGGCTGGATGAGTTAAGCAGCAGAAATTTATTCTCCCACCTTTCTGGAGGCTGTAAAGTCTAAGATCATGGTGCCAGCATGGTCAGGTTCTGGTGAGGGCTCCTTTCCTAGGCTTGCAGACAGCCACCTTCTTATTGTGTCCTCATTGGTGGAGAGAGGTGCTACTCTTTTTTCATCTTCTGTAAGGGCACCAATCCCATTATGGGAGTCCTACCCTCATGAGCTCATCTAACCTTGATCATTCATTGCCCAAAGTTTCCATCTCCAAATACCATCACACAGAGGGTAGGGCTTCAACATATTACTTTTGCGAGGACAAAATTCAGTCCATTTCTGGAGTCCCCATTGTCTCAAAAAACACTTCCAGTTTTCCATTTGTGGAAATTTGCTCTTGGAATTAGGAAATTCTGAATACACTTGAAGTCTCTTTAGGAGACCCTTGTTGGGCTGTTGTATAGGAACAGGCTGGCCTATTGCAGCCAGGAAGCCAGTAGGCTTCCTGCCCATGGGACAGACCTCACTGGTCCATTGGGGCAGGGGCACACTCAGAACAGCACAGTTGCACATTCTGCTTCTAGGACTTCCCAGCCACACTTTTGGCATGTTCCTTTGTACATATGTACCTTAGCTTTCTCTTCTGTAAAGATGGCATTGCTAATGCCCATTCACAGGCTGTGTGTAGATTTAAATCAGTAATGCCTGCAGGGATCTCCGTGCCAAGCCTGGTAGGTAGCAGGAGCCTCCATAAGTGGTGGGGACTGTAACCTCCTGGGACATGGCTGGGGGCCCAACTCCACAGTCTTCCAGGTACTGGCTTCATTGGTGGGCTGAAGTGATACCAGCCTGCCTTCTC
This sequence comes from Trachypithecus francoisi, assembly GCF_009764315.1. NCBI lineage: Eukaryota > Metazoa > Chordata > Mammalia > Primates > Cercopithecidae > Trachypithecus > Trachypithecus francoisi. The sequence continues at coordinate 43,133,904 of NW_022681462.1, read as the reverse complement.
AGCTGTAACACACCAGATTTCCCTTCCACTTCAGGATGTCTCCTTTTAGTCTTTATTTAGAAGCTAAGAAGCCCTGCCATAGCCCCATCCTTTAGCCCCTGTGACCTGTCCTGGCTGCACCTCCCACCCCTCAGCTGTCTCACACTGTGGCCTCTGGAGGCTGCTGCGGGCCCTCATTGGGCATGTTGTGATCATTACCTCATGTGCTCGAGGTTATAGCTGTCCCTTTTCTTCTCCTGATAAGTGAGAAAAGAGAGAGGAGGCTTTCTCAAACAAGGTGGGTGCATGTTTGAAGTTCGAGTTTTCATTAGGTGTCCCCCAGCCAACTCTACTTTTTCCCTCTTACCACTGCTTTTTGGAGTCTGTCTCAGAGCAAATGATCCTCTCTGTGTCCTGTTCCCTGAGGTCTGCCAGGGGCAGGACGCTGGGTAGTCTGACAGGAGTGCCACAGTGTCCTCTCGGAGGACACTGCGACACTCCCACGTGATGGGTTGATGCCTACCTCCCATCAGCCTCAGCATTTCTGTTTTAAGGAGTCCATACCCTCCTTCTGGCTCCTCTCAGCCCCTCCTCCAAGCTGCTCCACTGCAATCAATGGGTCTCCATCCTCCTGGAAACTCAGGCCACAGACTCAGGTGTCTCCCGGAGTCCTCTCTTTATTTCTCCTCCTAAATCCATCCCATCAACTCCATCTCCAGAATCTACCCTGAATCTCTCTACTTCCCTGCTTCCCTGTCTGCCTCCTTCCTGGCCTGTGGGCTGGGGCCCATGCCCCTCCCAGAAGGCAGCTGCTGAAAGCATGTCGGGCCAGGGAGCCCTCCACTTCCAGTCCCCAGGAGCTCCACCTGCATTTGGCCCAGCTTGGTTGGATTAGCTGCCATTCAGAGAATGTGACTTTTGTGGGAAATGAACCCCACTCTTCACCTGACTGTGTGGATTGAGGTCACGCAGACACTGCCTCTGTCAACTGCTGCCGTTTCCTGCAAACTTACAGGTTCACTTCCACAGCCCAGGGTGCCTGCTAAGACAGTTAGTGAATGGGGCTTTCAAAATGTGGATAAAATGCTCTAGTTTTTTTTGCCTCTTCCTAAAGAGGAGGAAAGGATTTAAAACCTAGAAGAGGAATATATTGTCAAGAGTGCATTAGGCACCAGCCAAAGAGATTTAGAGGTGGAAAACCTAACTTGTTTTAGTTTTAGAAAAATATTTTTTTAAACTTAACTCCCAAGATGATTTAGGGAAAAAACATGTACCATTTGGGTTGCTTCCATTTCCCATGTTGGAATTAGTAATGCAATTTGCAGTGCCCGCGATGATTCTGTAGAGAAGTGAGCTGAGTCATCAGGGTGTGAATCATCTTCCCAGGATATTTTATGATTCTCCAAATGAAAAGCACTTCACATGTCAGATGTGATTAGTGAAATTCATCTGTCCTGATGCCAGAACGTGTTAACTGGTCTGAGCTGCTAAGAGTTGATCCAGTGCCGTTTCACAAAATTAATACCGGGTTGTTCATACACATGGGGTATGAACAGAGAGCTCATCCAGATGCAGTGACCCCAGGAAAAAAGTCCACACTAACCTTGCCTAAGCAAAAAAGGCACATATTGGCTGCTGTAATTCAGGAGTCCAGGGTGTACCAGGCTTCAGGTCTGGGTGTGCATGACCTAGTCTCTCCCATCTCTCAACTCTGCCTCCTTCCCCCAACCTGGTCCTCGTACTTTGGCTTCATTCCCCAGCTCATGGCTATACGGCCCCAGGCTTCCATCCCTCCAGATTCCATAGCATCACAAAAGAGGGCCTCTCTTCCACAATAGCTCAGCCTTGTGTCCTGGCTTCCACTCCAAATGGACCCACCCAGATCATGAATCCATCCTGAGAGCCATTGTTTGGCCAGATCAGCCAGTCTGGGGCTCCCAACTCATCCTAAAGCTGGGGGTGGGGCCAACATCACCCACAAACCACTTGGACAGATTCTAGGGGAGGAGGGCTTCCCAGATGAAAATTGGGGTTGTATAGCTAGGAGGGGGAAGGAACTCGGACCTGCAGACACAGCAAATGTCCCTACATTCAAGTTCTTCTGTCTTTGCAGTCACCCTGCTCCTTCCAAACGGCCCTGCTCAAGCCACTCTGCCTCTTCCTGTTTCTTCTCCTTCTCCTCCTCCTCATCCTCTTTCTCTTCCTCCTCCTCTTTGTCAGTGACATTTTTCCAGGGTTTACAAAAGACCAGGCAGCCTGGGCATGGTGGCTCATGCCTGTAATCCCAGCACTTCAGGAGGCCAAGGTGGGAGGATTGTTTGAGATCAGTAGTTTGAGATCAGCCTGGGCAACATAGCAAGACCTCATCTCTACTAAAAATAAAAAAAATTAGCCAGGTGTGGGAGTGTGTGCCTGTAGTCCCTAATCCCAGCTACTCAGGAGGCTGAGGCAGGAGGATTGCTTGAGCCTGAGAGTTTGACAATGCAGTGAACTATGATCATGCCACTGCCTTCCAGCCTGGCTGAAAGAGTGAGACCCTGTCTCTTAAAAACAAACAGAAACAAAAACCAAAACCCCACAAAAGAGCAAGCAAAGGGCTTGGTGGTTGACTCTCACTGAATCCTCATGGCCACCATATGAAGTACTATAAGGCACTGGGTAGCTTGGGTTTCAGCCTCAGCCCTTCCCACTTTCTGAGGATGTGGCGTTGGGTAAGACACTTTCCCTCTGTGAATCCCAGTTTCTGGTGTTAAATGGGGATGATGGGGCCGGGCGCGGTGGCTTAAGCCTGTAATCCCAGCACTTTGGGAGGCCGAGACAGGCGGATCACGAGGTCAGGAGATCGAGACCATCCTGGCTAACACGGTGAAACCCCGTCTCTACCAAAAAATACAAAAAACTAGCCGGGCGAGGTGGCGGGCGCCTGTAGTCCCAGCTACTCGGGAGGCTGAGGCAGGAGAATGGCGTAAACCCGGGAGGCGGAGCTTGCAGTGAGCTGAGATCTGGCCACTGCACTCCAGCCGGGGCGACAGAGCGAGACACCGTCTCAAAAAAAAAAAAAAAAAAAAAAATGGAGATGATGATGCTTTCTCTCCAGGGTTGTTGTAAGAGTCAATGAGCTTGTAAGCTCAGTAGCTCAGTAAGTGGGTACTCACATCCTTCATTTATCAGATGAGGAAGCTGAGACTACTATGTCATTTGTCCGAGACCCTGCAGCCGGTGGGTAGCTGAACTGGGATGGAAACCCAGGGCGCTCATCCCAAGCTGCGTGCTTGCTCGTTTTGCAGCATTGCCTCTTCCATCCACCTTCCTGTAAGGAAACACTGTTTCTCATGGCAGGACTCACCTCCGCAGACAGGGGTCAGATCGAGGGTCATTGCACACGCACTTTGTTACATGTCTTCTGCATCAGGCCGTAAGCTAGATCCTGAGAGGACAAAGCAGAATGAGCGTTCAGAGCATTCATTTGATGGGGGGATCTGGGAGGCCTGAGGATGGAGGACTGACTTTCTGTGTCAGTCCTGAGTGACTCATGACCATGTCTGCAGAGAGAAACTGGAACTCACCAGGCAGTGAAGAGGAAGCGCAAAGAAGCAGGCTACTTGCAGGGCTTAGGTAAAGCATAGGGGGCTGAAGAGCTGCTCCCTGATTGGAGCTTGGCCATGGATTTAATTGCCTTTAGATTACTGACTATTGCTAATGATGGTTTGTATTGTCCTTGTTTCCAGTGTGGAATAATTTATTGGCTATTTGGTGGTGCTATCAGGAATCTCGGGAGCCCTGAACATGTTACTAAGTGGTTTCAGCCACTCCAGGTATGGTATTTTCCTCAATATCAGTCTTCTATGGAGAGCCTTAAAAACCTGTAGTAGATAGATATGCATGTGTGTGTGTGTGTGTGTGTGTTTGAAGAAAAATAAAACAAAATTTGTGTCAGCCAAAATCTTGTTGAAAATGAGAATTCCAAGACTGTCTTTTTTATATTGCGTTGAGCCTGTCATGTTGTTAAGCTCACATTCGCTGTCATCAGACTGCATTTTTATAATTTTCTCCAATACACCTGTCCCTCTCTCACCACCATTCTTAATGGCCCAAGGGGTCTGCATTTGGAGCAGCTGCCTGACCAGCTAATTCCCTTCTAACGTCTGGTAAACTCCGGGAGCAGAAATACACTGGGATGTTTGCAATGACCAAGAGGGGCCATGGGAGCAATGTGAGAGGGATCCAGACTGAAGCCACCTTTGACCTCTCTGCCCAGGTGAGGAATCTGTCCTTCCCCTGCCGTCCAGGGCAGCAGGAAACCTGGACAGAACCAGATCTCCTTCTTTCTGTGTCCAGCTTCACACCCTCTGTGTGTGCTCTCCGGCCCCGGGAGCTGAGATTCAGATCAAATGTCTAAGTGTTTTAATAGAGGTGGATATGTGCTCAGCCTTCATGAACCCAACACAGCCAACATTTATATGGTGCCTTTGAGACACTGAACACTGCTGCAAGCACTTTGTGTGTACTTGTGAATTTAATCCCTTGTCATAACTCCAAAAGAACAACACTAAAGCCATTTTGTTCTCGTTCCTATCAGTAGCGGGAAAGGACTGGAGGAGATGCCTTTGTTGGTCCTCTCCATTGTGCCCTGTGTCAGGAGAGCACTGTGCTGGGGCCACCTTATCAGGAGCTGAGTCTTCTGTACTGGGGTCATGTGCTGTCCCTCACCGTGACCTGCACTGACATTTTACATGACAACAGAAACAAGAATGTTACCAAACAATCTGACTCTTCTACTTTTACTATGTGTGGTCAATGCTGAGGTTTTTCCTTTTCATTCTTTCTCTTCCTTTTCCTTTCTTTTTCTTCTCTGTTTTTCTTCCTTTCCATTCCCTTCTTGCTAATTAAAAAGATGTTGGCTAAATCTCTCTACATTGCTAGCTCTGTCCACAGTGGGTCACAACATACCCTGGGGACGCTGCTTTGTAACCCTCATTCCCATCTCTTTAACTCCTACACACACCTGCCCCTGCTTCCCACCAAAAAAGAAAGTGGCTGTGTGCTTATCTCACTCTCCTTTATAGTTTCTTGCTTGATATTGGGTGTTCCTAAGAACTACAAAGGGATAAACAAATGTTGAGGTTCTTTCTAGAAATGAAGCTGTGTCAGTCGGTGTGTGCAAGCACATGCCCGAGTGTGGCTGCGGGTGCTGCCTGGCCGTGTGGCTGCTCCGCTTCGTCTATTCTTTATTTTTGCAGTTTGTCCTTGAGCGTGTGGATTTTTGTTAGCGGGTTTCCTGACCCAGGAATGCTGGTTAGAGGTGGCCAGCGTCTAGAATGACAGATGCAGGGGTGGGGTATATTGGAGGATGCCCTGCTTTTCCTCCTGACCTAGGAATGCTGGTTAGAGGTGGCCAGCGTCTAGAATGACACATGCAGGGGTGGGGTATATTGGAGGATGCCCTGCTTTTCCTCCTGACCTAGGAATGCTGGTTAGAGGTGGCTAGCGTCTGGAATGACAGATGCAGGGGTGGGGTATATTGGAGGATGCCCTGCTTTTCCTTCTGCCGCAATGTTAGTTCTCTCCAGCAGCCAGTGATGTCCAAGATCATAGTAAGAACAAGAATAAGCACTACCCTATAATGACCACTCGCGAAGTGCCATGCTCTGTATCAAACTCCCTCTGTGTAGTTATTCTGTGTTTCCTCCCAGCAACAGTTCCAGAAACGCAACATTAAACTGGTCCTGTAAACTGAGCATGGATGTGCCATGTACCAGGCTAAGCAGTCTACTTGTAACATCATTTCAAATGTTCTGTGATCTTATAAAAACGCATTATTGTCCCTACTTTACAGATGGGGAAATGGAGGCTCATGGAGGTTAAGCAGCTGACTGGCTATGCAGTTAATGGTGAGTTAGGTTCAGGTGGGACTGCCCTCAGTAGCTTGGCTTTTCTGCCAGTGGTGGCATGCTGACCTAACGTCCTCGGGCTTTTGGCTGGCCGATTTTTTTCCTCTCCCGAAGCCATGGTATTGAGGTCACCTTGCTGTCATTGATGGAGGAAAACACCCACAGCTTTTATTTACTTGTTTCTTCTTACAGTTATTACTTTTTTACAAAAATAATTTCCTGTGTTGGTCCCATTTTCCCCAAACAGCATAAATGACTTAGCTACCTGGCGTGCCTCAGCAGCTGCCACTGTCTGACAGGGGACCTGCAAAGTTGCAATCATAATGACGAGGGGCCTCTGGTGAACACTGTCTCCCGTGGGGCTGGGAGAGAGAACAATCCCGTCATAAACTCATACCACCGAGAACTGACATAGCAGGAATGGATTTCTCCCTTCGTTGGGTTCTGTGTTTTCCCCTTCATTTCCCTTTCAAAATGCTGGAGCTTATTAAATAAGTGTTCTGTCTCCCAGGACCATTTAAATCTCTTACATGTTTTGGTTTTTCATTCCCGTGGGTTGGTTGTTTTACATTTATTTTTGGGAGGTGGATTGGGTTGTGGTATGGATAGTTAAGAGATAAGAGAGAGTTTTGTTTTTATGCTTTATTCTAAATAGCAAAAATAAATGAGGTTGTGAACTCTCTGGCCAAAGGCATCATTTTTAGTACCTACAACGCTGACCATTTTGCTGGCCTTCAACAGATAATTATTCCAGAAACCGACACACATGGTGTGCGTTACTTAGATGCAGCTTTAACGCCAGGGTTTTGGCTGATGCAAACTCCAAATCAAGCATTTTGCCAGAAGTGACAAACCTCCTTTCCCAGAGCGTAGCAAATGTTTATGGGGATGAGTGGCCTCCTTCTCCCTTGCCCGTCCCACCAGATAGTTTCTGCCAGGCCAGTGTTTCCTCTGCCACTTCACTTTCTTACCCTGGGTGTAAGCATGCCCACCCCACATGGGTTGTATTTTTATTGCTGTTATTTTTGACTGCACTCAGCCTCAAGTAATGCCTCTCTTGAGAAGCCCTGGCTGCCCTGATAAGACAAGGGTGGCCTCCAGAGACGTCTCTTAAAAAGATCCAGCATGTCCGTTTATGTTTCTGAAAAGCTCTCGCACATGTTAAAAGTTTCCCTGTGCAAACATATGTCAGAGAATGTTTTCTTAGGCTTCAAGACTATATTTCTTGGCCAGCGGGAAAGTGTTGTCTATGTACTTTATAGTCTGAAATCTGAGACAATCTTTGCATGATCAATAGCTTGTTGGTTTAGTTCAGTCACATCTTCAATATTGTCAACTCCAATTAAATGTGCAGTTCCACTCTCTGCCATTTCCCCTGGGCTCCCAACTTGCCCCAGGTGCCCTGTATTCAGAGCTGGCATCAGGGCCAGTTGCTCTTTGGCAAGAGGCTTAAAGGTAACCCAGGTGGCAGCAGAGATTGGGGAGAGCCAAGAAGTGAGGGGAGCATTTCCATTGTGACCCTTATATCAGCTTCCAGAGAGTAGGAAAGAGAAGACGGAGTTTTGAGTTGAGCCTGAGAGCAAAACCCCTGCATTTTCTTCCTGCTTCTTCATGACCAGTGTTAGTTTCAGACTGTTTTGAGCTGGAATCCTTGGATATATTCAGAGACAAACTGCATGGTACATTCTAAGATTTTTCCTTCCTAGGAAAGAGACTCATTTACAAGTTCTTCTGTTTTAGGAGCTTGAACATATGAACCTCTTTTGGGAAACTTTATTATATTCATTGATCAGGAAAATAGACATTTTCAACAGCTTAAATGAGGGGTTTCTTTTTATAAAAATAAAAATTGTTTGGGCTGATACTGTAAGCAGTGGTGGGGATAAGTCATGGCTATCTATTTGTGTTGCTTTATCCAAGCATACAGTTTTGGCCTTCGATTACTTGGCTTTCATTTAAACAAAGACCCACGTCATGGAGACAGGAAGGTTCAGGGCCTGGGAAACAGTGAGGAACCAAGTGATTTGCCCAGAAGGAGTGAACACCGGCAGATGAAATGCAACTCACAGATGTGGACCCTGGGACAAGCCATCTAAGGGCCCAGATCATTGCATGCTCCATCCTTTCTTAGAAATCTTGCAGGTGGGCTGTTTGGAGGTGAGGGGTGTGGAGAGCTGAGCACATACCACCAGGGCTTTTAGAGGTTTTGGTGTTGGATGATTTAAAAGTCAAAACTTTGCTATGAAGTAGTCTAGAGAGATAATTGAAGAAAGCCTTTATACATTAAAGCCAGGCAGGCTCAGCCAAACAGCACACATGTCAGCCCAGCATTATAAACAGGAGAGACTGGGAGGGAGAGAACGAACACCTTTTAAAGATTGAAAATTGGCAACTTATTTTCTGGATTGGATTATTCCTTGAAAAATCACTTTAATCTCCAGCCATTTTCAAAGTTGAGGTGGAGGTGGAATACGTGAATTGAGGTGATAGCACAGTCATGTTGGTTTCAAGACATGGAGCCAGGTGACCTTCCGGTTATCTTCTCTTCTGCTGTGAAATCCCCTGGAAACAGCACCCTGCACTGTGTGGGTCTGTTTGCACAGTATTCATTGCCTTGAGCCAGGGAATTGAAATGAGCCATGGGAAGGGAAACACTGTTGCTCTGCTGTTTCTGTGTAGGAGTTTGTAATTGATACACCGTGTGAAAATGCCGAGAAGATGTATATTGGAAAAGCCATGTACGGGAATTATGCAGCCGTCTTTGCCCAGCTCATCATAGATGGAAGATCTCAAGGTTTGTTACCAACACAGACAACTAGAATACTTCTCTTCATTAGTACTATTTACTGGTGAAAACCCATTTCACAGAGCTGCTTTTATCTTGTAAGTAATTCAGTACTAACTTTATCTCCTAATATGCATGAAGAAATTTATTACATTTTGACATTATATGCTCTCATGTGTGGTGCACAGCTGTGGAACTGAGTGAGTTTGAGAATCACAGAAATGTTATACCATTCCAGGAAATAAGTAAAGCTATAGGAAGGAGAGCTTAATAATGATCTCGATGCCTTCCTTAGGGCCCCACTGTTTCATCATTCCTGTCCGGGATGAAAATGGAAGCTTGTACCCAGGAGTGACAGCTATTGATAAGATGTACAAGGAGGGTGAGTCCCCAGGTGCCCTTCTCCTGTGCTTACTCTTCCCATCTGCTCCCCACCCCACTCAAGGAGAATCTAACCTACCTTACGTTACTGAAACAGTGAGGGTAGAGAAAACTTCCCCAGAGAAGATGTCCGGATTTTCAAGCCTCATGAAGTCTTTTATGTAGAACTGTTCAGGAATGTTGTAGATTGCCTTTTATGAACGTGCATCGGTCTCAGTTTCTCCCAGCTTCTCAAATTTTCCAGTAACGAGGCAGTTTTGTCCACAATGCTATTCTGTCTTCTCTCCTCTCAGACTTGGGGGCTCTCACGGGGCAGGCTGTGGCTCTCTTCTTTGCACCCCTGGCCACCTGCCTGCTGTCTGTGCTCATGAGGCCCTTAGTGAGTCCTGAGGACTGACTCAGTGCCTTAGTTTGCTAGGGCTGCCATACCACTAACTGTGGGGCTTAAGCAACAGAAGTGTATTGTCTCACAGTTCTGGAGGCTGGAAGTCCAAGATGAAGGTGGAAGTCCAAGATGAAGGTATCAGCAGGGTTGGCTCCTTCTAAGAGTGGTGATGAGAGGTGAAGCCAGCTGGACTTCCTGGGTTGAGTGGGGACTTGGAGAACTTTCCTGTCTTACAAGAGGATTGTAAAATGCACCAATCAGCACTCTGTAGCTAGGATTGTAAAACACACCAATCAGTGCTCTGTAGCTAGCAAGAGATTGTAAAATGCACCAATCAGTGCTCTGTAAAAACACAGCAATCAGTGCTCTGTAGCAAGAGGATTGTAAAATGCACCAATCAATCAGTGCTCTTTAAAACATACCAATCAGTGCTCTGTAAAATGCACCAATCAGCAGCAATCTAAAAGTAGCCAATCGTGGGGAGGATTGAAAAAAGAGCACTCTGACAGGACAGAAACGGAACATGGGAGGGGACAAATAAGGAAATAAAAGCTGGCAACCCCAGTCAGCAGTGGCAAACCACTCCATCCTGTGGAAGCTTTGTTCTTTTGCTGTTCACAATAAACCTTGCTGCTGCTCACTCTTTGGGTCCGTGCCACCTTTAAGAGCTGTAACACTCACCACAAAGGTCCACGGCTTCATTCTTGAAGTCAGCAAGACCATGAATCCACCAGCAGGAACCAACTCCAGACGCAGTGAGGGAAGGATTTGTTCTAGGACTCTCTCTTTGGCTTGTAAACAGTTGTCTTCATGTTAACCTGGTGTTCTCCCTGTGTGCATGCCTGTCTCCCAGTTGCCCCATCTTATAAAGGACAGAAGGCATTTAGATTAGAGCCTACCCCAATGACCTCATTTTAATTTGATCACATCTGTAAAGACTCTGTCTTCAAATAAGGTCACATACACAGGTATAAGGATTAGGGCTTCAATACATGAATTTTGTGGGGGGTGTGGGGACACAATTTAAACCATAACATTTGGTGAGATCAGGACATGCCTGTATGCTCCAGGGACCACTCATGGCCAAGGTCATGCCAAGCCAAGGAAGGGAGACTGGGAGAGAAGGAAAAAAAAGAAGGAAGAGCAGTAAGAGAAGAGGGAAGAAGTGGCCCATCCTTTGGTGGAGGGGACAGTCTATCCTGGCCCCTTAGTGTTTACTGTCCACTGCCACGACTGCAGGCATGGCTGCAGGTGGGTTTGTGAGGGTTTTAGATGTATCTCCCAGAGGTGACCGAGACCCTCGCTGGGCTGGGCTCCTTGAAAGTTCCTTGCATGTCAAATATTGCTGAGAGCAGAGGGGTAGGCTGAGCTCTGTGAAGTCGTGCCAGACGTTGAAAATGCTGGCAATGGCAGAGAGTCTGCTCTGGTGCCATTGTAAGCTGCTAAACGCACGTGTGTCCTTGTCAAGGGGTGAAGCTCTGAATAAAGACATTTACTAAAGACAGATTGTTTTCCCCTAGATTAAATCTCTCTCAGTTTTCACAAAGAGAAGACCCCAGACTCTGGCAGGTGTCTTTAGGAAATGTGTCTGCCAGATTTCAGGACCACCCCTCCCCGCTACCCACTGCTTCCCCCATTTCCTGCTGCCCTTGTGGCTGTTTTCCCTTGTCTTGTGGGCATTTGCTGTCAACAGTTTGCTCAGTGTGCAGAGGAGAGAGCACTGGGAAGGAGGAGAGATTTGAGCACTGCTTTCCTGGGGAGAGCAAGCCTGCTTCCCTGCCTCTGGCTTCAGCTTCCCATTCTTGCAGTTGCTTAGAACTCTCCCTTTCTTAATCACAGTCACTGCTCGGGAGGTAGGTGTGCATCCACTGCATGCCCAAAGCATGCAGGCTGCACAGAAGGAAAACCCATTCTCCTCCATTCTCGCTAGGGAGGAAGGGGCCAGGCTGGTGGAAGAAACAGGTACAGCTCATCAAGGAAACAACAGACAGCATCCCCATGTCCATCCCAAAGGAAAAAGCACCAACAATTCTGGAAGTAAAATAAGGGGCTTTGTATTTTAGTGGCAACAGGCCTGGGAAGTAGCAGGGAAAATACTTCTGATGCTGCATCCATTCCCCCTTTCTATTCTTGCCAGGTCTTCATGGTGTGGACAATGGGATTTTAATATTTGACAAGGTTCGGATACCCAGGGAGAACCTGCTGGATAAGTGAGTAGTTTCTCCTTTACTCAGGTCAATGGTGCAGATGACCTCACTGCTCTCCAAAGTTGGCTTGGTTCTTGGGTCTCGTGGGCTGTGTGTCTGGGCAGTCTTCCCCTAACTACCCCTACAGGTTTGTTGACAACTAATTGGAAAAGATACATCTGCAGATAGAAAGAAAAAATGTAAAATTATTCAACATGCTGTTGTCCAGACGTAATGACCGTTACACTTCAAATATACGTCTTTCCAAACTTTTCTCTATGCCCATATGTCTAAAGAGAGAAAGGTGTCAGATTTTTACTAAACGAGATCCACTTCTAGATTTTGTGTTTAAAATAACCTGTACTTTCCATTTAACATTATATAGCAAATGTTTTTATGTAATGCTAAGCACACACGTGCATTATCATCTTTAATATCATTATAATAGGCTGTTAAACAAACGGTTTATAAGTTATATAATCAATTTCTTATTGTTGGACATTTAGGTTTTTTCCTCCCCTCCCCCCATTATAAACAGATGGGTGTTATTGCTTCCTTTGTGAGTGGCGGGGATAAGGCACCATCTTTCAGCTTCCAGGTGTGTTCTGGGGGTGGAGCTCTAGGGGTTAGTGATGCTTTTCACAGAAGCTGAGAAACACCAAGTACTTTTAATTTTCTCAGCAGCGTTTCATGCATCCAATAAAAATCTTGAGCCATAGTCATGTTAAATCTGTGACGAAGCCAGCAATCAGAGTGCACACAACCAGCTGTCTTCCTGACTCCCCATGGATTTCCCTTGCATGCTTTGCTCCTTTTTGTTGCCAGCAGATACATGTAGTGGATGCCAAAAGCTTAAGAAAATTGTATGGGAAAAAAACTTAAAAATGATTGGTCCAACAAACCCCCATGACACAAGTTTACCTATGTAACAAACCAGTACTTGTACCCCTGAACTTAAAATAAAAGTTAAACAAATGGAGGGATAAGGAAGTAGAGGATAGAATAGTGGTTACCAGTAGAGGGAGAGGTAGGGAGGAGGAGGGGATGGGGAGAAGTTAGTCAATGCACACTGTTAGAGTTGGATTGAAGAAATAAGTTCTGGTGTGATATTGCACAGGGTGATGTCGTTCACAATCATGTGTTGTATATTTCAAAATAGTTACAAGTTTTGAATGTCCTCATTCCAAAAAATTGATAAATGCTTCGGAGGATGAATATGCCAATTACCCTAATTTTATTATTATACAATATATACATGTATCAAAACATCACACTATATTCCATCAATATATACAGTTATTATATGTCAATTCACGAAATAAAGCCACAAGAAAAAGAAAAAATCTTAAAATGGACCAGATTCTGCTTACCATTTTCCTCCTGTGAACTGATAGGAAATAAAATGGAAACAATAAAAGCATCTTCACAGTTATCCTGGTGGGTGCTGAAGTCCCCCAGGCCCCTTCAGGACCACCAGCATTCATATGGAAATGTGAGAAACTCAGAATAGCTAAAACAATCTTGATAAAGAAGAACAAAGTAGGAGGACTCACACCTGGTGATTTGAAAACTTACTGTAAAGTAATCAAGGCAGTGTGATATTTGCGTAAGGATAGATATATGTACAATGGAATAGAATGAAGAGTCTAGAAATAAATCCTTACAGTTACAGTCAATTAATATTTCACTGCAGAGCCAAGACAATTCAATGGGGAAAGAATAGTCTTTTTGACAAATGGTGCTGGGACAAACTAGGTAGCCACGTGCAAAAGCATGAAGTTGGACCTTTACTTCCTACCATATACAAAAATCAACTCAAAATGGATCACAGACCTAAATGTAAGAGCTAAAACTACACAATGCTTAGAAGAAAACACAGGTGTGAATTTTTGTGACCTGGGTTTAAGCAATCTATTAGACTTGGCACCAAAAGCACAACTAACCAAAGAAAAAATAGATAAATTAGACTTCATCAAAGCTGTAAAAAACTTTTTTTGCATCGAAGAACACTGAATAAAGTGAAAACCTACAGAGTAGGAGAAAATATTTGTAAATCATATATATTAATATCACAAGTGTATAGTATCCAGAATATAGAAAGAACTATTACAGCTCAAGAATAAAAAGACAACCCAATTATAAAATGAGCAAAAATCTGAATATACATTTCGCCACAGATTTACAAATGGCTGCTGAGCATATGAAAAGATGCTCAACATCACTGCCATGAGGAAGATACGAATCACAACCACTGCGAATACCACTCTGCACCTACTAGGGTGTCTTTTTTTTTTCTTTCTTTCTTTTTTGAGATGGAGTCTTGCTCTGTCACCTAGGCTGGAGTGCAGTGGTGTAAATCTCGGCAGTCGGCAACCTCTGCCTCCCAGGTTCAAGTGATTCTTTTGCCTCAACCTCCTGAGTACCTGGGATTACAGGCATGCGCCACCATGCCTGGCTCATTTTTGTGTTTTTAGTAGAGATGGGGTTTTGCCATGTTGGCCAGGCTGGTCTTGAACTCCTGACCTCAGATGATCCGCCCACCTCAGCCTCCCAAAGTGCTAGGATTACAGGCACAAGCCACCATGCCCAGCTGATGTCTCTTATTAAAGGGACAGACAATAACAAGTGTTGGGGAGGATGTAGAGAAATTAGGACTGTTTGTTATACATTGCTGGTAGGGCTGCAAAATGGTGGCACCAACTAGGAAAACAGTTTGGCCATTCCTCAAAACTGTAAAGTTATCATCTTATGACCCAGCAATTCTACTCCTAGGTATATGTGAAAACATTGTCCACAAGAGAATTGCAAACATATATCCACACCAGAAATGATACACAAATGTCGGTAGCATAATTATTCACAATAGCAAAAAGGGGAAAATAATCCAAATATCCATCAACTGAGGAAATAGGAAATAAAATGTGGTATATCCATACAATGGAATACTATACAACCGTGAAAAGAAATGAAGTACTGACATGCTACAACACAGATGAACCCTGAAAAGAAGTGAGTGAGAGAAGCCAGACATAAAGACCACATATGGTATGATTCCATCTATGTGAATTTTTTCCCAGAACAGGCACCATAGAGAGAGAAAGTAGGTGAATGGTTACCAGGGGCTGGTGGGAGGGGAGTATGGGGAGGGACTGCTAGTGGGGTGGGGTCTGGGTTTCTTTTTGGTGTGGTGAGATGATTTGGAATAGGATCATGGTGATGGGTATACAATTTCATGGCTATACTCAAATCCACTGAATTGTACACTTTGAAGGGATAAATTTTATGGTATGTGAATTACATCTCAGTTTTTAAAAAGTGGGTCAGTGTGCGTGTGCACAGTCAGGCTCCGGTGCTGGTTTAATGTCTCAGGAAACCACTACCTCCCTTGAGTCAAGCCTTTCTCAGCATCTCTTGGAGAGGGACTCCCCCTGCCCTTATCTGCTCTCTGTCTCAAGGGGGAAGTTCCACGATGGGGAAATCCGAGTGCCTCCCTGCGTGTGCACATGGGAGCCACCTGACTTCATTTCTGGTGGTGCTATGTCCTGCTTTTTTGTGACCCACCCCCTCTCTTTTCCACAGGTTTGGTTCCATGGCTCCAGATGGACAGTACCATTCCCCTGTTAGGAACAAGAGTGCAAGATTCAATGCCATGCTGGCAGCACTGACCCCTTCGAGATTAGCTGTGGCTTTCCAAGCTATGGGTGCCATGAAGGTAGTTGACTCTGATTTTAATTTATCTACTGTGAATTCTCTCGCGGCTCAGGAATGAGTAACAATTTCAGGAGCTGAGCTTCTCGAGCTACAGTTGGTATAATATGGCCAGCGTTCCCGGTTAGATGCTGGGGAGTGCCAGGTGGCCATCCACAGGGAACATTTCTACACCCTTCTTAAGAGGGAATCCCGCCCATCTACATCCCAGATGTGTGCTGCTCACCCTGAGGGTGGAGCACAGGCATTGTGGTAATAGAGCCAGGAGAGATGACCAGGGAGAATGGGATGTTCAGAGCAAACACATCTGCTGGAGAAGCAGCTAAGGGTTGGCCCATGTGTGCAAAGGTCGGTGTGTCTTGGCTGAATTCACCCGGGAGTGTTGATCCTCATGTGTCTGTAGAGGGTATAACGTTCTCCCATCACAGTCTGGAGGCCATGAGGCCAGACCTCCAGGAGCCATCTCTGCCTCCCTGCTCTGACTCTCCTGTGTATTGGTTTGGACAGAGGAGCCTGGTGAGCAAAGCTCTGGAAGGGCCTCCTTCTCTTCCCCAGGGTCTCAGGCTACTTTGTTCTCTGGGCCTTCTCTGTCTCTTTGCATGAAGGAAAAGCCTGCTTTAAGCTCCACTGAGCTTGGTGAAGCTGGAAGAAAAATTAAGTCTCCCCAGGAATATACATCTGGGGCTTGAGTCCAACTTTTCCATCAAGAAGGAATAAATTTCATTCACTTGACTCCAGGCCTGACATCAACCCAGAGTCATCTGAATAGCAGGAAAGCCCTTCTATACTTGCTTCGGTGTCGGCCACGCTTCACAGATGGCCTGCCCTGACCCAGGCTTCCCCTTGTGGTGCTTCCTGTGAGGGGCACAGCTGTGGCCATCAACATGCGTACTCAGCCTGGCCTCACGCCCGCCCGTGCACCCCAGTTCCTGTGCTTGTTTTGTGGTGGTTCTTTCAGTGGGGCCGGGTGGGTGTTCAGGTCTGAAGTCCCATGTCAGGAGGGGCTCAGGACCCTTGGCTGAACCGTCTGATATTGAATGGGGCCCCAGAGAGCCTTGTAACGGTGTCAGCACAGACAGCAACAGAGTGCCGAGGAAAACTGGTTCCTCAGGTCTGCAATAGAAGCCATTTCAGCCATCCTCAGGACTCCAGAGAGAGGCAAAAATAGAAAAGCCAGACGAGCCTAGGATTACATGGAAGGGAAGGTTGGTTAAACATCAGATGCAGGGTTAGCTGAAGCCCTGATAGCAGTCTCTGCACAATATCCCCTCTAACTGCAGTAGCCTGCAGACCGTCCTGACTCAGGGGTCCTCTGAGGAGAGTGCTGGGTGCATATGCAAAAAGTCATGGTGGACAGTGGCCAGGCAGGCTGCTGGGAAACCCCGCTCTTGTTGGTTTTGATGGGGTGATGATGTGTGAAGGACGTCCACGCTGCCAGCAGCCCTGCAGGCTCATTGAGGTCCACAGTGGGGTTGTGTGGGACAGGGCGTGGGGTGGTACAGACCAGACCAGGCGGAGGTGGGAGCCTTCCAGGAGGGTTTTGGTTTTCAATATCACCAGATCTAGAGCAGGGTGGGGGTGGTGTCTCAGGGAGAGGAGCCAGAGTGAGTGATTCCTAAAAGGTTCATGTTCTCCTTTCTACTGGATATTATCATGGGCCAGCCCCTGCCAGGCCCAGGAGGGTCTTGGGGCCACATCAGTTCCCTTATTGGTTGTCTGATGTGTAGACTTCATTCCTGGCAACACAGAGATGTGATCATGATCACGGCCCGGAAAGCCCTGGGCTCAAGTCTCATCCTGCCCATGACCAGCCGTGGGGCTGTGAACAGGCCATAGCACTCTCTAGGGCTCAGTTTCTTCATCTGTGAAGTGGGTCTTAGGATGGTGGTGAGGCGTGAGTGAAGGGTGTGTATGCAGCGCTGGCCCAGTGCAATGCTCCATAGCTCGCGGCTGCTTTTTGTGTGATGGTTGTTGTTGATGTTGTTGTTGCTGCTGCTGCTGCTGCTATTACTGGGAGGACAGGAGTTGGCTAAAGGAAAGGAAGACATGGGCATTCCCATGAAACAAATGCCTGGTATCCTGGCCTCCAAGTAACAAGGCAATATGCAGTGTTCTGCAGAAATGCATAGCGTCCTTTGAATTCCCAGGCGTCTGAAGCAAACCATAGAAACCCGGAATTAGTATCTGCCCTGCCCATCCAGACCTTGCCAGGCGATGGGATTGTCAGGCAGTGGGAAGACCCTGCACAGAGCCGAGCAGGGCTCAGACCCCGTGTGGTCCAGGCACCCTGCCGGACAGCAAACCCGGGCCGCTGTGATCTCATCTCCAGCATCTCTGGCGAGGATGATCTCACCGGCCCTCTTGGCAGCTCCTCCACTCCTATGGCTCAAACACATGACATATGTTTTCCCGGCTGAAACCTAAGATGGTCCTTCTCCTTCTGCTCTTGCTGATGAGTGGAAAAATGGATCCGTTTCTCCTACGTGCGTTCCTTGTGTGTTAGAAAACTGTCACCGCAGCTCCCCACAGTGACATTCACTCAAGGCTGAGCGGGCCTGGTCGTTTTGAACTTTGCCCAAATGTCATATTTTTTCATGGTTCTCTTTCATTTCCATGGCATTCCTCAGAACTTTCAGGTTTTCTCTTAAAGCCTTGCCGTATTAACCATCATCTAATTTGTGTCAGAAATGCCAGGGCAAATTCAATGATTACCGAAAACATGGGGAAAAGGAAGTGAATATGTTTGGGAGGGGAGGGAGTGGGGGCTTGGGAGACCTCTGCAGCCTGCGCCGGGATGCTGGGGAGCCTTTTCAGAAGGAGGAGGAAGCTGGGGCAGCTGAGAGAGTGAGCAGTGTAAATGAGGTCTGGCCCACTTCTCTGGATTTTGCACGGAGGTAAATATTTTAGCCAAGACAAGCTCCTCTTGTACATTTGGTGCTGCACAGTAGCTGGTTGCCACCCCTAGGATGTGTGATTCCGCAGCTCTGGGGTGGGGTGGAGAATCTGCATTTCTGGGTTCCTGGGTGACACTGCTGCTGTGGGCTCTGCTCCTTGAGACCCCTGCACAGAACACATGGATGTGGTTGTGAAATATCAGCACTGTCTCAGCCCACTTGTCACCCTCTGGGTCCCCAGGATCAAGGCCCAAGTTCTGTTCCTGTATCCAAGATCCTTCATGACCCCTCACTGTACCCCCTCTCTCCATTGGCCTCTGTCACTCTGGCCTCATTTCCGTCTCTCCCTTGTGCCTCTGCGGGAGGGGGCTCACGCATGCTGCCGTCCTGCTGGAGATGCCCTCCTTTTGCATGGGTAATTTTCACGTACATTTCAGAGCTTGTAGGACTGTCCCCTCTTTGGAAAGGCCTCAGCCTGCGTGTGGTTCCTTTGTCACCTGTTCCCAAGGCACTGGACTCCCCACTTGCAGCATGTATTACAACTCATGAGTGTAACAACTCATGTGCAATAGATGGGCTGGGTCTCCTTCACTAGCCTAAAAGCTCCACGCAGCCGGGGCCCTGCCAGCCTCACCCGCTGCTCTGTGCTCAGCTTCACACACAGGGCTGGGCACATAGTAGACACACAGCAAACAGGAGTGGAAAGAGTGAATGGGGTCTGAATCAGGATTCACATCCAAAGCCCCTGGCATAGCTCTTAGCAGAGGGAAGCCCTCAGTGCCTGTTGGTTCTTGTGCTGCCACAATCCAACCCCCACTTCCGGGTCCACGTTGAGTGGGGAGGAGGATGTTGCTGCCTCTTTGATCTAACTGCACGTGACCCTTCTGTCCAGAATCAGGAATCTTCTTTCTTTCTTCCTCTCTGCCCCGGACACTGCTCTCCATAGTATGTGCTTCATGTGTACGCACTCAGGCATTGTGCTGTAATCAGGCACTGGGGTCGTGCTCACCTACACTTGGCAGTGTGGCCCTGCTGGTCTGGGAGTGTGCCCAGGGCTGGGGCTGCAGAGTCACATGTAGCGGCTGAGCTGCGGGACTGCATGCTGAGTGCAGCCAGCATTCTGGGCTGTCTTTTCAGGCACGTGGGTGCTGGGCGACAGACAACTCAGCCAGTCCTCGGAACCTGAATGACCATCTCCAAGTTGTACAGGTGCTGCATGTGAGATAGGGGTAGCTTTTCCCAGCCCCAGGAGCTTATCAGGGAGAGCAAAGGGAAGACACTGGCTTCAGGGGATTCTCAGAACCGGCGATAGACACAATCTTTTCCTACAGTGTGCATTGTTGGGTATAAGTGAAGAGTCTCAGCAAGGCACAGGGGAGTTTCTCCCTCCTGTTGATGGGGGTTTGAAATGGGATATTGCATCCTTGAGTAACCCTTTTGTGACCTTCTGACTGCAAGGGTTCATGGAAGATTTGAGCAATGAAGAGGAGGCTGAGGGCATCTGAATCCCCTTGAGAGCCAGCAGGGGTTGGTCAGTGGCCAGCGTGGACCCTTCTCACTGCGCAGGGAGTGGTGGTGTGGCTCTGTGGGCCTGTGCTGTGTTAGATGAGCACAGCAGGCTGCATGCTGCCACTGCTGTGGGGTCTTGCTTGGGATTGCCCCATCACCCAAGCTCTGACACAGCTCCAGAGAGGTCCTGTTGTCAATGTCCTCACCGGGGTGTCTGGGTCCTGGTCATCCAGCTCTCCACCACTCTGCCTGTGTGCTTTAGCTACTAGCTGGGGCTGGGGCAGATTAGCAGGTGTCAGAGTGTGACATTCTATCTGTCCTAATGGCCACAAACCAGGTGCCATGACACTTCCTCCTGAGCAGAAGGTTACTCAACCTCCTCACATCAATCATCTCAATGTTTGTGGCTATTGCTGTAACACGATCAGGCTTTTGTCTGTTTTCCTTTTGCTTGGGGATCACCTACTTTTATTTTCTTCTGGAATCACTTTGTGTTCATCTGTTCTTGTCATAGGTTGATCTCATTTTGTATCATTACTAACACAACCTTTAGTGGGCAGGGATTATTTTCTTATTTAGTCTCTGCAAAGCCTAGTAGAGCCCTACATGTCATGGAAATCATTTTACTCTTCTAACCATCCTTCCATCTATTGTCTGTTCATCCACCCACCTGTTCATCCACCTGTCCGTCTGTGTCCATCCACCTCTCCACCCACTCACCCATTCACCCACCACCCATCCATCCACCCATCCATCATCTGTTCATCACTCACCCATCATCTATTCATCCATCCATCATTCATCATCCATGCATCATTCATCATCTATTCCTCCATCCATCATCCACCCGTCCATCATCCATCCATCCATCCATCCGTCATCATTTTTCCATCCAATAATCCATTCATCCCACCCATCCCACTACAAAGACTCTGAGCACAAGAGTGATCAGCTCATGTATAATTTAGTAGTTGAGGCGGAGTGTATTAGTCCATTCTCACACTGCTAATAAAGACATACCTGACACTGGTTAATTTATAAAGAAAAGATGTTTGATTGACTCAAAGTTCAGCATGGCTGGGGAGGCCTTAGGAAACTTACAGTCATGGCAGAAGGGGAAGCAAACACGTCCTTCTCCACATGGCAGCAGCAAGGAGAAGTGCTGAGCAAAAGGGGGAAAGCCCCCTTATAAAACCATCAGATTTCATGTGACTCACCCACCATCACAAGAACAAGATGGGGGAAACTGCCCCCCTGGTTCAGTTAGCTCCCACCAGGTCCCTCCCATGACATGTGCGGATTATGGGAACTATGATTCAAGATGAGATTTGGGTGGGAACACAGCTGAAGCATATCAGGGAGTTATGGAATGTCCTAGAGAAAACCATTTGCCTACCTGATGGACACCACACTTCACAGAAACTCCCCAGGCAGGGGTGTGCAAAGAAAGGACAGAGGCATTCACCATCCTCAGAGCCTGCCCTTCCTTCAGCAGCAAAGGACAGAGTGAGGAGCATCTCCGTAAGGTCTTGCACGGGGGGCTCAGTATGGGGACTGAGTTGAATGGGGTTGGTGGGAACGGAAGCCCTCTGATGTTGAGCACAGTGGGACCTCTGCCTCTGCAGACAGTGTGGCATAGCAGAGGGCGATGGAAGGGGGGCTATGGCTCTCTAATGTCCTGGACATGTGTGGTGCTCACAACAGTGTGCTTCCCTGATATTAATAAGGCAGAGCTGACTGAGGCTCGTTCTGTTGACACTTTTGTGATGTGGCCAGCCTCACTTATCTGCTCAGATGGAACATGGTGTTGGGGAGTTGAAAGCACAGCTCATTCACTACAGTTTTATGCCTTTTCGGGTACCTTGTGTGTGCTTGGAGGAGGCGGGGTCACATTGCTCATCCTATTCTGCTCAGGCTGATGTTATCCTTTTTGTTTGTTTTGTGCACACACACAGACACAGACACACACACACACACCACACACACACACACACACACACGCGGGGAGGAGAGAAGCAGGACCTGCTTGGTTGCCAGGGAAGTCCTGTGGGATGAAGGCTTTAGCCTGGGTGATCCTCAGGCCATCTGTGAAATACAGATTGTTCCCTGATGTGGAAACTTCCTGGACTTGACCACCAGAGGGCAGCAAATACCAATAATGACCTGAAGGTTCTGTTTTCTTTGCATTTATTTACTTTTGTATGTAAGAAGTGGGGAGGCTTTTGCTCTAGTCATGAGTTTAGCTTCTCATCAGGCATCAGTGTTGATTTTTAAAAAGTGTCAACATAAGAAGAAGGATGCATGAGCTGAGTAATTGTCGGGCTCAAGACCAAGATTGTAAATAGGATACAGTTATTTTGACGACTCTTCAGGATATAATTTGTCTCATAAACGTCTTTAAAAACATATGTTTGCAGCATTTTGGGTGGGTATAAAATGGTTAAATAATGTTTTTTGGTTTTCTATAGCAGTTATTTACATATTTAACAACTGAAATTTAAATAGTTGCCTTTTTTTGTAACCTTTTATTTTAGGTTGGGGGGGTACACGAGAAGGTTTGTTACATAGGTAAACACATGTTATGGTGGTTTGCTGTACAGATTATTTCATCACCCAGGTATTAAGCCCACTACCCAGCAGTTATCTTTTCTGCTCCTCTCCTTCCTCCCCGGTCCCCCTTCAAGTAGACCCCAGTGTCTGTTGTTTCCTTCTTTGTGTTCATAAGTTCTCCTCATTTAGCTCCCACTCTAGGTGAGAACATGCGGTATTTGATTTTCTGCTGCTGTGTTAGTTTGCTGAGGATAATGGCCTCCAGCTCCATTCACAAACATTTCTCCTTAAAAGATACATCTACTGCCCTTTTTCCTCAAAGACCAAAGAGCTAGAGAAAGTGCAGCCAGTGATAGTAAGTAGCACAGGATATGTGTATCTGAAATGGATATTTGAAAGAATTTCCATTTTGAATTTGCTTCAATTCCGTGAAGATGTGTTGTACGCCTTCCTCTCAGCACTGTGGATCATGCTAGGAGGTGACAGAGATGACCTGGAGCAGGTGTGTGCCCTCCGGGGACTCATGGTGCATCCAGGTAACTGAAACACTACAGTGCTGTGTGGAGCCTCCGTGGTTACCCTGGCAGGAGGGGACATGTGGCAGCAGGTACTGAGAGTAACATGCCCTACAGAGACAATTGTGGGGTTTTTATGGTCAGGATCCAGTACATGTCCTTTATAGAAGCTTTTTCAAATGAGTCCTCTGGGTCTCTGGCACAAAGACCTAGGAGATGGCATCCAGCCCTTCCCCATTGAGTAGAGTATCTGGGTCACATTCTCAGATGGGCAGCCAGAAGGCTCTTGGTGGGGTAAGGAGTTTTTCTCCGCTGCAGGAGAGGCAAGTCCTCGAGCATCTCTCCCCATTTGGTGTGGCCCATGAATGTTAGATGTTTGTGGCTGTGACATTTCAAGGAACAGAACTCCCTTTAAGTAAGTCATCAGAGGCTACACAGGCATTGTAGGAAACCCCAGCCTCCTCAGACCCTGGGCTGTGGCAGTGGCAGCTGTGAGGGACGGTGTGATGCTGCCGTAATTGTAGACTGCTCCCCAGTGCTCCCAGCCTGGGTTCTGCTTGGGGGAGGCTTGCCTTCCATGGTGCCAGCAGCCAGCTCACCTCCTGCTGGTAGAACGATGCCCAGGCTGCAGCTGTGAGGCGCGTCACAGGCTTCACTCCATGGAAGTCCTTTTGGCCACCCCTGGGGAAAAGCATGGCCTGTGCCACCTGGAAGGTCAGATATGGATGACTGACAACTGACCTGCTGTCTTTAGGAGCTTTTCCACCCGAAACTTGATAGTCCATGTAGCATAGGTGCTTGTACAGGTCACCGTCCTTTTCCCTCACTCCACATCGCATTGCCTCATTCCTTTGTTCCATCCTGTAGTGGATTCCCATAGAGAAAGGCAACAACAGCTCAAGCCACAGTCAAATAGTAACTCACTTGTATCGAGTGCTTCCTGTTCAGGGGCAATTTTCTGAGCACCTCACATATAATTGTTCATGTGAGTTGAGTGCTGTCCTGATTCCCATTTTCCAGATGAGAAACCTGAGATGTAGGAAGATGTAACAGTTGGCCCTGAGCTTTCTGGGCCTCACACTCTGGTATTCCAGCACTGGGTCCGGCCCTTTCCCAATGCTGGAGTGGCTTTGTAGTCCTCAAGACGGACGTTCTTGGGATAAACCCTGCTCACTGGCATTCCTGGAACACTTTGTGCATGGTTGGATTTGCCTTGGTTAACCAAACCAAACCAAAGTTTTAAAAAATTTGTTGTCCACATTAAAAATGTGGACATTTCACTCAGACTGGGATTTGGTAGATGTTAAATGGTTAGTGGCTGGGCCAGAATCCAGGCCTCCTTCCCCACTGTGACCTGAGGCCTGGTTTAATTTTTAGTGGCACTGCTGACTTTGCCTCACAGCTGTATGTCACTCTGGTTCTGAGCACTGTGTGCTGGGAGCAGGAGTGAGAAGGGAAATGAGTTGATCCAGCCTTTTCATTGATGACTTTTTATGAGGAAAAGGGTCGTTTAGAATGAACACTTATTAAGTGTGTCCAATGGATTTTTTTTTTAGCTTAGTTTAACGGAATGATTTTGAATAGCTTTGCCTACCATAATGAAGTTTAGTAAGCCAAAAAACGTTCACAATTCCTTAGATAAATTTTAAAAAGTGAACTGGGCCATTGAAATTTGTTACCATAAAACCCTTACAGACTCTAAGAAGAGAAGCAAAATAATGGTTAGTGGAATATTTGTGGGTTATAAATTTCTGTATTATTGTTATAAAGTTTGTGTGTTATTAAGGCCAGGGCTATGAAGTATTGTTCACTGTAGAACCACATAATATATGAGGATCATGTTTCTTCTCTATAAGTCTAATGTCAAAATATCTTTACAATTTGAAGAACAATATTTCTAGCATCAAGAACAAATGGAATCACTTTTCTTATACTCTATAAATTACTCAGAATCGTATCGTGTTTTTGTTTGCTTGATATTTTGGTAATTGTAACTTTTTAAGGTTTTTAGTTTGTCCTGGAATTTCTACTTGCCTTTGTTTTTTCTTGTTAGGAGAAGAAACATATGCTTTCATCACTGTATTAGTCGGTTCTCATGCTGCTAATAAAGACATACTGGAGACTTGGTGATTTGTAAAGGAAAGGTTTAATTGACTCACAGTTCTGCAGGGCTGGGGAGGCCTCAGAAAACTTACAATCATGGTGGAAGGGGGAGCAGACA
Organism: Trachypithecus francoisi; assembly: GCF_009764315.1. Classification (NCBI taxonomy): domain Eukaryota; kingdom Metazoa; phylum Chordata; class Mammalia; order Primates; family Cercopithecidae; genus Trachypithecus; species Trachypithecus francoisi. The sequence goes on along the minus strand of NW_022681462.1, from coordinate 43,108,900 downwards.
TGTCCTTCACACATGGCGGCAGCAAGGAGAAGTACTGAGCAAAAGGGGTAAAAGCCCCTTATAAAACCATCAGATCTTGAGAGAACTCACTCAGTATCATGAGAACAGCAACATGAGGGTAACTGCCCCCATGATCCAATTACCTCCCAATGGGTCCCTCCCACAACACGAGGAAATTATGGGAACTATAATTCAAGATGAGATTTGGGTGGAAACACAGCCAAACCATATCAATCACTATAGTAGTAATATCTTCAAGCTGCTTGATCATTTTGTCTATTGTATGAAATCTATTTCATATTCTCCTTTATTAATTTGTGTTTTATTAATTTGGCCTCTATCTGATGCTCTTTGGTTTATTTCTCCATTTGTGTAAAATCCAAGAGAGGTGCCTTGAAAAGTTCAATACAGGGACCTTAGAAGGAGGGGATGTTTTTCTTTTTATTTATTTATTTATTTATTTATTTTTTTTTTTTATTATACCTTAAGTTCTAGGGTACATGTGCATGACGTTTATATCATGTATAACTCCCCAATGCAATCCCTCCCTCCTCCCCCCTCCCCATGATAGGCCCCAGTGTGTGATGTTCCCCTTCCCGAGTCCAAGTGATCTCATTGTTCAGTTCCCACATATGAGTGAGAACATGCGGTGTTTGGTTTTCTCTTCTTGTGATAGTTTGCTAAGAATGATGGTCTCCAGCTGCATCCATGTCCCTACAAAGGACGCAAACTCATCCTTTTTGATGGCTGCATAGTATTCCATGGTGTATATGTGCCACATTTTCTTTATCCAGTCTGTCACTGATGGACATTTGGGTTGATTCCAAGTCTTTGCTATTGTGAATAGTGCCGCAATAAACATATGTGTGCATGTGTCTTTGTAGTAGAGTAATTTATAATCCTTTGGGTATATACCCAGTAGTGGGATGGCTGGGTCATATGGTACATCTAGTTCTAGATCCTTGAGGAATCGCCATACTGTTTTCCATAATGGTTGAACTAGTTTACAATCCCACCAACAGTGTAAAAGTGTTCCTATTTCTCCACATCCTCTCCAACACCTGTTGTTTCCTGACTTCTTAATGATTGCCATTCTAACTGGTGTGAGATGGTATCTCATTGTGGTTTTGATTTGCATTTCTCTGATGGCCAGTGATGATGAGCATTTTTTCATGTGTCTGTTGGCTGTATGGATGTCTTCTTTTGAGAAATGTCTGTTCATATCCTTTCCCCACTTTTTGATGAGGTTGTTTGCTTTTTTCTTGTATATTTGTTTGAGTTCTTTGTAGATTCTGGATATTAGCCCTTTGTCAGATGAGTAGATTGCAAAAATTTTTTCCCATTCTGTAGGTTGCCTGTTCACTCTGATGGTAGTTTCTTTGGCTGTGCAAAAGCTCTTTAGTTTAATTAGATCCCATGTGTCAATTTTGCTTTTGCTGCCGTTGCTTTTGGTGTTTTAGACATGAAGTCCTTGCCCATGCCTATGTCCTGAATGGTACTACCTAGATTTTCTTCTAGGGTTTTTATGGTATTAGGTCTAACATTTAAGTCTCTAATCCATCTTGAATTATTTTCGTATAAGGGGTAAGGAAAGGATCCAGTTTCAGCTTTCTACTTATGGCTAGCCAATTTTCCCAGCACCATTTATTAAATAGGGAATCCTTTCCCCATTTCTTGTTTCTCTCAGGTTTGTCAAAGATCAGATGGCTGTAGATGTGTGGTATTATTTCTGAGGACTCTGTTCTGTTCCATTGGTCTATATCTCTGTTGTGGTACCAGTACCATGCTGTTTTGGTTACTGTAGCCTTGTAGTATAGTTTGAAGTCAGGTAGCGTGACGCCTCCAGCTTTGTCCTTTTGACTTAGGATTGTCTTGGCAATGCGGGCTCTTTTTTGGTTCCATATGAACTTTAAAGCCGTTTTTTCCAATTCTGTGAAGAAAGTCATTGGTAGCTTGATGGGGATGGCATTGAATCTATAAATCACCTTGGGCAGTATGGCCATTTTCACGATATTGATTCTTCCTATCCATGAGCATGGTATGTTCTTCCATTTGTTTGTGTCCTCTTTGATTTCACTGAGCAGTGGTTTGTAGTTCTCCTTGAAGAGGTCCTTTACATCCCTTGTAAGTTGGATTCCTAGGTATTTGATTCTCTTTGAAGCAATTGTGAATGGAAGTTGATTCCTGATTTGGCTCTCTGCTTGTCTGTTACTGGTGTATAAGAATGCTTGTGATTTTTGCACATTAATTTTGTATCCTGAGACTTTGCTGAAGTTGCTTATCAGCTTAAGCAGATTTTGGGCTGAGACAATGGGGTTTTCTAAATATACAATCATGTCATCTGCAAACAGGGACAATTTGACTTCTTCTTTTCCTAACTGGATACCCTTGATTTCTTTCTCTTGCCTGATTGCCCTAGCCAGAACTTCCAACACTATGTTGAATAGGAGTGGTGAGAGAGGGCATCCCTGTCTTGTGCCAGTTTTCAAAGGGAATTTTTCCAGTTTTTGCCCATTCAGTATGATATTAGCTGTGGGTTTGTCATAAATAGCTCTTATTATTTTGAGGTACGTTCCATCAATACCAAATTTATTGAGCGTTTTTAGCATAAAGGGCTGTTGAATTTTGTCAAAAGCCTTTTCTGCATCTATTGAGATAATCATGTGGTTCTTGTCTTTGGTTCTGTTTATATGCTGGATTACGTTTATTGATTTGCGAATGTTGAACCAGCCTTGCATCCCAGGGATGAAGCCCACTTGATCATGGTGGATAAGCTTTTTGATGTGCTGCTGAATCCGGTTTGCCAGTATTTTATTGAGGATTTTTGCATCGATGTTCATCAGGGATATTGGTCTAAAATTCTCTCTTTTTGTTGTGTCTCTGCCAGGCTTTGGTATCAGGATGATGTTGGCCTCATAAAAAGAGTTAGGGAGGATTCCCTCTTTTTCTATTGATTGAAATAGTTTCAGAAGGAATGGTACCAGCTCCACCTTGTACCTCTGGTAGAATTCAGCTGTGAATCCATCGGTCCTGGACTTTTTTTGGTGGGTAGGCTATTAATTGTTGCCTCAATTTCAGAGCCTGCTATTGGTCTATTCAGGGATTCAACTTCTTCCTGGTTTAGTCTTGGGAGAGTGTAAGTGTCCAGGAAATTATCCATTTCTTCTAGATTTTCTAGTTGATTTGCGTAGAGGTGTTTATAGTATTCTCTGATGGTAGTTTGTATTTCTGTGGGGTCAGTGGTGATATCCCCTTTATCATTTTTTATTGCGTCTATTTGATTCCTCTCTCTTTTCTTCTTTATTAGTCTAGCTAGCGGTCTGTCAATTTTGTTGATCTTTTCAAAAAACCAACTCCTGGATTCATTGATTTTTTGGAGGGTTTTTTGTGTCTCTATCTCCTTCAGTTCTGCTCTGATCTTAGTTATTTCTTGCCTTCTGCTAGCTTTTGAATGTGTTTGCTCTTGCCTCTCTAGTTCTTTTAATTGTGATGTTAGAGTGTCAATTTTAGATCTCTCCTGCTTTCTCTTGTGGGCATTTAGTGCTATAAATTTCCCTCTACACACTGCTTTAAATGTGTCCCAGAGATTCTGGTATGTTGTATCTTTGTTCTCATTGGTTTCAAAGAACATCTTTATTTCTGCTTTCATTTCGTTATGTACCCAGTAGTCATTCAGGAGCAGGTTGTTCAGTTTCCATGTAGTTGAGCGGTTTGGATTGAGTTTCTTAGTCCTGAGTTCTAGTTTGATTGCACTGTGGTCTGAGAGACAGTTTGTTATAATTTCTGTTCTTGTACATTTGCTGAGGAGTGCTTTACTTCCAATTATGTGGTCAATTTTGGAATAAGTGCGATGTGGTGCTGAGAAGAATGTATATTCTGTTGATTTGGGGTGGAGAGTTCTATAGATGTCTATTAGGTCCGCTTGGTGCAGAGATGAGTTCAATTCCTGGATATCCTTGTTAACTTTCTGTCTCGTTGATCTGTCTAATGTTGACAGTGGAGTGTTGAAGTCTCCCATTATTATTGTATGGGAGTCTAAGTCTCTTTGTAGGTCTCTAAGGACTTGCTTTATGAATCTGGGTGCTCCTGTATTGGGTGCATATATATTTAGGAGAGTTAGCTCTTCCTGTTGAATTGATCCCTTTACCATGATGTAATGGCCTTCTTTGTCTCTTTTGATCTTTGATGGTTTAAAGTCTGTTTTATCAGAGACTAGGATTGCAACCCCTGCTTTTTTTTGTTCTCCATTTGCTTGGTAGATCTTCCTCCATCCCTTTATTTTGAGCCTATGTATGTCTCTGCATGTGAGATGGGTCTCCTGAATACAGCAGACTGATGGGTCTTGACTCTTTATCCAGTTTGCCAGTCTGTGTCTTTTAATTGGAGCATTTAGTCCATTGACATTTAAGGTTAATATTGTTATGTGTGAACTTGATCCTGTCATTATGATATTAACTGGTTATTTTGCTCGTTAGTTGATGCAGTTTCTTCCTAGCCTCGATGGTCTTTACATTTTGGCATGTTTTTGCAATGGCTGGTACCGCTTGTTCCTTTCCATGTTTAGGGCTTCCTTCAGGGTCTCTTGTAAGGCAGGCCTGGTGGTGACAAAATCTCTAAGCATTTGCTTATCTGTAAAGGATTTTATTTCTCCTTCACTGATGAAGCTTAGTTTGGCTGGATATGAAATTCTGGGTTGAAAATTCTTTTCTTTAAGAACGTTGAATATTGGCCCCCACTCTCTTCTGGCTTGTAGAGTTTCTGCCGAGAGGTCTGCTGTTATTCTGATGGGCTTCCCTTTGTGGGTAACCCGACCTTTCTCTCTGGCTGCCCTTAAGATTTTTTCCTTCATTTCAACTTTGGTGAATCTGGCAATGGCAATTATGTGTCTTGGAGTTGCTCTTCTGGAGGAGTATCTTTGTGGCGTTCTCTGTATTTCCTGAATTTGAATGTTGGCCTGCCCTACTAGGTTGGGGAAGTTCTCCTGGATGATATCCTGAAGAGTGTTTTCCAACTTGGTTCCATTTTCCCCCTCACTTTCAGGCACCCCAATCAGACGTAGATTTGGTCTTTTTACATAATCCCATACTTCTTGCAGGCTTTGTTCATTTCTTTTTCTTCTTTTTTCTTTTGGTTTTCTCTTCTCGCTTCATTTCATTCATTTGATCCTCAATCGCTGATACTCTTTCTTCCAGTTGATCGAGTCGGTTACCGAAGCTTGTGCATTTGTCACGTATTTCTCGTGTCATGGTTTTCATCTCTGTCATTTCGTTTATGATCTTCTCTGCATTAATTAATCTAGCTGTCAATTCTTCCACTTTTTTTCAAGATTTTTAGTTTCTTTGCGCTGGGTACGTAATTCCTCCTTTAGCTCTGAGAGGTTTGATGGAGTGAAGCCTTCTTCTCTCATCTCGTCAAAGTCATTCTCTGACCAGCTTTGATCCGTTGCTGGCGATGGGCTGCGCTCCTTTGCAGGGGGAGATGCGCTCTTATTTTTTGAATTTCCAGCTTTTCTGCCCTGCTTCTTCCCCATCTTTGTGGTTTTATCTGTCTCTGGACTTTGATGATGGTGACGTACGATGGGGTTTTGGTATAGGTGTCCTTCCTGTTTGATAGTTTTCCGTCTGACAGTCAGAAGGACTGTCTGTTGGTCTGTTGGAGATTGCTTGAGGTCCACTCCAGACCCTGTTTGCCTGGGTATCAGCAGCAGAGGTTGCCGAAGATAGAATATTGCTGAACAGCGAGTGTACCTGTCTGATTCTTTCTTTGGAAGTTTCCTCTCAGGGGTGATGCCACCCTGTGAGGTGTGGGGTGTCAGACTGCCCCTAGTGGGGGATGTCTCCCAGCTAGGCTACTCAGGGGTCAGGGACCCACCTGAGCAGGCAGTCTGTCCGTTCTCGGATCTCAACCTCCGCGTTAGGAGATCCACGGCTCTCCCCAAAGCTGTCAGACAGAGTCGTTCGCGTCTGCACCGCCCCCGCTCTTTCCCCTAATGGCTGCAGCTGTGCGCTGTCCGCAGAGGTAGAGTCTACAGAGACAGGCAGGCTTCCTTGAGCTGCTGTGAGCTCCACCCAGTTCGAGCTTCCCAGCGGCTTTGTTTACCTACTTAAGCCTCAGCAATGGCGGGCGCCCCTCCCCCAGCCTCGCTGCTGCCTTGCCGATGGATCGCAGCAGACTGCTGTGTTAGCAGTGAGGGAGGCTCCGTGGGCGTGGGACCCTCCCGGCCAGGTGTGGGATATATTCTCCTGGTGTGCCTGTTTCCTTAAAGCGCAGTATTGGGGTGGGAGTTACCCGATTTTCCAGGTGTTGTGTGTCTCAGTTCCCCTGGCTAGGAAAAAGGGATTCCTTTCCCCCTTGCGCTTCCAGGTGAGGCGATGCCTCGCCCTGCTTCAGCTCACGCTGGTCAGGCTGCAGCAGCTGACCAGCACCGATTGTCCGGCACTCCCTAGCGAGATGACCCCAGTACCTCAGTTGAAAACGCAGAAATCACCGGTCTTCTGTGTCGCTCCCGCTGGGAGTTGGAGACTGGAGCTGCTCCTATTCGGCCATCTTGCTCCGCCCCCCGAGGGGATGTTTTTCATATTTAAAGTGTATGTGCTGCCATGTCCACAATAAGAAGCACAGTCCCCTGCTTCTGTGAAGATATGTGGCTTTTCCAGATTATTACATGGTTTGCAGTGGAGAGAATCTTGCCTGCATCATAGGGACTTCCCTCTGGGTCAGGCTCGATCTGAGTTTGGAGAGGCTGAAGCAGAAGGAGGTAAACTGAGGAGCAGGCATTCTCTGCTTGCAAGGTTGGCCCTGAGTGGGGTGCCCAAGGGCTTCTGTGGAACTATATTTATTTGCCGCTCAGCAAACTCAGGGGTAAGAAAGTCTTGCTTGTGGTGCCTGACCTCCAAGGCTGGTCACTGGGAATGTCAACTTCAAGAGGACAGAACTTGTGTCTTCTTGGTCACCTCTGGATGAACAGGGCCTGGTACTTAGTAAGCACTCAGTGAATGGATGGATGGATGATGGGTGAGTGGATGAGTGGATGGAAAAATGCATGTATAGGTGGATGAATGGATGAATAGATGGATTAATGGATGGATGGAGGGATGGATGGGTGGATGGATGGATGGATGGATGGATGAATGGATGGGTGGGTAGATGAATGGATGGGTGGATGGATGAATGGATGGATAGGTGAATGAATACATGGATGGATGGATGGATGGATGGATGGATGGATGGATGAACGGATGGATGAATGGATGAGTGGGTGGATGGATTCAGAGATAGATGAATAAATATAGAGGCAAAGGGAAGGCTTATTTGGTGGAGAATAAGTCAGTCCAGATCACAGCCCTGTGGAGATTGGGTGTGGGTCATCTGGTGGCGTTTAAATGTATTAATGGCCCTGGAATCATGAATTGAATCTTTAGAAAAACAAGCATTTTCTGTTTCTGATGTGTATATGGAGGTCTTTTGGACTTGTCCACCCCAGGATATTTTCAGTTCATGCAGGCGTGTATCTGGGCAGTGACTGTTTTGTTTTTATTTCCTGCAGTGCTTACTTGCTCCTTGGCTCACCCTTGCAGATTGCTCATGGCTGAGTCTCCTGGGTCTGATGACATTGTCAGTGTGACTGGAGTGCTATTCTGGGTGGATGATAAACAGGTCTGGGGATAGTCTCCTGTTCTCTAAGGACAGCTGTGTAATAGGATTAAAGCTTCAGAGAGCAGCCCTGGCCTAAAGTGTAGAGGAACTGGGTTAAGGGGAATTCTATCTGGGTAAGAGAAATTTATCTTTTCTCCAGCAATACAGACCCTGTTGCAGCTCCTCAAACAGGCCACTCTGGTCACCTCTGGACTCAGGACAGATTGGCCCCTCTGCCTATGACTGTCCCTGTCTTCCTTTCTTGCTCATCCGTTGCCTGGGCATGGATGTTGCTTCCCTGGGAAAGCTTCCTGCCTTTGGGACTGCTCTTAGTGCCTGGCTTATTCCAGCCCTAGGCTACGAAAGGGCAGGAACTTCACACAGTGTGAGGCACGCAGGGGGCCTTCAGTAGCTGTCTGTGAACTAAATTCAGCCCTGCACCCAGGCCATCACAAGCGTCTTTGTTCTAACACAGTCCAGGAGGAAAGAGAGCTGCCACGTACTGATGGTCTCCCATGGGCCAGGCTCTTGAGGTTCCATGTGCATGTTCTCATTAAGTGCTCACAGCAACTCCACCAGGTTTCCAGTTTCACAGCCAAGAAAACAGACGCTCCATGAGGGGAGGCAGCTTGGCAAGGCAATCACCTCGTATGGGGCAGTGCAGTGTTGTACACATTCGTGTCCCACTTGGATGACTTGAGGAATGACTTGAGGGTCCCACAGAACCCTTCTTGTGAAAGACCCTTCATTTGGAGGCTGCACTGGAGAAGGGATGCTGGACATCACATTGGAGCATCCAAGTGCAGCATCTTCAATTTCTTGAAACTTCTGTGCTTCTTGCTTGGGTAACTGTGCCTCCTCTGACCTTTGGGCCAACCTGGCCCATGAGAGATTCCAAGGATTTGAACTGTCTCCAGGGTCATGGGCAGCCTGCATCTCATGCTTGATTTTTCTCCAGGGATATCCTAGGTCAGGTAGTTAGGGTGATGGGCATTAGCTCCAGAGTCAGCCTGATGGATTGTGTGTGTGTGTGTGTGTTTTATTAACTTTTATCTGGCAAGAGTGTTGAAGAATCAACTTTTAAAAAATATTTGCATATCTCATTTCTTTGTCTAATTAATGTTGTGAGAATGATGTCCCAGTTTTCATGCTTGCATAAACAGCTCATGGTGTAAGGCGCTAAGGGCTGGCTCTCTGCGGCGCATTCCCTTCTTTTATTTGCCGTCTCGTCCAAGCTTTGTTTCAATCCATGCTCCTGCCTTTTTTTTTTTAAAGGAATGATCCCATCAGCTAAATTATACCTTTTACTGCCATGAAATACCTCCTTAATTTAGAGGATATGTTTGTCAATGTTGCAGGATAATTCCGAGCGTCAAATCACTAGAAGTGCTTACTACAAAAAGTATACTTGGCCAGGTGCAGTGGGTCACACCTGTAATCCCAGCACTTTGGGAGGTTGAGGCAGGGGGATCACCTGAGGTCAGGAGTTCAAGACCAGCTGGTCAACATGACAAAACCCCATCTCTGCTAAAAATACAAAAATTAGCTGGGTGTGGTATGGTATGCACCTGTAGTCCCAGCTACTCGGGAGGCTGAGGCAGGAGAATCACTTGAACTTGGGAGGTGGAGGTTGCAGTGAGCTGAGATCATGCCACTGCCCTCCAGCCTGGGTGACAGAATGAGACTCTGTCTCAAGTATATGTATATATACACACACACACACACACGTGTGTGTGTGTGCACGCGCGTGTGTGTGTGTATTGCCTTTGCTCCATTTTAAAGTGGAATTTAAGAAAAGACAGGGGATGGGGGAGATTTAGGTTAAGTGTGACATGACCCCAATTTTATGTATGACCTTACAAATCCTCTGGTTTATTCACTCCAGCTGGACTAAAGACATGTAAGCGTTGGAGGATGGAACATAGAAATTCTTTCCCTTGAGGGGTTTTCAGTCCTATTGGAAAAGCAGAGCGTAAACCTGAAATGATTCTGTGCTGATGTCAGCACCCTGGGAGCACAGGGAAGCTTGTGTTCAGCCAAAGCTGACTCGGCTGCGACACTGAAGCTAGAATTGGCATGTTGGGCAGGCACAAAGAGGACAGGCTGCATTCTGAGAAGTGTAATTTTCAGAACACTGGAGGGCATAGCTCTATTCAGCACCTAAGGTGCTGTCCATTTCTGGGCTTCATTTTAAAAGAGACACACAGGCAAATGAAGCCAGTCTGGAGATGATCTCCAGGACAGTCGATGGTTTTGACATGATGCCACCCTAAGAATTGCTGGAGCATGTATGAGTGCTTAGCTGGGAAAGAGACTTTGGGGAGGAGAAGCATAATAGCAACTGTCCAATAGATTGGTGCAGTTGGAAGCAGCTGGGAAGGTGGTTTGGACCAGATAATGAAGGGATTTGGTTGCCTTGCTAAAGATTCTGCAGTTTATTCTGTTGGCAATGGGGGGCTACTGGAGGCTTCTAAGGAAGAAGCAATGAGATTTACTCATGGTTCAGGAGCACCTTGGTTAAATTTGGAGAACGCAGAGGAGGAACAGGTTTAGGGAAGGAGACATGGGTTTGCTGCGGTGTCAGGCAGGTTGGAGGCTCTGGGAGGCACTGACCGAAGTTGGGGGAGAAGGTGACATTGTGCAGAAACAGGGAGCTATGAGGCACTCTCGACAAAACCTACACCTAAAGGATGAGCCCAAGAGGATAATGGGGAATGCAAGAGGTGGGTCGGAGACGCAGGAGGACAACTAGGAGATCATAGCTTCATGGAAGTGAAGAGAGGGAATTTCAAGACGGAATGCATGGTTGGTAATCCTATGGAAATCATCCCCATTTTTTGAACAATGCTCATTTATTAAGTGCTGGACATTATGCTAAGCGCTCTGTGCACATCATTTTCTTTAATTTTTATAGGAGCTTCACAGGGTAGCCAATAACAATGATATTCTCTAGAGAAGGGGCTGAGGATAAGAGCATTAGGCATCCAGGAGATAGTGGAGGATAGAATGTGGGCTTGGGTGTGACATAGGCCAGCTCTCCCTGGCTCCACCTCTGCCCCGTTTAGCTATGTGAACTTGTACAAATTACTTAACCTCTCCAGGGCCCAACTGCTTGTTCTCTGAACTAAACACAGTATCCCTGTCTCCTGAGGATGCTGATGGGATTCTGCCAGCTTGGCATCATTGTAAGTAAAGTCCCTTGCACTGTGCCCGACATTCAGGGGCCCCTCCATAGACTTCTGTGTGGTCGTGGTTATTTCCCAACATTCCCTAGTCGGTAAGAGGCAGACCTGAGATCTGAACCCAGGTTCATGTGAGACCGTAGCCTGTGCCTGGTGCTGTAACAAGGGAGGTTATGTGGGACAGGAGTTTGAGTGCTATGGGGTTGAGGACTTGTGTTTTAGCAGGAGGAACAACAGGAGCACGTCTGAGCCCAGACGGGAAAGAGGAAGTGAGAGGAAGAGACCGATGCTGCTAGAGAGAGGAAGTTAACTGAAGGGAAGGTCACAGGTGGCACATAGAGTGTGACATTAAGCATAGGTGGAGGATGACCCTGAAACCAAAGCAAGTATTTTTTCCTCACAGACAGGAGGGACAGAAAGTCTGAAGAGAGGAGGAGATACAGAGGAATTTTCAAGCAGGTGCAAGAAAGCTGAGGGTGCCCCAGCAGATGACTTCTGTTCTCTGAGGAATGCAGAGATAGGGTCAAGTTCTGAGGAGAGGGAGTGGGGGTGGGGCTGGACACTTAGGAAGAAGAGGCTCAATCTCCACAGCCACCGAGAGCGATAGACTGAGGAGAAGAGAGGCCAGAAGAAGAAGGCTTGTGGAGACTGTTGTGCCCCTGGTCTTGAGTGGCGTACCTTGTTCTAATTTGTATTTGTGGCAGTGCCAGGCAATGTGAAGATGTGGTTTGTACCTGGGGACAGAGGTAGGAAATTAGAATGGTTGGGTTGGCCCAGATTTGGAAATTCACCAGTTGGGTTGCAGAAGGACAGGATGTGGCAGTGAAGTGACAGCTTCTGGGAAAACTCTAATCAAAAAAGCTCAGGAGATGAGGGTGGGAGAAGGTGTAGGGAGGGACACTGCGATTGGGAATATGCCCTCCCTCCTGCTATTGTTGGATACCCAGAGTGTGGTTTGGACCTTCCAGTGAAGAATGTGTATGATCCACCTTTGGATCTCACGTCCCAGCAAATATGAAGCATCTGTATGGAAAACTCTATGGCAAGAACTGCTGTCGTACCTCATAAGTTCTACCCCAACTTTGACCTGAAGCACAATCCACTAAAACTGGGCTTTCAGAGATCCTGGTTCCATGGTCACGTGGCAGGGGAGGCCCTGCCCTTCCTCAGTTTGATGTCATTCTTTCCTGGATGTTGAAGGGGATTTACAAGGATAAGATCTCTTTTGAGGAGCCGTTCAAAATACGTTCTCTCTCTCTCTCTCTCTCTCTCTCTCTCTCTCTCTCTCTCCTTAACCTATTTCTGCTAGTTTTTATTCATTGATGAAGGTGCCAGCAGATCAGAAGATCTTGAAGTCTTGAAGAGACAGCCCCAGACAGGCTGGTCTGGGCTCCAAAGAAGAGCTGGACCCCCATATGCAGCAGGACCCAGAGCTGCCTCCCACCTGGGTGGAGGGAGAGCCCTTCTCTGGGTGTGGCTCAGAATTTGACATCTTTGAAACTAAGAGGGACCGTCACTGAGACCTTTGGGGCTGAGCAGGTGCCCTGTTCAGCTCTTCCCCTGTCCCAGGTCAAGCAGTTGCTGACTTAAGGTGTCCAAAGTCGAACTTGTCAAGTTTCTCTACTCTAAAGTTACACTTTTTCCCCCTTTTCATACGATCAGCCTGCACTTAAGATGTGGGGAGTTCTGTTCCACCTCCTCGAGGGTGGAGTATCTGTAGAAATTATTTGGAATTCTTTTGCATGGGAAATTTATCTTTTCTCCCTCATTTACTTGTTTATCCAATTACTTCTTTATGTAAGTATGCACTCATGGATATTTAATTTATACTTTGGGTTATAATTGAATACTACTTTCTTTTGTTGCTCAAATTGTTTCAGCTTTGGCTTTTGGAAGCTCCTTCAATTGGCTCTGTTACCCTTTGACATTCTTCTATCATTGTCTGTGTGCTTGCATGTGAATGTGTGTGTGTGTTTGTGCATGTGTGTACGTGCACTTATACATGCGGCTGTGTACAAGATGCCCCAGGCTCATCTTGTATTTTGTCTCCCCTAGGCCCTGGGATCAACCCTTTCCCTGGTTCCTTTTATTAAAGAATGTTTTAAGAAACCAAGATTTGGGTGCTAGGTGTTTCTTTCCTGGCTGGGATGTTGTTACTTCTAGGCCCTTCCAGTTGATAAACCAAGGAGATATTTGTGTGTAAAGCAACCTGTGTATACAACATATCTATAAACATGTATTCATTTGTATCTATGTTAAGCTAAACATGAGTCACACTCATGTCTCAACCCTGATCCCTTTACAGCAGGGTCTTCTAGCCTTTCTCCTTGCTTGTCTGTAGCCTACTCCAACAGTGAGAAACATGGTTGCCACCATCTGCCATCTATGTACTTAATTATTCAGTTCCAGCATTCGTGTGTGCCGGTTTCTGTCTTTTTAACTCATATTCCGTGCAAACAACTTTATCATCTAGAGTAGAGTGCTGATGTACAGTTCACTTTGCCTTTAGTCTTACTATATTTGGTTCCAGAGTTACTTAGTTCAGCACCTTTATTTCTTACCCCCTTCAGTGAGGCTGTTTCATACATATGTCATACAGTTATGTTCTTTTATCACAGTCTACATTCCATTCTGGGAGCCCCTCAATGTTAAAATGTTTTTTAAAATTACATACATTAGATTTTACTCTCTGTGCTGTAAAGCTCTATGGGTTTTGACAAACGTGTAGTTTCGTGTATCTCCCATTAAAGTATCATAGAGAGTAGCTTCACCACACCCAAATGATACCCTGTGCTTTGCCTGTTTAATCCTTCTCCCTCCCCTTCGTCCACCCCGATCTGTTCACCATCTCTATAGTTTTGCCTTTTTGAGAATGTCGTATAAATAGCATCATACAGCAGGTGGCCTTTTCAGACTGGTCTCTTTCACTTAGTAATATACATTTAAGATTCACCCAGCTGGGCGTGGTGGCTCACACCTGTAATCCCAGCACTTTGGGAGGCCGAGGTGGGTGGATCCCCTGAGGTCAGGAGTTCAAGACCAGCCTGGCCCACCTGGTGAAACCCCGTCTCTACTAAAAATACAAAAATTAGTTGGGCTTGGTGGCGGGTGTGTGTAATCCCAGCTACTCGGGAGGCTGAGGCAGGAGAAGCACTTGAACCTGGAAGGTGGAGGTTGCAGTGAGCCTAGATCACGCCATTGCACTCCAGCCTGGGTGACAGAGCAAGACTCCATCTCAAAAAATTAAAAAAAAGATTCATCTATGTTTTTTCATGACTGGATAGCTCATTGTTTTTATTGCTGAATAGTATTCCACTGTATAGATGTACCACAGTTTGTCCATTCATCCATGGAAGGATATCTTGGTTGCTTCCAGTTTTTGGTGATTATGAATAAAGCTGCTATACACATTTGTATGCCGGTCTTTTGTGAAGATAAGTTTTTAAAATCATTTGGGTAAATAACTAGGAGTACTATTGATGGATTCTAAGGTAAGACTGTGTTTACCTTTGTAAAAAACTGACAAACTGTCTTCTGCAGTGGCTATATAATTTTGTATTTTCACCGGCAGTTAATGAGAGAGTGCTTGCCATTCTGGGTCCTTGCCAGTTATGGTATTGTCAGTTTTTGAGATTTTAGCCATTCAAATAGGTATGTAGTGGCACTGCATTGTTGCTTTAATTTGCATTTCCCTGATAACAAATGATGTTGAGCATCATTTCATATGCATGTTTGCTCTCTGAATATGTTTTTTTTTGGCGAGTGTCTGTTCAGATCTTTTTGCCCATTTTTTTTTATAGTTGAGTTGCTTGTTTTCTTATTGTTAGTTTTAAGAGTTATTTGTATGTTTTGGATATCATTCCTTTGTTAGGTATGTGTTTTGCAAAGATTTTCTTCCAATCTCTGGCTTTTTATTCTCTTAACAGTGTCATAGAGCAGAAGTTTTTAATTTTAATAAAGTCTAATTTGTTTATTTTTTCTTTCATGGATTGTGCTTTTGGTGCTGTATCTAAAAATTCATCACAAACCCAAGGTCATATAGGTTTTATCCTTTGTTTTATGGTTTTGCACTTTACATTTAGGTTCCCGACCAATTGTAAGGGAATTTTGTTTAAGGTGTAAGGTTTGTGTCTATATATAAATACAATGTGTATGTGGGGATATTTCTGAGTTCTCTCTTCTGTTTCATTGACTTAGGTGTCTGTTCTTTTCTCCAGTGCCTTGCTGTCTTGATTACTATCGTCTTGAAATAATCTAATGTGAATCCTTCAACTTTGTTCTACTTCAATATTATTTTGGCTTTTCCAGGTCTTTTGCATTTTCAAATAAATTTTAGAATCAGTTTGCCAATATCTAGAAAATAACTTGGTGGGAACTTGATTGGGATTGTGTTAGGGTCCCAAAAAGTGACACCTTAACAACCCTGAATCCTCTAATGCATCCATATAGAATATCCTTTTGTTTATATCTTCTTTGATGTTCATTTTTGTCTCTTTTTCTCTCTCTTTTGTGTAATTTATATTAATGTCTTTTCAAGCTCACTGAATTTTTCCTTTTTCATTTCTATTTTGCTATTATGCTTATTCAGTGAACTTTTATTTTCAGATACTGTATTTTTTCATTCTAAAATTTTTGCTTATTTCTTGTTTTTATCTTCCATTTCTCCTCTGAGATTCCCTATATTTTCCTTGACCTCATGGAGTATGGCAATAGTATGTGCTTTAAAGCCTTTATCTAATGATTTGAACATCTGGATCATCTTTGGGTAGGCGTTTACTGATGGTCTTTTGTTTTGGGAATGGATTACATTTTCCTGATTCTTTGTAAATGAGTAACTTTGGATTGTGTCTTGGACGTTATGATTGTTGTGTTTTGGAGACTCTGAATTATGTAATACTCTTCTCAAGAAAGCTGATGGTTTGTTATAGCAGGCAATCAGCCCAGACTCAAGGCCTGATCTTGAGCTTTGTCTTACCTTTTGTGGGTTCAAGTCTCAGTTCAATACTTTAAGCCTTTGCTCAATTGCTTTGAGTTTGTCCCATGCATGCAAATTTGGTGGTCAGCCTGAGATTCATCCAGAGTTCATGCACAAAATTAGGGGATCTACTCCTTCTAACCTTTCTTCTCTTGGATTCCTCCTCACACTCCAGTGACCGTGGTTGCCTTTGCTCAATCTTCCTGGTTCCTTCAAACAGAAAGACAACAGATTTTTTTTGCAGAGTTTTAGCCACTTATACTGCAGTAGTCTTCAATTGTGTCCTGCTTTCAGGGCAAAAATCAGGAACGAACTATTAAAAAACAGGAAAGCTAGCTACCCTGTGCCTCTCTCTACTTCAAATTTGGACTTCCCTCTATAATCTCTCTGCTTGGTTCTACTCTCCAGAATCCTCAGTAGTAATTTTTCTTATTTTGCCCTGACTTTATCATTTTTATTCATGGGAGGGTTGGTCTGGAGGGGGCTCACACTGACACACCAGAAGTGGACGTCCTCCTGCTTTTTTCACTGAGCACCATTTCTTGGAGATTTTTTCCAAATTAGCATAAACAACATTCTTAATTTTTTCCCACAAATCACACAGGGGATTTCAATATCCTTAATCTTTTTGATAGTACATAGTAGTCCACTATAAGCAGATCCCTCCTGGTGAGCATTTATGCTCTTTGCAAGGTTTTTTGTTTTAGGGACAGGCTGCATCAAATGTCCTTGTACCCCATGCCTTTGAGGCCTTAGTGGATAAATGTCTTGGGCCCCCAGCCACAGTGGAGATTTCTCTTGGAATCCTGAAAAATATTCATTTCTTTGGGAGTAGCATGGTTTCTTTGTCCTTCTGGTTGACTGGAGGCCTGGACCATGTTTCTGAGCATATCAGCAGCAGGAAGATGTGGAGGAGAGAAAGATAATGAGGGATGCTGAATATTCAGAAGTCTTAGTGATTGCAACAGAGTGCTCAGCTGAGAGGAGCTAGGCAAGTCTGATACAAAAGGACAGTGACAGCCCCAACAACCCCCAACAAATTTCGGTGGCTTTATTTAATTGCCTCTTTCCAAATTGATTGTCTATCAGCAAATAATGAAAGGGCACTTTGGATAAAAATATATCCCATTAAAGGAAAGCTTTATCTTTTTGCTGCCCTCTCCTATAATTCCTCTTATGCAAATAACTTTTCGGAATCATTACTGAGTGTCCCTTGTTCACACACCTTCAGCATCTCCCTGTTGTCTCTAGGGTGAAAAGTACCCAATGTTTATTATTGTACTCAAGGCCTGCAAGATGCCAATCCCGAATATCCCCAGGTATTCAGTCACCTTCTAGCTGTGTGACTTTAGGCAAGATCACATGTTCTCTGAACCTCTGTCACTCCATCCACAAAATGGGAAGAGTCATGCTTCCTTCTCAGAGTTGATGGGCTTAGGTGCAGCACTTGGCACCGTGTTTGGCGTGTAGAAAGTGTCCAGTGGTTGCCACCCATAGGTGTGTTATTGCCCAAACCTCCTGTCTGACCCAGATTCTAATCTGAACCTTGTATTTCAGATGCATTAAATGACCAGTTTCCACACACAGAGAAGCACACTTCGTTGTTGGTGGCCATTGATTCAAAGCAATGCAGTGGTCATACTGATGTTAAAAACATGTGAGGTTAAAGTTAGAAGACATCCGGACAGGCTTCTGAGATTTGGAGATGTTGTTTTTCTCTCTTGGCTTCCCCCCCCCCTTTATTTTGTTTTAAGGAGCAATTAGGATTTTTGGTGCACATTTCATCTGGTGTACAGTTTTGGTGTATAGTCCTTTGGTGTACAGTTCACCTGTACACCAAAAGATCCTAGTCTCTTCTCAGCTGGCTGGAAAGCATTTCCCACAGTTGGGTGCTCTGTTCAGATGGACTTGCTCTCCATGGTGAGATGTGGTGTGGTGGCACCAGAGCATGGGCTTTGGCGATGGCTATTTTGTTGGCTGCTCGAGCCCAGGGGGCAAATACATACTTCATGCAGCTTAATGTGCACAGACAACTGCATAACCACATTAAAGAAGAGAAATGAAGGAAATACAAACCTGCTAATTTTAACCAACCCTCCCTGAGCTCCAGCTGTGGTTCTGGCACTGGATGGAAGATGAACACACAGCCTCCAAAAGTTTGCAGGCTGGTGGGAAAGGATCTGTACACAGGCACTGACACCCATGTATACCCTGCAGGAGTAGCCAGAAGAGGGACGGATAAAAGCCAGGGTGGGGCATAGACTCTCCTGGGTCGTGTTGACATCTAGGGGGCTTTCTAGGATGAAAAGGAGTTTGAAAGGTGAATAAAGGTAGAAGGGCATGGCAGGTGAATGAGCTGGCACGTGGCGGGCAGTGTAACAGGGCACTGCTTTTGAGGTCTGGGTCTGATGTGGTGTGCTGGATAGCAGTGAGGAGGTGCGGTGGCTGGAAGGGGCAGGTGAGGTGGCCCTAGAGACTTGGCTTCATTATGTGACCACTGAGCGTCCCGGAGGGTTTCCAGCGGGATTCAGTGAGATCAGCTGTGAGTTCTCAGCTGGAGGAGGGCAGCTCCTTAAGAAGCTCTTGCTGAACTTCCTGTGAGAGAGAAGGCAGCACTTTCAGGGTGTTGTCAGTTGGGTTAGTGGAGAGGGGCAGAGCAGCTCAGCTGGAGACATCAGCTGACCCTAGAAAGGAAGGTGGTTGGGCATGGGGTGAGGATGAGGGGAGGAGAGGAAGGGAAGGGGAGTCACATGTTTTACTTTCAATGTGGCTATCACCTCCGTGCAGAAATGCTGATTGCTTCTGTTCTGGCTTTCTCACATTACATCCCAAGCATCTTTCTCATGTTGCTAAATAATCTCCTTAACTGCAATTTTTAATGGCAACAAAATATTGAGTTAAAAGTCTTATTATTGACTTATTATTCTCCTATTATTATTATTATTATTATTATTATTTGAGACAGGATCTGTCGCCCAGGCTGGAGTGCAGTGACGTGATCTCAGCTCACTATAACCTCCACCTCCCAGGTTCAAGTGATTCTCCTTCCTTAGCCTCCCAAGTAGCTTGGACTACAGGCACATGCCATTGCGTCTGGCTAATTTCTGTGTTATTTGAAGAGACAGGGTCTTACCATGTTGCCTAGGCTGGTCTCAAATTCCTGAGCTCAAGCAATCCACCTGCCTCGGCCTCTTCCTGTACTGGGATTATAGGCATGAGTCACTATGCCCAGCCTATTTTCCTATTATTAGTAGATATTTACATTATTTCAATGTTTACTTTTATACACAGGGTTCTAGTGTGCATATTTGGATTTTCCTTTCCTTTAGATTATTTCCTTAGGGGCAACCTAAGGGTGTCAATACTGTCATGACTCTTTAATACATGTTGTCAAATTATGTTTCGAAAGAGCTGTGCTGATTTGTCATGCCAACAATAGTCTGCCAGTGCACTCTGCTTGCTTTGCTGGTGTTGACGATCGCCAGGCTGTCTTTTCTAGATTGAATTCCTGTAAATATCAACAATGACTAAGAGACACAGCGTATGAGCGTTGTACTATCCTTGTGCTGAGCACTTTGCATACGCCATCTCATCAGCCTTCTCAACAAGCCTGCGAGTAAGGAGCAATTGTTATCCCCAAGTTAGACCTGGGAAACTGAAGCACAGAAGGATTGACTCATTTGCCCAAGATCACATGGTTATTCAGTGGGGGGCTGGGGAGTGGGATTAAGGATGTTTCTTTGGGGAGCTCTGGGGAATCACCCACTTGTACTATCTTGCTATTTTTTTTTTTTTTTTTTTTTTTTTGAGACGGAGTTCTGCGCTCTTGTTGCCGAGGCTAGAGTACAGTGGCACAATCTCATCTCACCACAAGCTCCACCTCCTGGTTTCAAGCAATTCTCCTGCCTCAGCCTCCTGAGTAGGTGGGATTACAGGCGTGCACTACCAAGCCCAGCTAATTTTGTGTTTTTAGTGGAGACAGGGTTTTTCCATGTTGGTCGGACCGGTCTCAAACTCCCGACCTCAGGTGATCCACCCGCCTCGGCCTCCCAAAGTGCTGGGATTACAGGCGTGAGACACCGTGCCCGGCCTATCTTGCTATTTAAATGTCTATTTTGGGGATTTTGGATGAGGTTGAGTATTTTCCTGTATGTTTGATACTTGTTAGATTTTCTTGTTTAGTGACTTTTCCTTTTGTGTCCTTTGTAGTTTTCTATGTGCTGAACAGTTCACACCCCATCCCCACCCCCGTTTGGAGTGCCAGTGCATGATAGCGTAAGTTCAGGTGGTGAGTTCGTTGGGTCCAGGTGGTGGTCCGCACTGGTCTCCTGCCTCACTGACAGCCTTGGGGCATACTGATCTTCCCTTAGCTGTGTCGCTTGGCTGGGTGACTCCTTGGGAAGTTGGTTCCTTCTCTTCCGAGGAAGAGAGAGCTCCTTGGAGAACTGTCCTAGAAATATTCAGAAAGCTCAGCATGTACTATCACCGATGTAATGCCGGGTAGCACCAGGTCATAGCAGTGTCTGTAAACTATTGAGGGTGCTTTTGCTCCAGTGTCTTTGTACGGTGGCTGTTTCTTCTCTGTGTCACAGTGACCACACTTCTGTGGGACTCTTGTCTAACTGTGCCCTGCCAGGAGTCTGGTCTGAGGCAGGGGAAGGAGGAAGGTATCTTTGATTTCCCTTGCATATCTTGTGTACATATCTGTTTTTGCCTCTATCACATCTATCACATTAGACAAATTCAGTTCTTTCCAGTCAAATCTGAAGTAACCACCTTTCGATTAAACTGACCTAAAGAATCAAACCATGAAATGGAGCCATTGTGAGCCTGTGTTTGGAGTGGGAGTGAGACAATTATTTACAGAGATTGCTTCCTTGTTCTTTCTCTGCTTTCTTGAGCTCTACTTTTGAGTGTTTGTCCTTTTCATTCAGTGTGAATATGAGTGGAGGTGGCTGGTATTTTAATATGTCCCTGACAAAGCACTCATGTTTCAGGCTGGTAAAGACAGCCTCTTAAGAGAAAAATTGTGTTCCGGTACATAAAAAGTCAAATTGTGGTTCATAGCATTTTGCAATGTAAGATTTCCTCCATGTTTTTTCTGCAGTAGATTTTTAAAATAATTATTCACTAATATCAGCTTATCTTAAAGCATTTACATCAAACGTTAGAGAAGAGAATGAAATATTAATGAGGTAAGTCTTTTTCCAGCTTATCTTCTCCTGTGCAACAATTTGATATTCAGTCTTTCAGACTTCTCTCCATATAATTATATAAATAATTACCTAACATCAGGTATTGACTCAACACATATTGTACACATCTACATTGTGTCTGCAGTTCCTTCCTCCCTCCCTCCCTCTCTTTATTTCTTTGCATAAAAATACGTGTCTCTTTCCACAATAAATCTGTATTTAAAAAAAAAAAAAACAAACAGCTGTGATCATACTTCATAGAAAGCTTCATCTTAGCTTGTATTCTATATTCCTGGTAGAAGGCTCAGGTTTTTTGGGTTTGTTTTGTATAAATTTTTATTGGTAAAGACAAGATAGAGAAGAAGATAAGAAATAGCTATAAAAAGGATAAGTGTTTTTCAGCAATATTTGACAAAATTCAGCACCAATTCATAATTAAAACTCTCAGATAAATAGGAATAGAAGGGAATTTCCTTAACTTCATAAAGAACATCTACAGAAAACCTACAGGTAACATTATGTTTAAAGATGAAATACTGAATCCCCCCTACAACTGGGAACAAGGCAAGGATGTCTACCCTCATCATTCTTAATCAACACAATGCTAGGGGTACTAGCCAGGGCAATAAGGCAAGGCAAGAAAATAAGAGGCATAAAGATCAGAAAAAAGACCCTATTTGCAGAATACATGATTTCTTATGTAGAAAGCCCAAGGAACCTACACCCACGCACACACACCTCCTAGAACTAATAATTGAGTTTCAGAAGGTTGTAAAGATACAAGAATTAATTGCATTTCCACATATTAGTAATAAACACAAATTAAAAATATATAATATATAAAAATAATATATACAAATATATAAAAATATAATTGCTCAAAAAATACGTATAATTAACTCTAGCAAAACATGTATAGAATTTGCATGCTGAAAATTATGTAATGATGATGAAACAAACCAAAGAAGATTCAACGAAATGGAGACATATACCATGTTTATACATTGGAAGACTCCATATGATAAAGATGTCAGTTCTCCTCAAACTGATAAACAGATTTAATGCAATTCCTATCAAAATCGCAGCAAGGTTTTATGTAAATATATCCAGGATTATTCTAAAATGTATATGGGAGGGCAAAAGAATAAACAATTCTGAAAAAAGAAGAATAAAGTAGGTAGAATCAGTCACCCAATTTCAAGATGTTTTCTATAGCTACAGAAATCAAGACTGTGTAGTACTGGCAGAAAGATCTACAAATAAATCAATGGAGCAGATTAGGCATTCCAGAAACAGACCCAAACCAACTGCCCAGGTGATTCTTTACAAAGGTGGAAGAGTGATTCAATGGAGGAAAGATGACCTTTTCTAGAGACAGTGCTGGAGTGATTGAACATCCATACATGAAAAAACAAGCCTTATATAAGTCTTACACCTTATATCAAAATGACTCAAAAGGGGTCACAGACTTAAATGTAAAATTTTAAACCATAAAACTTTTAGAAAAAAAAATAGAAACCAGCCTGAGCAACATAGTGAGACCTCCTGTCTAAATAAATAATAAATAAATAAATAAAATCATCCAGGTGAGATGGCACACACCTGTAGTCCCAGCTACTTGGGAGGTGTTTGAGGCTTCAGCGAGCCGTAGTCATGCCACTGGACTCTACCCTGGGTGACATAGCAAGACTCTGTCTCACTAAAAAGGAGAAACTCTTTGAGGTACAGGGCTAGACAAAGAATTCTTAGACACAACACTAAGGCATGGTCCCTTAAAGAACAAACTAGTAAGTTGGACTTCATCAAAATACTCTTGCCCTCTGTGAATACCTTGTTACAAGGATGAAATGACAAGTACAGACTGGGAGGACATATTTACAAATCACGTATCTGACAAAGGACTAGTATGTAGAATATATAAAGAGCTCTCAAAACTCAACAGTAAAAGCCAAGCAATCTAATTATAAAATAGGTAAAAGAGATAAAGAGATGTTTCTCTGAAAAAGACATACAGATGGCAAATAAGTACAAGAAAAGATGCTTAATATCACTAACTATTAGGGAAATGTAAATTAAACCTACAGTGAGATATCACTACGTATCTATCAGAATGGCTCAAATTTATAAAGTGATAACGCCAAATGCTGGTGAGGATGTAGAAAAACAGCTTCACTGGTGCATTTCTGGTGAGATTGTCAGGACTTTGGAAAACAGGTTAGCAGTTTCTTATAAAACTAAATATGCAACTGCCATATAACTGAGCAACTGTATTCCTGGGCATTTTCCCAGGGAAATGAAAATATATTTTTTCCACAAATACCTGAAAATGAATGTTTATATCAACTTTATTCATAACTCGTAACTCAACTGGGAATAACCCAGTTATCTTTCAACAGGTGAAAGGTTAAACAAACAGTGGTGTGTCTATACCATGGAATACACTACTCAGCAATACAAAGGAATAAAGTATTGATACACACTGCAACCCTCATGAATCTCTAGAGAATTATTCCAGAAAGTCCAATCCTAAAGGTTACATCCTGCATGATTACATTTACGTAACATTCCTGAAATGACAAAATTATAGAAACAGAGAACAGATTAGTGGTTGCCAGGGGCTAAGGAGTGGGCTGGGGAGGGAGGAAAGTAGGTGTGGCTACACACCGTTTCCATGAGGGATGCTTGAGGGGATGGAGATGTTCTGTGGCTTGACTCGATCAGGAGAGTATCCTAGTTGTGATACGGTGCCAAGTTTGTGAGCTGTTACCATTGTGAGATACTGGATAAAGGGTACCTGGGATCTCTCTCATTTCTTGGACCTGTATGCGAATCTACAATTATCTCAAAATAAACAGCTTAATTTAAAAAATCTGTTTATTTTCCCTGCAACAGATCTCCTGCACTCTTTTTAGCAGTTGCTGTTGTATTTCATGGACTACCTCATATGCTTGGGTGGAAGATTTTTTTAACTTGTTTTGTAGATTTTTGGAGGGTAAGAATTTGATCGAGGAAAAGGTAGCTGAAAGCTAAGAAGGAGAAAAAGTGTTTTCCTGTCTTTCTTTGAATGCCTTAAAACTCTCTCTGGGTCTTACATTGAAAAGCGATGTCCTTTCTTAGGTTTTGACTCTTGACTGTGACAAGGCCTGGGGGTGAGAGGGATCCACGAGCTGAGGTGAGGTCTCTCAGCTGCTGTGACAGCCCATCAGTGACCTTGCACTTTCCTGTATTGAACGTCCCCAAATCCCCCTTGGAAATACCCTAACGTTTTTGTTACTGACCATGTTTGCGGGTGTCACATTTTTCCCCCTTAGTCCTTTTACGGTTCCTTTTCTTCTCTTTGTCCTCTTCCTCCTCTTGTGGCTGACTCTCCTCTGACTTAATAATCAATAGTGGTATTTGCCATGTAATAAGAATCACTTAAGTGATTATTTACCACTGAATGTTCCAGAGTGTGAGGTGTTCGGGGATGTAAGGGACGCATAGAATCCACAGTCATTGTCATGATAATTTCTTTTAAGGGACTTCAGCTTTCTAGGAAAACACAGTGTGTGGTTTGTTCATACTATCCATTAGCCAACCCTTCATTATCAAGAGAAGCAAAGGAACTAGAGTGCATAATTCTTTTGTTTGAAACCTAAGCCTAAGAAAAATGTATTCATTGACAAGCTGTACACAGCAGAGAGGAACTACCTGGAGTGAATTCAGTGGTTCCGGAGTCTTGGTTAGCAGCCCTGGGTGTGGGGCACACACACACAAGTAAGCAACCCTGTCCTGCCATAGTCCTGGTTCACTGTGACAGATGATGGTCACTTCATAGAAATGACAAAGGTGACAGCCAGTGTTCCTAAAGCCCACAACCACTGCCAGGTTCTTGCTCAAGAGCTTCCTGCCTGCTGTCTCGTGGTTAGAGTTCCCTCCCTGGAGAAGAGGTTGAGAGCAGAGCGTCCTGTGACCACCAAAGCCCCCAGCTTGTGGGACTCCATCCATGAAAAACACCGAGCAGAAGGGACCCAAGATGCCATTGCTGCAGAGACAGCAACTAAGTACTCACAACTTTTCAAGTCTGGGTAAATGAGAGACAAAGCAAGTCCTTGTGAAGTGCTCTCCATGCTTTTCAAGCAGGGTTGTAACTTTGAGTCCAAAAGGTGGTGCCTGGGTCAGGTTGTTTGTGGGGAGCAGTGAGGAATAGCAGTATAACGGGTCTTAGATTTTCAGTCATTTGGGACCTAAAGACTTAAAAACAACCTGCTTCCTTAGGTGAAGCAACCACTGCCTAGGTTTCAATGTTAGTTCTATGTTGATTTCCGTTGATTTAACAATTTGTCTTTTACATCAGCTTTTGAAAATTGCAGATATGGATTACTAGGTTTCCAGCAAATCTGGAAAGAGCCTACATATTATATTTATCTCTTTTTTTAACTTAAGTGTGGCTTTTTCTTTAATTTCTTTTCTTAAAATTTAATTCCAAGGGATCAAGGAAGGGTAACATCGTAAAGTAAACTCCATAGTGAAAATACGTTGCTGCTTTTCCTCCTCTTCCCTGTCTTGTATTTTTCCTTTTTTGGTGGGAATGACAGAAAGGAGCATAGAAAGGTGAGGGTGCTGCAGCCTGGTGAGGCTCCAAGGCTTGCCCTTGGCCTTGAGGAAGCTGGCTCCATCCTTGCTTGTCAACAGCACCATCCATCTCAGCAGAGTGCAAACACCTCTCCCTGCTGGTCTCCTGTGAGCACCAGGAGGTCTCATCTCCTCCAGACCTGCCAGTAGGCCTGAACTCGTGGTGATCATGATATGCCTGAAGTTGAGTATAGAACATTGAAATGACATTAACAGGACATGAAATGCGAAAGACTGCACTTTGGGCTGTGTAGTCATTATCTGGCAGCTAATGAAAGCTTTGTCATTACCACGCAGGTTGCTCAGTTCTTTCTATACATCATCTCATTCACTGCCTCTCAAACTTGACTCTTGTAGAACCAGCTGGAATGCCCAAGTTTGTGACTCAGTAGGTCTGAGTTTGGACCTGATAATTTGCATTTCTCACAAATTCCCGGGGGAGACTGATACTGCTGGTCCTTGTTTTTGAGGTCAAACTTAATCTGCCTAAAGCAACCCTGTGGAGTAGATAGCATAATCCTTATTTCACAATGAAGAAACAGGCTGGAAAGGTCGGGGATTTGGCCACAAAACTCACTGTTACTTCCACCAGCATCTCTAAGCATCATTAGTTTATCAGCAGAAGTAGAAAGTACCTAAGAAAGTTCTAGGAAGACATCTGTGGCAGAGACCCAGTGAGCTGTGGTGGGTGTGATGGGGTTTGAGAGTTAGGCCCATGGAATCAGTAAGATCTGGGGTGATGCCTGGGGACGATCAGCCTTGGAGGGGTCTGTTGGGGGTAGTGTGCTGGTCTTGCTTGTTTTCATGAGAGAGCAGTGCTAGAAGGAGACCTGGGAAGGGATTATAGAAATCTGTCCTATGGATCACTTTCTTCCAGTCTTCATGTCCTTGCTGCCAGCATCTCATGGCCCTATTTGAGTGATATTCTGTGTGTGCCGTGGCCCTGTTTGAGTGGTATTCTGTGCTTGCTGTGGTTCTGTTTGAGTGGTATTCTGTACGTGCCGTGGCCCTGTTTGGGTGGTATTCTGTGCGTGCCGAGGCCCTGTTTGGGTGGTATTCTGTGCGTGCCGAGGCCCTGTTTGGGTGGTATTCTGTGCGTGCCGTGGCCCTGTTTGGGTGGTATTCTGTGCGTGCCGTGGCCCTGTTTGAGTGGTATTCTGTGCGTGCCGTGGCCCTGTTTGGGCGGTATTCTGTGCGTGCCGTGGCCATGTTTGGGTGGTATTCTGTGCGTGCCGTGGCCCTGTTTGGGCGGTATTCTGTGCGTGCCGTGGCCATGTTTGGGTGGTATTCTGTGCGTGCCGTGGCCCTGTTTGAGTGGTGTTCTGTGGGTGCTGTTGCTCTATTTGAGTGCTGTTGTGTGTGTGCTGTGGCCCTGTTTGAGTGGTATTCTGTGTATGCTGTGGCCCTGTTTGAGTGGTATTCTGTGTATGCCGTGGCCCTGTTTGAATGGTAATCTGTGCATGCATTATTATTATTATAATAAAACATTATTATTATTATGTAATAAAATATTATTATTATTTTACAAGATCCATGAAGTCTACGTGGTGCTTTATAGGGCGTATCTGGCTACAGCTGGTGTACTTCTGGGTGTTTTATGGCCCTGTTTGAGTGGTATTCTGTGGGTGCCGTGGCCCTGTGTGCATGGTATTCTGTCCATGTCATGCCTCTTCTTCCCTTCACGTTTCGTTTTCCATATTTTCTGTGAAAAGGGGATAAGAACAGTGAAAGCATACAGAAGAAAAACACCAATTTCTTTTAGTGTTTATTTTGTGATGTACATTTCTTTAGGCCTTTGAAATGAAAAAAGGAAAAGTAAAGAAAAAGCTTCCCACAAGTATGGGAAAGGAAGGGAAGCCTTGGAAGGAATAGGCAGGCTCTTTCGAGATTTGTCACCTACGCAGAGGTTCAGATCTGCAGACCTGCGTATAAGCTTGGCAGCAGGCAGGGTGCAAGGCAGGTTGCAGGCGGGCAGCCCCCTCACCAAATCCTGTTGACATGTTTTGTTTGGCTTGAATCATATTTGAAAAATATTCAAGTTAGTTTAAAACGTGGAAATTTTCATAATAAAAAACCCCATTATCCAGCTTTCCTTGAAGAATTGGAGTGCTGGCATCAGGCTGCTGGTGGGTTGGTGGCCTCCTCTGTGAAAAGACCTGGCTCCTAGGTCATGGCCCCTCCAGCATGGGACAGGGGCTCTGGAGCGTGCCGCTGTCCCCGACCTAGAAAGTTCTGGACTTGGACTTGGAGCTGGGAGACTGGAGCTGGTGCTTCCTGGTCTCTCCTCTTCACCTGCTCTTGGCAGCCGTGTGTGAGGGAGCACATCTTCACCATGAGGTCCAGGATACCTGCAAAAGATCAGATTGCCAGTGACATAGGGACACAGGGACCCTTGGTCAAGTGGGCATTTGGGAAGTGGTGCTTGGTAGCAATCGTGAACGTGTAAGGGAATCTCTTTGCTGCCTTCTAAGATAGTGTAAACCATTCCTTTCTTAAAAAAAATTATAGGCCGGGCGCGGTGGCTCAAGCCTGTAATCCCAGCACTTTGGGAGGCCGAGACGGGTGGATCGCGAGGTCAGGAGATCGAGACCATCCTGGCTAACACGGCGAAACCCCGTCTCTACTAAAAAATAGAAAAAACTAGCCGGGCGAGTTGGCGGGCGCCTGTAGTCCCAGCTACTCGGGAGGCTGAGGCAGGAGAATGGCGTAAACCCGGGAGGCGGAGCTTGCAGTGAGCTGAGATCCGGCCACTGCACTCCAGCCTGGGCGACTGCGAGACTCCGTCTTAAAAAAAAAAAAAAAAAAAAATTATAATGTGTTTTAAAAAAATGTGTTTTTTAAAATTATTATTATTATTTTACAAGATCCATGAAGTCTACATGGTGCTTGATAGGGCGGATCTGGCTACAGCTGGTATACTTCTGGGTGTTTTATGGCAAATTATTCTCAGATTACCCTTTAATGCAGGAAGGTCTGCCTGTTGTCTGAGCTCCCTGGGTCATATGGAAACCCCTCCAACTTGATGCAAAACAGCTGCCTCAGTCAGCTGTTCCAAAAAAGGAGCATTTTCAAGCCGAAGTGGCAGGAAAAATTGTGAAATGTTGAATTACTCTTTCCTTGCCATTGAAATGTGATTTAATTTTGATACTAACAAATTGTGTAAATCTAAAATGAAGTACTCGGAATGGAGTTTGTTAAGTGTGTTCTGGCAATACTTACAGTATGCCCTAGGGGTGGGGGTGTTCCCCAGGGAGGGCAGCACAAAATTCCGTTGACCTCCATGTCCCAGGACCTCAGTCCGGCTGGGCCAGGGTCAGGGGCCAACCCACGGGCCTCCCTCCCCTCTCTCTTCTGGGTCCCTGCTGAGACCAGCAACAAAGAGGTCAATTGTCTGAGGCCTCCTTTTGTCTGAGGGGCTCCATGAGCCTCTCTAAATGCCAAAGTGTATCCATGCACGTGGGTGAGTGTGTGTATGCACATATGAGTGTGCATGTGTGCACATGTGCTGGTACACACGTGTGTGAATGCAGTGTGTGTGCTTGCATATGTACGCATGTATGCACATGTGAATAAGCGTGCACACAAGCACTAAAAGACTGTACGTATGGTGCATGTCTGAATGTGGATGAGTGTATGTGTGTGTGCCTGCATGTGTGCACATGTGTGTGTGCAGTGTACATGTGCGTGGGGGGTGTGTGTGTGCATGTGTGTGCACACACACAGGCAGTGGTGAGACTTGCTTAAAGCGTTTCTGAGTTGCTGATGCATCAGAGCAGGGCGAGGGGCTTTGGAAAGGCCTGACTAGATGACGGAGGTTCCTAAGGCCGAGGAGGAAAAGCATCTCATCTCTCAGCGGATCACACAGTTGCCTTTACCTGGCATTTGCTATGGTACAGAAACCCCAGAGAGTCTTCTACCTCCCCTGCTTTCTCTGTAGGAATGAGGAAGAGCAGACATATGGAAGCTTCTTACACAGCTCATTTGCCTCATTGGTCTGTTGCAACCTGGGGTTTCAAGGGAAGACTCACAAGAACTTTTCTACACTGTTCCAGCCTCTATTCAGGCCTTCCTCATTGGACCCAGTGCATTCTGTGTGACATTTCAGCCATGTTTCCAGAATTTCTGTGAAATACCCTGTTCCCATCCACCCTGGAAGCAGGTTCCCACATAGTACGGAGGCTTTGCCCCTTCCCCAGTTGTCGTGTGCCCTTGCAGGTCCTGTTCATGCAGAGGCCTGCCAGGAGCCCTGGCTGCTCTGTCGTTTGGTTTGAGCCATCCCTGTCCATTGGAGTTTCCTTGATTCACACCTCCTTCCTTAATAAGGTGTCCTTTTAAGAATGACAATAAAACATATTTTATTCAGAAGCCAGGAAAAGACTCATAAAAACCCTTCATTGAAATTCACCTTTGTGAAAGATTCATCTCCCAGCCCCCTTTAACCAGCACAGCTGTCATGAACAACTTTTTCTGTGTGTTTTTTTTTTCTTCTTGTCCCTCCCACCCCATTTCCTCTCCCTGCTCCAGCAAGGGCTTATCTTTCAACTGTGGAAAAGCCACCAATTAAACTGTACTCCAAAGCTTATCAAAATATTCAGTCAGTAAAATTATCTTATAATTAGCCTCACTGTAAGCCAGAACGTTTTAATCCCAGGAAACGTAAAGTCATCCGGCATTTGAAATCTGTAAATTGCTCATCCTGACCTTCTGTGCACAGCTTCTGCTTTTTATTTCTTTCCCAAAGTAATTTCTTCCTTGTTCTTCAAATTCTTGATTGGCTCGGAGGCATCTTCCTCTTCTGTTTGCTTAAGTTGCAAAGAAAACTTACTGCTAGTTGAGACAGAGAATTGAAAAGTTCAGGTGAGGGTGATATGCAATCCACTAGATTTTATATATTTCATGCCTTCACTTTTAGCTGTTCTTTTTGCAAACACAAGCCCCTGATTGCTACTGGCTTGCCCTCGTTGGTCTCGTACTTTGGATGCCTGCAGTGATATGCATGGCTGAATTATTCTGGAGCCAAGGTATTCAAACAGTATCTGGGGGGTTTTGCAGGACGTTGAGCTGGGCAGGGGCATTGGACTTTTTATTTCAACCATTTCTCTTCTCATAGCTCTCCCTGCCCTTTCACCCTCTCAGCCTGGGGATCCTCCTGCCGTCTTGCACCACCTGGGACAGCATCATGAATGTTACCTCCCCACCCAATCCTATTCGGACCAACATCAAGGGAACCATAAGTGATGTTTGGGAATCTTAAGGTTAAGGTGCAACTTAGACTTTGGCTACAGAAATGATATTCAGATGATGCTTAGGTTCTTTTTTTTTTTTTTTTGAGATGGAGTCTCACTCTGTCACCAGGCTGGAGGGCAGTGGCGCAATCTTGGCTCACTGCAACCACCACCCATCAGGGTTCAATGATTCTCCTGCCTCAGCCTCCCGAGTAGCTGGGATTACAAGTGCCTGCCACCGCACCTGGCTAATTTTTTGTATTTTTAGTAGAGAGGGGATTTCACCATCTTGTCCAGGCTAGTCTTGAACTCCTGACCTCATGATCCACCTGCCTCGGCCTCCCAAAGTGCTAGGATTACAGGCATGAGCCACCACATCTGGCCAATGCTTAGGGTTTTAACTGTTGTGAGCCTTCTTAAACTAGTCTTGCCGTAGGTACGAGTGGGCTAGTGAAACTTACACAGGCATGTTTGACTTGGTCATCACTTGTTGCATGATGAAACATTTTGAAAGTTCCCAAAACTCGTTGAAAAACTAAATTTTGGAATGTACTAACATTTCGATAAACGGAGTATTGCCTGTATATAGTGCTAGCAGTGGTAGTTATTATTTATAGATTTTTTCCTATCTGTCACACAGTCGGCATACACATACACACAGAGAGATACAAACACACAAATATATAAAAATTGCTTATCCTTACATCAATTCTGTGAGAAAGTAATTATTTTGCCCATTTTACAGTTGGGAAAATTGAGGCTCTGACAGTTTCAGTAACTTGCTGATGCAGCTGAACTTGACTGGCTGGCCTGACCCTTGTAATCCCTTCTGTGAACTAGCCAGGGCCCCTGCCATATGATTTGACCCCCACTTACGCCTGAGAGCTTTCCTCATCATCCCTGCAGAGTAAGAGGAAATCACAGCTTCACCTCAACCTCCACTTGATGCAGCGCCCAGCAATTGCACGCACCATATCTTGATGTCACGTGTGTATTTCAGGCTCCATTTATTTGCTGACCTCAGAGCTGAGACTTGTCTGCCTTGAGCTTATGGGATCGGTGTGAAGGCTGTGATGATCTCCATAGGGAGACTCTGGCCCAAGTGGCCTGGGCTCTACTTGGTGTTCTTATGGTAGGAGATAGAGGGGGGACCAACTCCCAGGATCCCACCATGTATGGGCATGTCCTAATGCCAACCTTGGAATCAGCTACATGCTGCAATCCCATCCTTTCACAAGTGTGTCTCGGAGCTAAAAGACCCTTATTTTGGAAACTATTCCTATTGAGAGACACCTCCTGTCTAATCCACAACTAAATATTTTACGCCTCTTTAAGACTCTTTCAAAATACAAATTATCTTTAAAAGCTAAGATGAAACTAAATATCCGTCATTAAAATGTGTTATTTTTGAAGCATTAGCTGTAGGGCATTTTAGAAAATCTTTAAAACATAATTGGCCATATCAAGTTAATTTTCTTGTGTGAATTCTGCATATTCTTCATATTACTTAATTTGTTTTTCTCTCTTTTTAATTACAGCTTGGGTTGACGATAGCCATTCGCTATAGCCACAGGTAAATGTTTACATTTTTGTTTCTTTTAAGAATTATCCTTAGCAGTGTATAGCTCTTGGTTTGCTTATGCCTCAGATTTTGAGGTTTTTGTTTGGTGATTGCTTTCCTGTGACGTCAGTGTCACAGATGGAATTGTTCTAGTTGCTTGATTGGCAAGAGCACATTGCTGTTTAGAGGAACGAGATCTTTGTGAAAACATGGTGGTAGATAGCACATTTATTTTAAAACAAACAACAAAAGGGATATTCTAGGGCATGACACAGAAGCACTATCTGGGTAATGTTCTCACTCTTAAAGAGTGAGACACTCTTAGGGTGTCTCTGAAAACGGGGACGCCCCGCATGACAGGTGAATCCCAGCAGAGAGAAACCCAGCAAGGGCTTCTCTGTGAAGCCCTCGCCACCCCTCATGCCAGGCCTCTCTCTGTGTCTTAGGATGTCTGACAATGGCAAAAAGCCCTATTTTTGTCTTGCTTCATGATTTCTGCCTTGGTCCCAACTGTATCACGCTTATGAAAAATGTTTGTTTGTTGCGTTCATATCAACACAAGTAACAAAGAAACCTTTGCATGTGTCAAAATGCATTGAGATGTTAAAGTCAGATCCGGCCCCAGTGGAGGGGTGATAAGCAGGATCCTTCCTGTCCTTACGAAAACTGTGCTCACAGCCTCCAAAGTACCACCCTGTGGTCATAGGCTTCGGGCTTGGGGACGTCTGCTCAGCTGCCCACAAACAACCCAAAGTCACCTGATTTCAGAATAAGTCTGCCTCCTAAAAACACTCATAACAAGTGTATACATGGTTTCAATATACATGTGAATTGGGCAATCACAGGCAATTCCTGAGACCTAGAAGCTGCGGGGGAGCCCTGTAGGTTATAGCAGGAAGAGGGCAGGAGAGGACTTGAACCCTTGGAATGAGCCTGTGGGGAGAAAGGTTCTCATGTGGGACATTTCTGGACACCTGTGAAAGAAATTGCTCCAGAGAGGCTCAAGATCCTGCAGGGGAAAGAAATACATTTTCTTGGCCCATTGCTAGGGGCACGGCTGAGTCCCCATACGAAAGACAGATTAACTAGAGAAAGCATGCAAATTTATTTAATATAAGTTTTACATAAAATGGGAAATAAAGACCCCAAGTAACGGAGAAACCTGTATGTTTTTAATGTTAGTTTGATGGAGAAGTGCACAGTTGTAGAGATGGATAATTGGGCAAAGCAAGTATGATCTAATGGTGATAAACTGGGTGGGGAGTTGGGGACTTAACAAACTTAGCCTGTTGGTTCAGATTCTGTGGTCCTGTGTCTTCAGAGATAAGTATGTTTCTTTTCTCTGGATATATGGATACTACCTCTCAAATGAGAGTTTTGTGGCCTGTATCAGGGGAGGAGGGGAAGGGGAAGGTGAGAGTGACCTTCCTGCTTCTGCTGTTTTCTCAAATGCCAAGGTGTCAGTTTTTAGTGTAGTGTGTCCTGAACCCCATCAATTGTTTGTATGTTTCCGGTCCTGTGCGTGCCTGATGCATGCCCACGACAAAAGTGTGGCGTCCTGCAGAAGGGTCCTCTTCCCTTGTAACACCCGCCAGGCTGCTGCAGCTGCTGAGGCACACAGCTACGGCACACTTAGGAAGAAGCATGGCACGCACACAGACCCCTAACCCTAAAACCAACTGTGTGTGTGGTATGGTGGGGTGCGGTGGGTATGGAAGTGCTCTCTCCGGAACTTGCAGGAGCCTCTTTTTCTAGAATGTTCTCAAGGTGGACTGCTCCAGAATGAGGACAGCTAAGATCTCGCTCTAGTTCAGAGACAAGCATACTCTTCCCCATGATGTCTCACTATGTTGCAAGGGCTGGGTTTGAATTCCTAGACTCAAGCAATCCTCCTGCCTTGGCCTCCCAAATTGCTGGGATTACAGGAGTGAGCCGCCACGCCTGGTCAAGGTAGGCTTCTGAGAGGAAGGAAATCTTAAACCATCCTCATTCCTGTAAAGTGTAAAAGTGGCAGGGAAGCCCATCTGACTCAGGCAGATGCCCCTGGGAGGCTGATAACATGGGTCTCTCAGAACACATAGTCTTTAAATTGCTGTCTGGCATTGCTGTGGAGGAGAAGCAGAGTTTGGGGAGAGCATGGAGGTGTGGGGTGGATCCTGGCGACTTCAGATTGCTTCTGTAGTCCTACTAGTTCAGCCTTGACCCCAAACTTAGAACCTACTCCTCAAGCCCTGCAGAGAATTGGACAGAATGCAAAGAGGAGGTTAGCAGCTGTCTGTCGCACATGAGCTTGCTTCTTTAGGCTCCAGCCCCCACTTTCTGCGCTCTGCTGTCCCCAGGAGACATCCTAGCACATGTGGCTTCCCCCTGCTGTGTTTTCAGAGATGTTTGTCTCCAGGCTGTCCTTATAACCTTGAAGGTGTTAAGTGTGGAGCAGTTAACAAATATCATGGATATTTACGTAAGTGCAACAATAAACAAACAAAAATCTCAGTAAGTAGGAGAAGTAACAACCGAAAGTGATGAGATTGAGGGAAGGAAAGGGAAGACATCTCCTAGGCTGCCTCGCAAGGTCCAAGGTCCTTCGCCATCTACCTTGGGATCTGGGGACCAGGGAGTGAGTGGTAGCCCAGTGAAGCCAGTATTCACAAAAAGGCTGCCTGCAGCAGCTGGTGTCATCTGTAGAAGAGTCTGAAGACTTTGGGTGCAGAAAGAATGATTAGAAAGTGATTGCAGTAACTCAGAGACAGCATGAGGACTTTCTAGGCTTGGCTGGGCCTCTCACAAAATATGAATGTCTGATTCGCACAAGCCAAGCTGGGGAGAGTTACTGAGGAGCCTGTGACCTGGTCACGGACTGACGTCTTCAGTACTGTGGAAATGGAGAAGGGATGATCAAAGGGTTGTGTTTTCCAGAAATTACTTCCGAAATCTAAGGAATTCTGATTTTAAAATTCTGGAAAGTACAACAACATTTGTAAATTTGTGGTGGGGACAAACCTACCTTCTGGGAAATCCCCATTTTCCCAGAACTGATGACACTTCACGAGGTGTCACTGAAGAGCTGTTTGCATGTCAGGTCTCTTCTTCCCCTCGGGCACAGGAGGACCTGCTCTTTCCTCTAAGAAGCCTGCAGGTCACCCTGTGACTCTTCCTTTTTTTTTCTTTTCTTTTTTCTTTCTTTTTTTTTTTTGACACAGAGTCTTGCTCTGTCATCCAGGCTGGAGTGCAATGGTGTGATCTTGGCTCACTGTAACCTCTGCCACCCGGGTTCAAGCAATTCTCATACCTCAGCCTTCTGAATAGCTGGGATTACAGGCACCTGCCACCACGCCCGGCTAATTTTTGTATTTTTAGTAGAGACAGGGTTTCACCATGTTGGCCAGGCTGGTCTCGAACTCCTGACCTCAAGGAATCTGCCCACTTTTGCCTCCCAAAGTGCTGAGATTACAGGTGTGAGCCACCAAGCCCGGGCACCGTGACTCTTCTGCTCCCTTTTACACCTAGCCTGGCCACCTACCTCTCCCCTCATCTGGCAGGAGGAAGATGAGGGATGTAGGTTTCTGGTTGAGTCCCCTCTTTAAAAATCCTATTTGCTTGTTTGGACTGGCTGCAACTTCTAACCTTTTGTTGATTACTTTTTTCGTGTGTGGTGAAATATGCCTAACATAAAATCAGCCATTTGTTTTAGTCTGTTTGTGCTGCTATAACAAAATACCATAGACTGGGTACTTTATAAAGAACAGATTTATTTTCTCAAGAGTCCTGGAGGCTAGGAGGGCCAAGATGAAGGCACCAGCACGTCCAGTTGTCTGGTGAGGGCCTGGTGTCTGCTTCCAAGATGGTGCCTTGTTGCTGCAGCCATGGGCAGGGAGGAGTACTGTGTTCTCACGTGGCAGAAGGGAGAAGAGCAAGAGGGGAAGGCTTCATGAAGCCTCTTTATAAGGGTCTTCATTTCATTCCTGAGGGAGGAGCCCTCATGGCCTAATCACCTTTTAAAGGCCCCACCTCTTAATACCATCATATTGGCCATTAAGTTTCAACACCTGAATTTTTGAGGGAACACATGCAAACCCTAGCACTATTTTAACCATTTTTAAGTGTATAGTTTAGTGGCATTAAGTACATTCCCACTGTTATGCAATCAACACCACTGTCCATCTCCAGAACTTTTTCAACATTGCAAACTGTAACTCCATAACTATTAAACAATACGTTTCCTTCCACAGTTCCTCTCCAGTTCCTCACAGCCACCATTTTACGTTTTGTCTCTATAAATTTGACTATTCTAGGGACTTTCTATTAGTGGAGCAATATAGCATTGGCCTTTTTGTGACTACCTTATTTTACTTAGCATAATTCTTCAAGATTCTTGCGTATTGCAGAATGTACCAGAATTTTATTCCTTTCTGTGGAATAATATTCCATAGCATGTGCAGGCCACGTTCTGCTTATCCATTCATCCATCAGTGGACATGTGGGTTGCCTCCACCTCTTTGCCATTGTGAATAATGCTGCTGTGAATTTGGATATACAAATACCTCTTTGACACCCTGGTTTCAGTTCTTTGGGTACATGCCCAGAAGTGGAATTCCTGAATCATATGGTAATTCTAAGTTTAAGTTTTTGAGGAGTGGCCATACTGTTTTCCTGTTGATTACCATTTTCTTGTCACATTGACCCCAAACCCAGATGCCAGAGTTGAGGGAAGGGGTCCTCTTTGTGAGGGTAGGGATACTTTTGGCATCAAGATTTGACGCTTTAGATTCTAAATCTAAGACCAGATTTGGAATTTGGAAGCAGACCAGATCTGCTTCCAAAATTCTAACATGGGCATCAGGACCAAGAGAGATGGTGGAGAAAACCCCAACAGACTCCTTTAGCAGATGGAAGAGGGGATGAAGGAACGGGGGACAGGAAAACATGGTTCCAAAATGACAACATTGGGAGGATGGGTTCACTCTTGAAGAAGAATGGATTTGGGGGCCTTAAAGGAGATGAATGTGGAGAAGAGGGAAAGAAGTCACTAAAATCCTGTAACCTGGGCCAGCCAGCAGTGCCTCTCAGACTGCTGCAGAAACGGAGGGGCAAGATTGCCTCAGAGCTAGAGGGGCTCTTGTGTGGCGACAGAGGATTTGAGGCCCGAAGGAGGCCTGATTTTGTCTGCGTGCATATGCAGTGGTGTTTCAGCTGTTAAATCTCCTTTATTCAAATGAACGGTGTTCAGGGTGAGACCATCCCCCTGCATGTGAGCATGGAAGTATGCATACACACACACACACACACACACACACACACACACACAGAGTCTAACACATGCCCACCCCAGCTACTTCCACTGCTGCTCCCAGACATCTCTAACTCTTGCTAGACCAGTTATTCCAGATCTGTCTGTTGTATAGAGGGGTGTGTATGTGTGTGTGTGTGTGTGTGTGTGTGTGTGTGTCTTCATGTGGGCATGTGGGTAGGGAGCTGAGGAGTCAGGAAGTGGAGAAAGAATCATCATATTTTGATGGTATAAATGTACCAAGCAAGGAGAGCCTCTGCCATGACTACCTGCATGCTTAACAACAGGTCCTGCTTATGTTTTGTTTATTATCATGGCGCTTTAATTTATTTTTGTAAAGTCAAGCCATTTTCACAGAGTGGAAAATTGTCTCTTGATGTTCATTCCCCACTGTTTGGCTTGAGGTTTTCGGGTGGAATCCACACAGTGGTGACAGGTGGGTAACCCCCAGAAGTGCCCTTTGCAGATAACAGCTCTCGGGGCCCCATCACCCACACAGTGGGGAACAATTTCCCCACTGTGTGGGTGTTTTGTTTTTTTCTCTTTTTACAAGATTGAAAGAGAGTTTAGATCTTCCTGCCTGACCCAGTGCAGCAGAGGGAAGAAGGCTGCTCCCTCCTGGTGAGTACCCCTGGGCCAAGATAAAAGAGGAAACGGGCTCACAGGTGAGCATCTCATCTTTGGCTCTTGCTTGTCTGATACTGGAGAGAACACGTGAAGTAAGAGCGTGGAATTTTTGCACGTGCCACCTATGCTTGTATTTCTAAGAAGAGCTCATAAAAGTAGAGGATGAGAGCAATGAACTCACTCCTAACAGAATGATTTTGCTTTGTGTTTTCGCTAGTTATGTTTCTTTAATAAATGAAGAAGGAAGCAAATTTTCCATTTGGTTCTGTGATAGTTAAATGGAGGTTCACAGAGGTGTGACTCTTAAGCAAAGTCTAAACGCAGTTCTTCCCCACAACTGACTTCTTTCTATTGGTTTCTCACCTAAGAAAGGCTAAATTTGGTATCCCGTTCAGGTCTGTGCCCAAACCTAATATGGGAGTTATAGTCACAAGCCCCGTAAGAGGCCCTGGCATCACTCAAGGGCTGAAAGGGGAAAGAGAGTTGGGGAACCTGCGTGTGATCGAACTGCACACAGTGTGGCTGTCCCTGAGCTAGACTATTGGAGGCCTGTCCTTACCACAAAGCACAGACCCGGGGTGATTAAGCAGTCATTCTGAGACTGTGCTCGTGTTTTTGTTTAGAATGAGCCCAGATGGCCTAGCAAGAAGTGAAGGGGTCGTGTACTTTTGTGTTCTGATTTAGATTAGAAGCAGAGTTTGAAGTTCATAGACGAATCAGAATGCTTATTGAATGAAAAGGCAGCATCAATGAGCAAATGAAATTGCCATCTAGAAATACAAAAGGGAGGAAAAGACCAGAACCACGGCCATCAGGCCTATTGGATTTTGATTTTAAGTGTTGGCAGATACCTAGCAACTCCATTTGGGGCTGGTTTGATCTTGTGGAGACAGCTGAGGAGACTGTTGTTCTCCAAATTTTGTAAAAATAAACAAAACTGCCTTTCTGCCCTTTTTTCCCCTTCCAGGGAATAGTCGTTTCTGTCACTGAGGCTCTCTGGTCGACTGTTCCATCTGTCTCTTTTTCAAACTTCGCAGTGAGGCTCCAACCAGATATACACAGGGTTGCCAAGAAATTATTCAACCCCAATGGTATAATCTTAAAACAAAGCCATCTTTTGGATGGTTGCGTTTTTGATGGTCTTAACACAAAATATTGCCCCTAAAGGGCAGCCTATGGATATTCACGGGGTGCCCAAGTCATATGCTTTTCCTTAGTGAGACCCTTGAGGGCTGAGGGTGGTTGTCGCCATCTCATGGCAGAGTGTGGCATGGGGCTGTAGATTTGCTAGGAGAAGGGTAAATGCCCTTCAGGGTCCAGGGGTTAATGTAGCAGATGGATGTGTCTTTTCTGTGCCTCTCCTATTCCTCTTTAGTCCCCTGTCTCCTTTGGGTTGGTGGCCTTATCCTTTAGGTGCCTTCTGCTCTGACCGCGTGGTCATTTCCCAGTCAAACCTGCTCTTGGCATGTCTGCTGCCATGTCCACAGGGTGGTCTCCAGGGAGCCGTCTGCCTGCTGGCCAGAGGATCTTTCTCAAACACAGATCTGACCTTGCCCCTCCCGCTAAGAAGCCCCCTTGGGCTTCCCTGCGTAGAGAGCAGAATCCTGACCTGTAGCACAGGATTCAGACCTCACTCCCAACCACTGTCTCCTCACGCTGAGCCTCTTGCCACATCCACCCCTGGCTTTTGCTATTTCCCATGGAAAATTAACTTCCCTTCTTTCTCGCAGACCAGTGAACTCATCCTCCAACAGCCCCCTTTTCTCATCTCCTTTTCAGGTCTATCAAGGGACCGTGCTCCATGCTCTTTTCTGTTCTTGGGTCTCAGGGCTGCTTCTCAGGTCAGAGCCTAGCTCTATTTCTTCTCCTTCCTGTCTGCCTTAGGCAGCAGGTGGGACAGGCAGGCGACATCCCTGTTCCCTCCACAAGTGCCCCTCCATGTCCTTAGAGCCAAGGCCATTTAACAAAGCCACACTGTGTCCACAGGTCTGGGAGGAACTGGTTAGAATTTCTTGAATGATATCCCCCTGAAAAATGACCTCTCCCTTACTTTCAAAGGACTAAGACAGCTGCGTGAAATTGATCAGGAGATTCAACACAGGTCAAATCAAAATCCCAGTAAGATTTTGTGTAGAAATTGGCAAGGTAATTCAAAAATTTTTATGGAAAGGCAAAAGACCTAGGCCGGGTGCCGTAGCTCATGTCTGTAATCCCAACACTTTGGGAGGCTGAGGCAGGTGGATCACTTGAGGTTGGGAGTTCGAGACCAACCTGGCCAACATGATGAAACCTTGTCTCTACTAAAAATACAAATATTAGCCAGGCATAGTGGTGCATGCCTGTAATCCCAGCTACTCAAGAAACTGAGGCAGGAGAATCGCTTGAACCTGGGAGGTGGAGGTTGCAGTGAGCCAAGATTGCACTGCTGTACTCCAGACTGACTGACAGAGTGAGAAAAACAAACAAACAAACAAACAAAAAACAACAGAACTAGACCAGCCAAGCAATTTTGAAAAAGAACAGAGTTGGAAGACTTCCAGTACCTCATTTTCAGATTTGCTATAAAGCTACAGTAATCAAGGGCAGACTATAGGACATGTAGGCAAAAGGACAGACATGTAGTCCAATGGGACATAGGAAGAGGTCAGGAGCGGACCCCACATGAATGATCAATGGATTTTCAACAAAGGCGCCAAAATGATTCAGTGGAGAAAGGATAATGTTTGAAATAAATGGAGCAATTGGACATCCATATCAAAACTCAAAAACCAAGAAGAACCCATACCACATACCTTGTAGCATGTACAAGCAACAAAGATGGATCATGGACCTAAATGTAAAACCTAAAACTGTAAACCTTCTGGAAGAAAACATTGAAGAAAACCTTTGTGATCTTGGGTTAGAGAAAACTTTCTTCAGACACAGAAAACGTGAACTATCAAGGAAAAAGTTGGCAAAAATGGATTTCATCAAAATTAAAAACATCTGCCCTTTGAAAAACACTGCAAAGAAATAAAAAGACAAGCCACACATCAGGAGAAAATATTAGTAAAACACATATCTGATAAAGGAGTTGTATCCAGAGTATGTAGAACTCTTACAGCCCCTTCACAAGAAAATGAAACAACTCAATTTAATAAATGGGCAAAAAATACTCGAACTGATTCTTCACCAAACAAGATGCATAGATGGCGAATAAGACCCTGAAGGGATGTTCACCCTCGTTAGTCACTAAGGAAATGCAAATTAAGACTAGAATGAGATACCATTACATGTATGTTAGAATGGCTTAAAACCTCAATATCATCAAATTGACTCTCATCAAAACTTCCCAACACAAACACAAACAAAAAAGTCACCCTGATGAAATGCTGATGAGGATGTGGAGGAACTGCAACTCTGATACATGGCTGGTGGGAGGCGAAATGGTACGGTCACTTTGGAAAAACACTTTGGAAGTTTCTTATGATGTTAAACGTACCTTTACCATAGACCCAGAGATGACACTCCCAGATACTTACACGAAAGAAATGAAAACATTTGTGCACACCAAGACTTGTATGCATGGCTTCTCCATTCATGGTAGCCTCAAACTGAAGAAAATTCCAAATGTCCTTCCACTGGGATGTGTGTAAACAGACCGTGTCACTTCCACACAGCGAGATACTACTCAGCAATAACAAGACATTCTGCTGAGCAGAAAAAGCTGACTCAAAAGTGCCTTTACTATGTGATTCTTTTTGCGTGACATTCTGGAAAAGAGCAGACTCTAGGGAAGAAAGCAGACCTGTACTCACCAGGTGGGTGGAGGGGTTAACTAGAAAGCAACATGAGGGATTTTTGGGGGGTGACGGACAGATTCTAAATCTTGATTGTGGTGGTGACACGATTGTGTTTTCCAAAATTCACAGAACTGTGACACCTAAATCGGGTGAATTTTATTGTAATTAAATTATACTCAGTGAACTTGAATTAAAGAGAGTTAAGGTAGGGGTGTCTCTGGATCCCTTTTTTGTGATGAGAACACCTTGTCTGAGGCCATGTTGACACTTTTTCCAAGTGCTTCTGGGTATGGTTTGAGGGAGTTCTTCATGTGGAATTATCTTGTTTTACATGCCCAGGGTGAGGTCTTTGAGTTCACATTGAGCCACGTGATCATTTTCCATGAAGGCGGGTTGCGAGCTGTGTGACCGCACTGTTTAGCGCATTCCTCTTTCTAAGGCTTTCCACGACAACACAGGTGCAGTCAGGTCTTCCACCAGCCTGGGTGCTCTAGACCATGTGGTGCTTCAGTGAGGCCCTCGTGCTGGGGTGCTGCCCTGAGGCAGTTGGATTTGACCTTGTTTTTCACTGCAACGTGGCTGCAGAGCAGAACCAGTGCTCTGGTCTGTGGTCCTCAGAGCCCTCAGGGGCGCTGGGATGACATCCCACCATGAAATACAGGTGCCTGAGGTCACGTTTCTGGAGGCATTGCTCATCTCAACCATCTGGAAAACTCACTGGCCTGCGGGCCTCTCCCAGAGACCCAGGAAATGGGGGGCAGCTGTTTCCAGACCTCACCAGTGAGAAAGGTGCTCCATGTTCTGTCCCGGCCGCAGAGGTGAACATAGCCAGGGTCACTCCAGCTCCCACTGAGTTGAATGCCGCTGAGTGCAGGGCAGAGAGCAGGATGGAGAGAGAAGAGCTTAGAGGAAGCCCCCAGCGTATTTCCTGGAGTGCTGAGAGGAGCTGCCCTTCTGCCAGAGCCAGGGGAGGCCAGCTCTGTCGGTGGGAGACCCCTGTGGGCAACTGTCCAGGCTGGTGTTTGTGACAAGCCTGCTGGGTGTGGGGAGGCACAGGGTAAAACTACCGTGGGGCTAGAGCCCATTGCTGCCTTCTGTATATTCCTGTGACTGGTGCAGTGTCACCCTCACCCAGTGGATCACTTGACAGTGAGCCTGCGGCTGGCACCTGCCCATTTCATGGGGTGGTGGAGGGGGGCTACCAAGGTCTTGCTCGTGTTTCTGTTGAGAGGGACACCGGGGAGCTCTCTGGTCAGGCTGCATGTGGAGGCCCTGGCTCCCTGGCTGCTATTCTGTGGCCTGATCTGCAAGCCTGGCTTCAGGCTCTCAACAT
The DNA here is from genome assembly GCF_009764315.1 of Trachypithecus francoisi. Taxonomy (NCBI): domain Eukaryota; kingdom Metazoa; phylum Chordata; class Mammalia; order Primates; family Cercopithecidae; genus Trachypithecus; species Trachypithecus francoisi. The sequence goes on along the minus strand of NW_022681462.1, from coordinate 43,065,484 downwards.
CCTCCTGAAGGGCGTTTCTCAAGTTTGAATGAATGGCTTAAATTGGCAAAACATAATCCAGGGCTCTGTTAAACTAGCCACAGAGAGTTCTAGATCTGCCTTCCTCCAGTCACCAGGATGCTGCATTTATAGGCAATTTTTGCTGTATGAATCACACTTTGGCCTCTTATGTGGCTCAAACTACTTACAAATCAAGAATATTCTATAGCCTCTACATCACATGGGGGACTGGGCCTGTGGGGGTAGCACACACCCCTGGAGGGGCAGCACACACCCCATTCGCTGTGGCCAATGCAGGAGTTGTGCTGAGGCAGCTTTTTTTTTCTTTTTCCTGAGGTGGTTTATCACTCAGATTCTGCTTCCTGTTGAGGTTGGTAGAGCCTCAAGTGCCATGCAGAGAAGTCCATCTATAAACTTCCATTCCCTGGTCTTTCATGAGGCAGACTTGACTGCTTGTCCAAGCGCTCTATTCTGTTGTATAAGGCAGTCTGCACCCTCGTTAGAGCCCATGGTGGGTGAAGATGGTATGTGGGTGCTTGGAGTGGAATTTATACACTTTTATACACTCACATTTATACACTCACATGTCAGCAGCCATGAGTCCACAATGTTCCTCCTCCAGAGAACAAGTTTCTTTGTCTGCATCCCCTCCAGTGCCAGCACGTGCTGGGTTCAGAGTGCCGGGCCTCGGGCAGGGTAGTCCGTCTTGTGGCTATTTACTTAATATCCTACTCCTCGACCTGTGGTTCCAAACTATGGTGATTTTGCCCTACGGAGACATTTAGTGACATTTCTGGTTGTCCAAACTTGGGGAGGTTACTACTGACTGGCAGCTATGGTGGAGAGGCCAGGGATGCTGTTAACCATCCCAAAATGCCTGGTTCAGCTGCTCACAACAAAGAATTATCTGGCCCAAAATGGGAAGAGTGCCTGGGTAGAGAAACTGCCCTCGACCAAGAGCTCCTGATGGCAAGCACAGTATTTATTCCTCTTTCCATCTTCGGGGCCTGGCAGGTAGCATGTGCTTAGTTGGCATAGGCTGAATCAAATCTGTGATTAAAAGGCTCACGTGCATGTTGGTTTTTGTGTTGATAAAATACTTTCAATATTCCCTGATAATTTTTGTTCTACTTGTTTGTTTGTTTAAACATAGAAATTAAATCAGCTTTCAATTAGTCATACTAATGAGTGGGAGAGAAGGGTAGTCCTTCCAAAACGGTAGATCCCCCAGAATCCACTTTTATGGTTGTCTGTGCAATGACGCAGAGGCACAAATGCATAGTAGGCCTCACTGTCGCCCCCTAGAGCCAGCCCGAGGCCCTTTCTTGTTCGGCTTGCGGGCATGGGGGAAGACCCTGCCTTGTTGATCATCCACAAAGTGCAACAGAAAATTGGAAGGGAACTGATTGTTTTACCTTGACTGTACTATTCCCCATCTTCCTCTTTCCTCTCCTTTTTTTTTTTTTTTTTAATCTTGAAAACAAAATGAAATCCAGGACATTTTTTAAAAAAATCCAATCGAATATAGATTAATTTGTTCATTCAACAGATACTTGCTGAGCTTCTGCCATGGACTAGATGAAGGTAAAAGCACACCATGTCTGCCTCTGGTGACCTTGGTGGGAGCACTGTCATAAGATGAGGGTGATAAAGGAAGCACTTTATGCTTCAAGGCGTGTGTGTGCGTGTTGTGTGTGTGTGTGTGTGTGTCTGTTTACATGCGTGGGGAGGGTGTGCTCTGCCCTTCAGGCTGTGCAGCATGGGCTGGTGGCAACTTCTGGGGGGAAGAGGAGATTTGCAGGCACACAGTGGGTAGAGGATATGATTAGCATTGTTGGTACAATTTCCAGACATCTTCTGCCTGCACCTCTTTGTGATTGTCCCGGCAGAACCTACCACATCTCCATGAAGGAGGCAGGATGTGGAGGTTCCACACGAGGTTGGCTTGGGGATTCCAACTCAGGCCTCTGACTCCCAGCAGAAGACATTTCACCAAAGTGTGTCACCAACACCACCCAGGGTGCTGGGATGGTTCCCTAGCACTCAGAGCCTTGATTCAGCCCCAACCCCCAAGGAGGGTATTTGTTTGCTCTCCACCAGCAGGGGGATGAAGTGCTGTCTGGAGAGTGCCAGGGCTGGAAGGGCAGGCCATGTTCATGGAAAATTGCCTTATTTAAGTAATGACTGAGTAGGTTTATGGAAGAGCATTAAGGAGACTTCAGGTGCAGGGATGATGTGGCAGAGGCCATTGAGGGCCACCACCTGGCAGAGATCTGGAAAGCTCCTGCCTAACCCCAGGGAGAGGTGGCCCTTCTCAAGCAGTCCCAGAGGGACCAGTTTCTACTTTCTCCCTTGAGAACGAGAAGGGGACAGTGGCCCCTGTCCTCTGGCATGGGGTCAAGGATGCAGAGATTACTGCTCTGCTCAGCCTAGCACCTTACCTCCACCTTCCCTCGAATCTGTCCCACCTGATGGCCAGCAGGTGGTCCTGGGGAGGAAGCTACCAACCCTTGCTTTAAGAAACTCTCCCAGTTGAGAGAATTGACCTACCCCCAGGGACTTGTCTTGTTTGAAAGGAAACATTTGAGAATCTTCCTTTAAATCACATGACTTCTGTGACAAGTGTAGGTAGGAAAAAGGAAACATTAGGTATTGGAGACAAAAATGCTCATATGGAGGAAAATTCTGTTTCATCTTTTATACTTCTTACATCTTTTTTGTATATCTGAAGGCAAGGGTAGAAGAAAAAAACTGATTCTGCCAGTTGGCAACAGTTATTCCTGACCTTAAAACTAGTCTTGATGTGGAGGAACATCAGTGTGCAATGCTTTAGATGACATATTGCTTAAATGCTTCCTCATTTAACTGTCATAGCCCCTAAAATGGGTGTTACTAATTTTGTTTTAGAGACAAGGGCACTAATGCTCAGAGAGATTGAGGAGTTTGTCCGAGGCTGCATAGCCATTCAATAAAGACCATGTTCTTTCTAGTGTGTTAGGAATCTCTGCTGGCCTGGGCAGAGCTGTGAATATGAGATACGATTTGAGAAAATGCACTGAGCAAATCAAAAAGCAACTTTACAAGAGAAGATACAAAGACGTACCTGATTGCTTGTCAAAGAAATATACGATATGTACTGTGAAATGCAGTAATTTCCCTTTATCCAATGCTTCACTTTTTGTGGTTTCAGTTACCTGTGGCCAATTTTGTCCTGAAAATATTAAATGGAAAATTTCAGAAACCATTTATTAGTTTTAAATTGTGTGCCATCCTGAGTAATGTTGTGCTCGGAGTTGGTTCCTGCCAGTGGGTTCGTGGTCTTGCTGACTTCAAGAATGGAGCCGTGGACCTTTGCGGTGAGTGTTACAGCTCTTAAAGATGGCTTGGACCCAGAGAGTGAACAGTAGCAAAGTTTATTGTGAAGAGCAAAAGGACAAAGCTTCCACAGCATGGAAGGGGACCCTAGTGGGTTGCCATTGCTGACTGGGGTGGCCAGCTTTTATTCCCTTATTTGTCTCCTCCGATGTTCTGTTTCTGTCCTATCAGAATGCCCTTTTTTCGATCCTCCCTGCGATTGGCTACTTTTAGGATTCTGCTGATTGGTGCATTTTACAGAGTCCTGATTGGTGCAGTTTACAGAGCACTGATTGGTGCATTTTACAGAGCACTGATTGGTGCATTTTACAGAGCGCTGATTGGTGCAGTTTACAGAGCACTGATTGGTGCATTTTACAATCTTCTTGCTAGCTACAGAGCGCTGATTGGTACATTTTACAATCCGAGCTACAGAGTGCTAATTGGTGCATTTTACAATCCTCTTGTAAGACAGAAAAGTTCTCCAAGTCCCTATTTGACCCAGGAAGTCCAGCTGGCTTCACCTCTCAATGTGATGAAATCTGAAGCCATCGTGCTCCATCCCATCCTGAATGGAATCCTCCCCTTGTCCAGGTTATCCACCCGTTAGTCACTTAGTAGCTGTCAGTGATCAGATGGATTGTCACGGTGTCACAGTGCTTGTGTTCAAGTCATCTTTATTTGACTTCATAATGTCTCCAAAACACAAGAGTCGTGATGCTGGCAATTGGGATATGCCAAAGAGAAGCCGTAAAGTGTTTCCTTTAGTAAAAAAGTGAAAGTTCTCGACTTCGTAAGAAAAGAAAAGCAATCATATGCTGAGGTTGCTAAGATCTACAGAAAGAAGGAGTCTTCGTGAAACTGTGAAGAAGGAAAAAGAAATTTGTCCTAGTTTTGCTGTCACACCTCAAACTGTAAAAGGTACAGCCACAGGGGTGATAAGCACTTAATTAAGATGGAAATTAAATTTGTGGGTGGAAGACATGGACAGGAATATGTCTGGTTGGCAGCTGGCTTCAGTACTCTCCCTGGTTTTAAACATTTACTGGAGTTTTGGAATGTATCCCTTGTACAGAAGGGGGGCCTACTGTAAAAGACAGAAGACCCTGTGTGCTAAGAGAGTATACAATGTAAATCCCAACTCTTGTATGGAATTCCAAGGACATTGATTTTTCTAAGACTCAGATGATGCTGTTAAGACTATATGACAATTCTCTGTGCTTTGGAGTCTTATTCATTCTTTCCTTCATTCATCAAACAGTTATTTTGTATCAGGTAGGATGCCTTTAGCTGTGACCCTGGCTGAACTATTTTAAACAGGACGTGGATTGTTTTCTCTCTTAATGATTCCTGAAGTGGGGCAGTTTCAGGATGGTTATTTCAGGGACTCAGTGACACCTCAAGGACCAGAGTTGCTCTGATCTTTCTTCTCTGCGACTCAGTATGTCAGTTTTGTCTTTGACTGACTCCCTCATGGTCACAATATGGCTGCTGAAGTTCTTGCTCTCACATGTAGATGTTTAAGATTTAGAAGGGGAGGACCCATGTTTTCCCATATGTCATTTTTTAGCAGTATGGAAATTTTTTTCCCAGAAACCCTTCAAGAAACTTTCCTTCCTTTCTCATTGGCCAGATAAACCCATCTGTCCATTCCTAAGGTCATCGCTGGCAAGAAGCGTTGGGGTGACTGTGACTGGGTTAGTCAGTGGCTCTGTAGAGAAGGGTGGATTACTTGAGCAGACTTAGGACTTTATTACCAAGGATGGGAGGAGGAGGGGTTGGGCCAACAACTGGAAATGTTGCTACATGTTTAAAAAATATTTTTATTATGGAAAATTTTAAACACGAGGGAGAGTAGCATAGTGGATTTCCTATTATTTGTCTCTTAGTTTCTGTAATTATCAACATTTTGACAGTTTTAGTTCACCCTATCCTCCCTTTTATCTCTGGCTAGAGTATTTTATTTATTTATTTTTAACATAGTTTTTACTGATTAATGGATTGATTGATTGATTGAGACAGGGTCTGGCTCTATTGCCCAGGCTGGAGTGCAGTGGCATGATCTTGGCTTACTGCAACCTCTGCCTCCCAGGCTCAAGACATCCTCTCACCTCAGCCTCCTGAGCAGATGGAAGCATAGGTGTGTACCACCACGCCCAGCTAATTTTTGTATTTTTTGTAGAGATGGGATTTTGCCATGTTGCCCAGGTTGGTCTTGAACTCCTGGCCTCAAGGGATCCACCCATCTCAGCCTCCCAAAGTGCTGGGATTACAGATGTGAGCCACCGCACCTGGATGCTGGCTAGGGTACCTTAAGGTGCATCCCAGACATACATCGTTTTTTAGGTGCTCTGGACATATATTGAGTACCTGCTATCTGCCTAGTTACAGCCAAAGAAGATACCTGTTTCAGGGACAAGGAATTAGTGAAAACTCACTGGTATTAGCTACTTTTTGCTACAGAAGACAAAATACCCTGAAACAAGGGAAAAAGGCAATATCCAGGAAATGGAGTTTTCTCCAAAGCTTTTGTTTGTTCTGGCTGCATCTGACATCCTTTTGATGTTAGAGAACAGGTGTTCTGGGAAGTTCGGGTGGGGAACAGGGGATCCTTCCTCCCCCCGAGACAGGCGTGGAGCTGAGTGGAAGTTCGGCATCTCATTTGTCATTTCGCCTCTCGGGCTGATGAGGCCAATGCTTTCTAAGAGTGGGTTTTGGTTGGGTGACACCTGTTTCTGCATGTTAATAGATTTCTGGGGTAAGATAAAGCTCGGTGATGTCACCTGCAGGTGTGTGAGCCTGTGGTAGCGGTCTGCTGCTTGACATTTGCTTCACAAGGCATCGCTAGCCACATCTGTCCTCAGCTGTGAGAGTGTATGTATGCACCAGCAGGCTGAACAGAGAGATGTTTGTAACCAGAAAAGAGAGTCAAATATAACAAGCTGACTCTGGGCTGGGTTGCAAACACATGTACTTTCCCTATGGCGTTAGCTGATTTCATTTAGTTATGGAACAAAATACAAATGTTGTTTCTTTAAAATATCACTGTGCCAGGCAGAGTATATTTCCATACACCCTTTTCTGAGTTTCGTAAGCCCACCTGTTTTATTACAGGTTTAAAAGACCCCTCTTCCTCTGTGTGTCTGAAACAGGAAGCCTGCCTTCTTATTTTCCTTCAGTTTTGAAATATTTAATCCTTTGAAGAGAGTTTGCATGCTTCGTGCGAGGCGGTACCTTTGTATATAACACAACAAAATTCGCCACTCATCTACATGTGTTTCTCCATTTCTATATGACAATTAAAGGTCAAATTGCAAAGTTGAATCAGTTATAGCTCTGCGTTTAGGATACGTTCAACCTGAGCTGATTTTATCTGCCTGGGCTTTGTAAAATGTTAGTATTTGCATAGTGAGTTTAAAAACAGAAACCTTTTGCATAACCATATTTGAAAAATCCAAACCAAAGAGAAAGAGAATGGACTGAAGATGTAAAATGATGCCCTTTGACTGGACACTTGTGTAAACTGGGTGGCTTTTGTGGCAGTTGTGCTGCTTCTGAGAGTAGCTTTCTAGAGTGTGCAAGTGGTGGCTAGGTGTGCTTTATTTCGTGTGCTGTGCATTTCAGTGCTATGTGAGGATCCATCTGACCCCAATACATTTTATTTGACATGCACAGCTGGGTCGCTGGAGGATGGTTCAGGCCATTAAGAAGAATGCAAAAGAAAACACAGACAATCTATTCATCAGAACACTATGAAAGGGAGACTTATTGGGGCAGGCTCTGGCAAGAGCACACCTGGAGGAAGGAGAAGGAGGAAAACCAACTGGGCGCCTAGGGAGAAGGGCGGAGGAAATGCAGCTGCTGTTGACCGCAGCCGGCCTCATGGAGAGGGGCTTTGCCAGTGGTGAAACCCGATTCCATTTCCAACTTGTGGAATCGTATTTTAGGATGCTCTGCAAACAAGAGGGTTGGATGGCAGATGTGAGGTCTTATTTGCTGAGGGGTCTTTGCTCACCAGGTGCTTAGCACCCCAGCGGGACCCCAGGCTAAGGAGTATGATGCTCACCTTGCATCTGAGGGTGGCAACCAAGTTCCTAGCCTGTGGGATCAATGCTAGGTCTCCCCAGGCATTCCTCAGACTCGCTGAAGAGGGAAGGGAGGAGGCAACTTCTAGAATCCTTGGAAAGCCGTTTCCTTGCCCTTCTGCAGCCACAAAGATGCCCCAGTAACCTCAGCCCGGTTCTCACAACCTACCAACTCCCAATCCTGTCTTTCCCTTCCTGCTTCCTATCTGGGATTTTGCAGCACTGGTTTCACGTTTTGTTCTTTTATCCAGTATAAGATTTCCATTTGTGTGTGCTGTAGGGTTGTCGCCTAAATAGCCTTTTTGTTTTTGTTTTGAGATGGAGTTTTGCTCTTGTCACCCAGGCTGGAGTGCAATGGCGTCATCTCAGCTCACTGCAACCTCTGCCTCCTGGGATCAAGCAATTCTCCTGCCTTAGCCTCCCAAGTAGCTGGGACTACAGGTACCTGCCACCACACCTGGCTAATTTTTGTATTTTTTGTAGAGACGAGGTTTCACCATGTTGGCCAGACTGGTCTCGAACTCCTGACCTCAAGTGATCCAGTCACCTCGGCCTCCCAAAGTCCTGGGATTACAGGATTACAGGCATGAGTCACTGCACCCAGCCTTGAATAGCCATTTTCTAATTCTGTGTAGAGACCCAGGAAAAGGCCCTACCGCAGCTGCAGTAACAGGCTGGGGTGTCTGTGCATCACCTTGGTCATTTGGACTTTTTCAGAGTGGCCACTGTGAGCCTGGCCTGGGCTGAGACATGGCTTGCTGTCCCCAACTTGCTTACTGGTCCTTGGGAAAAGATCAGTGTGTGTACTTACTTCACCATGATGAATCTTGGTGCAGACGATGGAGTGCCTGGGGTACCCAAGAGCCTTCCTCTCTAGCCAGAACTCTATCCAGATCTTCAGTACACAGACCGGGAGCTTTGGCGAGAGAGAGACTCGAGTTCATGTCCAGGTGATCTGGTGCAAGTCAAGCACATGCGTAGAAGAGCGCTCAGGAAGTGGCAGCTGGGCTTGTCTGCATCTGGGGACCACAGAGGGAGTTGGTTGTTTAAGATGGCCCCCCATTATCCACTGATTCCCCTGTTCTCGCAGATCAGAGTCCTGCTGGAAGTGAGTATTACTCTATTGAGCTGAAGTCCACAATAAATCCTACAAGAGCTTCTAGGAGTAACAAGGCGTATGCCTGTAATCCCAGCTACTTGAGAGACTGAGGCATGAGAAGACCTGAGGCACGAGAATCCCCTGAACCCTGGAGGCGGAGGTTGCAGTGAGTCGAGATCGTGACACTGCACTCCTGCTTGGGCAACAGAGCGAGACTCTATCTCAACAACCACCACCACCACCACCACCAGCACCACCACCACCACCAAAGAAAGGTTTTATTTAAGTATTGATTTTTACAAAATCCTGACTCCCAAATCAAACTAGTTTTCAGACTCAGCAGGCATTTTCAGAAACCTCTAACTTTCTTTTTGCTTGATTATAAAGCTCAATGGAAATTCTACATCATATTTAAAAACAACAACAACAACAACAACTAAGTGTTGACAAATACCACTTGACAAGACTGACTTATAAATAACCACTACTGAAAACCCAAACCACTGGAAATGCATGTGGCTTTTCCCGGTGGGACAGACATTTCAGGTGTTCATTTGGTTAACTGAGCTCTGGGAAGGCCTGAATGAACACTGCCTGGCTACTTTCAGGGCTTTATTTGTCCCATTCCCCCCACTTCCCCTCACATAGGTTCTGCTTCTTGACCTGGAACGGAGAAACTAAAAATCTAACCCCGGCTATGTTATTAAATGGTGAACCTTTAAATTCACACAGGCTAGTTGATGGGAATTTCAAAACACGGGGTTAAATTCTGCTCTTACAAAGATGGAACAAAAGCCCTCTGTCTTTTGGAGGTCACTAATCCGGTGTTTGCACCTTATTGTCACTACGTAATGTCTGAAAAACTTGGAATTATTTCCAATTAGTGGGTTTCAGTGGATCTTGCTCTCTGAGCTGTTGACCCCTCGTGTTTGTTTAGCAGGATTTTCTCACTGGGCTGCACCTTGCCCAGCATTGTTTTGCTGTCAAAGCATCTGAACGGCTCCGGGTGACCCCCGCAGAATTGTCCGTGTCGTGTCGTGAGACTGGGGGAGCTGTTGTGAATTTTGTGATGACAGATGGCGGAAGCATAAAAGGCACCTCCACAGGCTTTGTGAAAGGGGATTTGTGCTCTCAGAACCTTTTTTTCTGTCTCCGTTCTGGAGGCACTTCTGTGATTGCTGACAGAGCTGCAATGCTGCCCGTTTAGAATAGTGAGACCTTGGAACCGAGAACCCTCACGTGTTGGCACACACCTGCTCAGCAGGCCACTTCGTCCCTCCCAGTCCCCACAGCCAAGCCTCAGACAACCTGAAGGTCTCAGCCACGTGTGATGTTGGAAAAGCTGGTGTTTCCCTGGAAGCTTGGCACACTAGAACACTAGCGTTTAATTTGATTAGGATTTCACCTGATTTCTGGAGATTACAGGGCCAGAGTTATCAAGAGGGAGAGCGTGGAGCTGAGTGCAGTGGCTCACACCTGTAACCCCTGTGACTCAGGGCAGTGGGGGAGTTGGAAGCTGAGGTAGGAGGATCGCTTAAAGACAGAAGTTTGAGACCAGCCTGGGCAACATAGCAAGATCTTGTCTCTAAAACAACAATAAAAACATTAAAAAGAAATGAGAGAGAGAGAGAGAGCAAAAAGGGGACCTCTTTGGTGCTGCTTATGAAATGGGCATTTGTGATTGGCTGCCTTCTGGGCTCTAGCTGAGACGCAGAGGTTGGTAGAAGGTCATTTGCATGTGTTGGGCAGAAGCCCAGAGAGATACAAAAAGAAGGAATAATGGAGTTTTAAAATTGGTGCAAATGGCTCAATTCTGTGTGTGCTCCTGGCAAATCACCCCCTGGACACTCATTTTAGCCCCCTCAGAACCCCAGTGGGGACCCTCTTCATGATCGAGGGAAACCCCAAAGGCTCCCAGAAAAGAATTGCCCTCTGTGAAGGGGCTGTGGCCGGCCTGGAAGAGTAAGTGGACCTCTGTTGCTAATATTTACCCATTAGTAGAAATCCTGGATTTCCAGCTTGTTTGGAAAACGGGGCAGTCCAGAGGCACCCACGGCCCTTATCCCACAAGCAACCACCATCTGGGGCCCCGCAGCAGCTCCCACCTTCAATGCACCCACATTCACTAGGGTTTTTTATTTTTCTTACACCTTGCCTGCCTACTCATTTCCCTGGTTAACCAAGTAGGTGTTTGAGTTTGCAAATTTCTGATTTGTTCTAATTCTCTCAGAGAAACTGAAATGTAAATATATAAAAAGGACCTTTAGAATCCATTCCAATAAGATAATCCAAGATGCAGAAAACGTTTCATGCAGCAAAGATGTTTTTCTCCATTATTCATAATATACAAAATTGGAAACAACACAAGGATGGGAGAGGCTTAACTACATTATGATATGTTCTTATGATGGAATATTATATAACCATAAAACTGTTGCTCATGTAGAGTTTTTAATAACATGGAGAGATGCATGTTGAGTTAATTTTAAAAAGCTCCACATCAGATTGCATGTGCAATGTGCTCTGTTTTCCAAAATATAAAAGCGATATGCATTGAATAAGACTGAAACGAAATTTGCCAAAATATTAGCAGTGATTGTTTCTTGGTGATGAAAATATCTATGATTATTTTCTCTTTATTTTACTCTAGGGTTTTCTCCTTTTCTACAATGAATATACATAGCTTTTATGTTCAGGAAAAGAAATTGAAAATAAGGAAGAAACAGAAGCCCTGAAGGTTATGTGATTTTCCCTGAGCGCCCCCAGCTGGTTGATAACAGGGCAGGACTAAAACCCAAGTTCCCTGATTCTGAGATGGGTGGGACTCATTCCATTCCTTAGGGCCAGGCTGCCCTAAGGAGCACCTGGGGTTTATGGCCTCCAGAGTTCTCACTCACAGCCCATGTGCTTTATGTGGGTATGGCTGTCTCTGTGGGGGAGGATGCATATATTATTTGGGTCCTTCGTTTTGCCTTTAATTTCACTGTCATGAGCAATCTTTAAGAACCAGACAGCTGTGCCTCTTGCATAGAAATCAAAGCAAATACAGGCATTACTGCTAGTTTCACAACTCATGTGACTTGTGGGTGTATTTCCTTGGGGGTGCACCTAGGCTACAGCTTCTCCAATATCTGTTTTTCCTCCTTCTTCTGATTCTTCTCCACTGGGGAGGACAAGCCAAAGCCACTCAGATCCCTTCACTGGGGCACAGAAGTGACACTATGCTTACAAGAGCCCCTGAGTATACCCTGTTGACTTCACACCAAAAATGATCGACGTTTCAGCAGGTGCCATGAGAGTCAAAGACCCAAGTGCCCTTTCTAACTCCTGTCACTCACTGCTTTGGTAACTTTGGTCAAATCTGTTCTTTCCCAGAGCATCTCCCATCGTGAGAGATGGAAAGGGGAACATTTTCTGCTGAACAACTTTCCGCAGAGCATGTGGAACAGGCCTGATGGGAGACACTCAATAAAGGTTCTCATGGTCCTTGAAGGGGAGAAGTTCCCAAAACTGAACACCAGGGGCTCTCCATCCACCAAGGGTAGACTCAAGCTTCACCAGGCCCACAGAGACCCGAAGCCATTTGTTTCTCTACAACCAGAAACTCAACCATCCAGTCATCCACCCTAGTAGACATGTCCTTGGGAGCTCAAATGCTCTTTGAGACTTGCTGAGTTATGGGATCTTCAGAAGTGCCTCTTGGCTAAGGGCATATAAGCTTTCTTATATGTTATATCTTATGTCTTATACGCCTGCATGGGGATAGCCTTTTCAAGGAGACCAAATGTTCCCTCACTGTAGCCATGATGGTCCCTCTCAAGAAGAGAGAGTATTGCTAACATTTGCCTCCAAGATTCAGCCTCGCCTGTATTTTCAGGGCTCTGTCAAATTAACCAGGCTTTCACCAACTGTAATACAGTCCACTTCTTGGCCCTGTGCCTTGTGAACAAGCCAGCTCACCCGATTGGAACTCTGGGGTAAGGTAGGCTGCCGGTTTCATGCTGAGCAGCCTTGTATCCAGGCTGTCAGGCTGGTGTCTCCCTGGAGTGTCCTGGCCAGCCAGCCTCACTGTGATCAGGCACTGTTGGCCCAGGTTTTCCAGCAAGTGGGTTGATGTGCAGGTGGGGACCCGGGGCAGTTGGGACATGGGAAGTGACAGGAAGGCCGTTGCCTTCCAACTCTTTTGAGTTTTGTTTCTTTTTGTTGGTTTGTTTGAGACGGAGTGACTTGCTCTGTCATCCAGGTTGGAGTGCAGTGGCGCATTCTCGGCTCACTGCAAGCTCTGCCTCCTGGGTTCATGCCATTCTCCCGCCTCAGCCTCCCAAGTAGCTGGGACTACAGGTGCCTGCCACCACACCCAGCTAATTTTTTGTATTTTTAGTGGAGATGGGGTTTCACCGTGTTAGCCAGGATGGTCTTGATCTCCTGACCTCGTGATCTGCCCGCCTTGGCCTCCCAAAGTGCTGGGATTACAGGCATGAGCCACCGCACCCGGCCAAGTTTTGTTTCTTATGTTTTTCTGTATGGTGAATGATTTCTGTTTTTCCATGCTTTTGAAAGGACTTAAAAAATCAGGGCCTTCAGGAGAATTTCTAGTTGCTGTGAAAATGAATGCCAACTGGAAATGTAGGTATCAATATCCAAAAGCCTAAGTTTGCCTGTTACAAAAAGTGCAACTGCATGTTTCTGCTTGCAAATGTTGAAGGAAGAGATGGACGCCTTTGCCTGGGGTCCCTGTCACCTGGCTGCCCTGGGTTGGAGTGGAGCACATGGCAGGTGTGTAGGGTGGGGTTGGGCTGGAGCCAGCCCTGAGAGCTGCCTCCTCAGATCTGCCTCTCAAACCCTTTCGTTTTTACTTTGCCTTAACTTTGCATTTCTCGATCTTTGAACTCTGGCCTGATTTCACATTCTGAAACCAGGCATGGCTCTCAGTTCTGTGAAGAATAGGATGTTTCGAAGGAGTGATGAGTCACCTTTTATTTCAAGCCAATGAGAAGCAGCCAGCCTAAGAGGTATTGAAGGAAGGAGCATTTGTGATATTTCAAGATAATTATATCTATTTTTAAATTTTACTTTTAATTTTACAAGTGATAGATGGAGCACATTCTTTTTTTTTTTTTTTTTTTTTTTGAGACGGAGTCTCGCTCTGTCGCCCAGGCTGGAGTGCAGTGGCCGGATCTCAGCTCACTGCAAGCTCCGTCTCCCGGGTTTACGCCATTCTTCTGCCTCAGCCTCCCGAGTAGCTGGGACTACAGGCGCCCGCCACGTCGCCCGGCTAGTTTTTTGTATTTTTTAGTAGAGACGGGGTTTCACCAGGTTAGCCGGGATGGTCTCGATCTCCTGACCTCGTGATCCGCCCGCCTCAGCCTCCCAAAGTGCTGGGATTACAGGCTTGAGCCACCGCGCCCGGCCGGAGCACATTCTTATTATAAACCTCAGCGCCCACCTTGTCCCCTCCACTCTGCCCCTTGCAGAGGCCAGCACTGCCATGGATTTAATGTGTGTGTTTCCAGATGATGTACATGCATTTATGAATGTGTTTGCAAAGAGAGAAATATGTAGTTTTATTTGCATTTTTATTTTTACATGTAAATGATAGCATAATCTATCCATTGTCCTATAATCTGTTTTTTCCCCCCACAAAACTAAATGAAGATTTGCCTTGTTTTTAATTGCTGACACCTACCATGGTAGGTTGATTGAGCTTTATTTACTTGTCTTGATAGACAGAATATAGATTGCATTTCTCGGTGTAGCTCAGTGAAGCGCTGTTTCAATGACAAAATAAAATACACTTTTATTTCCTCCCCAGAATGGTAAATATTATTTTAAGACAGAAGAAAACACAAAAGGAAGAATGATTCGGAAGGCGGGGAGGTCAGGCAGCTTGCCCACTGCTGGAGCGTCCAGGCCTGTGGCATGCTGTGTGCCTCATTTGTGGCCAGCAGGACATGGGGGCCTGGGGACAGCAGTGTCAGGGAGGGGCCATGGGGCAAGCCAGGCATGGGATGAGAGAAGCACCGCTGTGGGAAGTCCCATAGCTGGAGGCAGGAGAGGAGGGGCAGAGGGCGGGAGAAGAGCCAGGGCAGTGGTGTTGGAAAGGAGTGTGTGGACTGACGCCTGCTCTCAAAGGCAGGGAGGGGAACTCTAGGGAGAAGACGGGCTTTGGAAGGGCTTCTCAGGGTGATGAAGTGGGATTAGTTCAGACTCAGTTAAGTGAGTCATTTAGAATGAAGGCATGAAGAATAACCAGAGCCACATGCCCAGCAAGGAGGTGGGCCAAGCAAGGCAAAGTGAAGCCAGGAGTAATATTTGAATCAGGAAGATCAGAGAAGAGGAAGGATCCAGAGGTCTTGATGAAGACAAAGAGCTGCTTTGGAAGAGGGGAAACACAGGGGAGGTACCAGTGGAGGGAGCCAGGGGCAGAGCTGTAGCTTTGCTTTGGGTGACTCAGGCAGAGGTGAAAGTCTTTGAGTGGAGGCAGAAACTTGAGGCACCCCCAGGTCCATTTGTCTGTCTCTGTATTCACTTGCTCACCCATTCACTCAATCACTCACCGTCTCACCCACTGCCCCACCTCCCCACTCACTCATCCACTGACTCAGTGAGCATAAACGATGCCCCAAGCACAGTCTGGATGCTAGGGAATCCACTGTGCTAGAGACGAGGCTCCTATGCTTTGGAGCCTCCAGTCTGGTCTGGTCAGGGAGAAAGATGCACAAAGATGAGGTACAGAAAGGGCTGCCCCAGAGGCTGGCCAGAGTGCAAGGGGTCACTGGGCTTCCCCCTCGGGCTGCCAGACGCATCAGGGCAGGAAGGCCCTGCAGACATTGATCTGGCCTTGAAGGATAGACCGTGCTTTGCTGAGTGGAGGAGAGAAGGAACAGCATTCCTGTACGAGGGCCCAGCAGAAGTGCTGGGAAGTTAGGTGCGACTGGAGAATAAGGCCCTGTGGGGATGAGAGGATGAGGGAGGCGAGGAAGGGAGTGGACAGGAGTGAAGCTTGGAAGGGCATGGAGCTGGGCTTCTGTCTCTAGCAGATGTCTAGCAGATGTCAGCAAGTTAGCAGGGGAGGACTAGTGACTGATTCATTTCTGGAGGAAGAGGCCTGGGGGTGTGGTAATGGGTATGCTGGAGACAAGAGACTGAGGCAGGCACTGACTAGAGGCATAGATCCTTCTGCATCTCTCTGTGTCCATCTCTCCTTCTGTCCACACTTTGATACTTCCAGAGAAGTTATTCTCTTCCAGACTCTGAAAGTTAGTGACTAATAAGACGTGGCCCCTGATCACTGGTGTCTGTAGGCTGCTGAATGATATCTTGAATAAGGTATGTGCCCATTTATTTTTCATGCGTGATGGATAATCGGTCTGAAAGGAAACAAAGTCCTGTTTGGACAGGGCTCAGGAAGGTGAGAAGGTCTGGGTGGGGACTAGAGGGCCAGTAAGGACTTCTTTTGAATTCCAGGTGTCAAAGGAATCTTTGCGTTTTAGAAATTGGAAGATCAATATTAAATACCTTTTGGTATATAGCAAAAAGTTGACATGAAAAAGCAACTCAAAAATTGCTGCTTTTTTTTTTTTTTTCTTTTGAGATAGAGTCTTGCTTTGTCACCCAGGCTGGAGTTCAGTGGCACGATCTAAGCTCACTGCAAGCTCCGCCTCCCGGGTTCACTCCATTCTCCTACCTCAGCCTCCTGAGTAGCTGGGATTACAGGCGCTCACCACCACACTCAGCTAATTTTTGTATTTTTAGTAGAGATGGGGTTTAACCATCTTGGCCAGGCTGGTCTTGAACTCCTGACCTCGTGATCCACCGGCCTTGGACTCCCAAAGTGCTGGAATTACAGGTGCGAGCCACCGTGCCCAGTCAAAAATTGCTATTCTTGATAGAAACACAGGGGAACTGATTTATTTACACTTGTATATTTTTTGCAGACTACATTTGTGTGTAACAAATTTCATGGAGTCAATGGAGAAAAGGTAGCTAAGCTTTGGAAACATCTGAAGTATAAATAAAGTGAGAACCACACTGAATGAAACTTACTTTACAAGTTTGATTTTTTGGGGCTGCTCTGTCTGGTGTCATTTTCCCTAATTCCTGCAGGGATTGTCATTGGTGGCACCAGAGTCTTTTCTCTGGAGCTGGGTGCTCCGGTTTCTGGCTCAGGGTTGGCTGATGCACTTTTTCTTCCTGGGAAAAGAAACAGTGCACGTGGGCAATTGATTGCTTTGGCGAGAACTCTCTTCTGTATTGACCCACATGAATCCTAGAAGGAATCTCACTTCTGTTGGTTTTCAGATCATAACCAGCTGGCCTGGTCTTTGTTTTCCATTCTCTTCTTCTAGTACACCCATCTTATTCATTTTTTCACCATCGCTCCGCTAGAATTTCTTTTCTTTTTTCTTTTTTCGAAACAGTGCCTCACTCTGTTGCCCAGGCTGGAGTGCGCTGGCGCGACCCCAGCTCACTGCAGCCTCAACTTCCCAGACTCAGGTGATTCTTTCACCTCAGCTTCCTGAGTAGCTGGTACTACAGCCATGTGCCACAATGTCTGGCTAAATGTTTTATATTTTTAGTAGAGATGGGGTTTTGCCATGTTGCCCAGGCTGGTCATGAATTCCTGGGCTCAAGTGATTCTCCCGCCTCGGCCTCCCAATGTGTTGGGATTGCAGGCGTGAGCCACTGCTTCCAGCCTGGAGTTTCTTATGCTGCTAATATATAGGCAGGGCTGATGTATTTCCCAAAATTCTCCCTCTGGAAAATGCACCCTCATGGTCATGGGGGTGACATTGTGACAGTGGCAGCTAACATTTCTTGGGTGCTTGCCATGGTCCAGGTGCTACTCTGAGCACCTTACAGCACCTTACCTATATTGTTTACTTTTATCATCACAACAATTCTGGGAGTAGGTACTGTTTGCCCCTCTTTGTAGCTGAAGTAACTGAAGCACGGAGAGGGTAGTCCACATGGCCGAGGTCACACAGCTAGGAGGTGGTGAGCTGCTTCCCTACTTGTGCCCTCACTCTCAACCTTAGGGCCCACTGGCATTGTGGATACTCAGCATTTCAAGTCTCATCCCTGGGGAAGGCTGTGTGTATTATAAATCCTGTATCAATGCAGTTGTTTTTGGCATTGTTTAGGTGTGTATCAGAGCCACACACACTTCCAGACTGGGACAGAAGGTCCCAGGAAACTACATTTCTGTGTTCTGTCACCCCAAAGGCCTTGCTGAGTACACAGCTTCACCTTTTGTTTAACCTTCTCTTTGGAGGGTCACTGGCCACAATGGCAAATGTGTAGTGGGTCAGCTTGTTGGCGGGAATGTATTCTCTCCTGCTCCCAGGGGCACACACCAGCGCTCACCAGGGCTGGGGCTCGTGTCTCTCCCAGCAAGGCCAGGCCAGGCTCTGAGTGCATCTTTGTCATGCTGGAGTCCCTGCAAGCCCTGTGCTTGCCCAGGTGACCCTCCCTTTATTCATTGGCCACAAGAGGTGAAGTAGTCAGCGAGTCATTCGAGCCCATGGCGTCTGTCTCCAGAGCCCACAACCTGAGCCACTGTGCTCTCCTGGCCCTCAGCCACCTTGGAGAGCTGCCATTGCCCCTTGCCATCCTCCTGGCCACAGAAGACCCCTCCTCCAGAGGCAAGGAAGCTGGTGCCCCTTCCTGTGTGAATCTAGCCACTGCCAGACCCTACCAAGATCACCTCCATTGTCAGATGGGCCTAAAATTCTAATTCAAGGTCTGAGTGGGACTGCCCAGGGAGTGTTGCTGAAGGTGTTCAGGCAGGTGGCTTGTAACAGATGCACTGAGCATGTGGGTCTCACAGAGCCTTTTAGAAAACGTGGGTGATTCCTTCACCGCCTGTTTAAACCCATCGGGGAGTGGGGAGGGCGGAGGACTAGTTCTCTTATGGCTGGGGAAAAATTAGGGCTGTTCCCTTGGTTTTCTGGGTATTTAGGGCGGACTCTGCCCCACAGTGTTTCCCAGAGTCCCACCTGAGGTGCTTCAAGGGTCCAGCAGCCACACGGCCAGTGCCTACCTGCTGGACAGCACAGAGCATCCCATCTTTGTAGAAGGCTCTTCAGGCTGCACTGCCCTGGTCAGCTGTCGCTGGGCAGGCCTTGTGTAGTGCCATCTACTTGCTTTTCAAGGGAAACCCTAGACTTTTTTTTTTTTAGAAGTAAAATCTTCTAAATCTTAACATTTTGTGACATATTCAAATGTTAAACAATTGGGGTATAGGTTGAACAGAACACAGAGGTGGACCGAATTCCAGGGTTAGGAGAGGAGGGCATTAATCTATGTTGTGACAAACCTTCTAGATAGTTCTGGTGCAGGATAAAGTTTAAAAAACATCAGCTTAAACCATTTAGTTTGCCCACAGTTATGCCAGGGAAAGTCAGAGCTAGAACCCAGGCATTCTGATTTGCAGCCAACATCACCCTCATGGGCAAGGCCAATAGTTTAGGGATGTTCCATACCGTGGACAACTGGTCACCACCCACCCCACACTGGGCTCTCACTTGCCATCTGTGGATGACTGAAATTTTTCTAGATATGATGCTTTCCTCTTCCTTTGTAATTTCTGATCAAAATCAACTTCCTGTCTCAGGGTGCAGGATTTCTCCTCGGCCCCTGGGAAGCAGCGGGGAGAGGAACCCATGTAGGGGTCACCAAGCCTGCTGACTGTGACAGGTGGAGTTTTGGTTTGAATGAGGTCAAAGTAGTGGGCAGAATCAATGGAGAGGTCAGGCCTGCTCAGGAGCAACCCCTGACCCATGGCTTAAATCACCCCAGTGTTGGAAAATCTGTTATTTACTGCGTGAGATCCATTTCCTAGTGACAGACTAATAATGACCTTATTACATACTTTTCAGAATTTGAAATTAGTATTTCTTACATGTTGGAGAATGTGGTACCAAGCAGGTACTGCTTATTGAAACTTTACTGGATGTCATTTGATAGGAGACATTTTGCATTCCTGGAATGCAAAATGTGTTGGAGAAATCCCTTTCTGTGTGCCTGCCTGGACAAGGCAACCCGTGGGGATCTGGCTTTGTTTAGTAGTCTGGGGAAGGTCTCCAGTGGTTTCTGTTGTGACGGAGGCTCCCTGTCCATTTTGGGCTGAGAAACATTTGGAAATAGGACCATGATACCCCACAGACCTTGCTGACACTCTGCTTCCGGGAAAGAAGTAGGAAATAATATGGAAGCATCAGCCACTGGTCCCAGCCCGGTGGAGAAGCAATTACCCTGAAGCTTGCACAATGGAGCACTTAAAACTGAGTTATTAATGCCATTTGTCTCAGGGGACTGTGGATTTCATTCATCACATCCTTGCCGTAATCTTACTGGTTGGGGATGTGACTCAACAGGAATTTTCAGTTCACTGTGTGGAAGAATGCGATGGGTCTTACATCACTGCTACTAAGGTGAAGTTCAAGTGCAAGGTCAAAATCACTGGTGGTAAGATGCAAGTCAAGAAAAGCAGCATCTCTGCCTCCCTGGGAGCCAGGAGCAGCAGTCTCCACTTAACCTGTGGTCACAGGTGAGAGCACCATAGCACACTGAGACATCTCCCCTGACCTCAGCTCCAGGCACCATTTGGAGACCAACACTCAGAGTGACCTGGGAGCAAGGGGACGCTTCCTTTGGGTGCCTGCATCCTGCTGACTCATTCTGAGACTCACTTCTCCCATAGGCTTGTTCTGCCTCCTGTTTGTCTCGCATAGATTATTTCAGTAATCTACCTCTGTGTAACAACCACTCCAAAACTTAATGCATTCAACTATAATGATTGTCATTGCTCAAAAAGTACGTATCAGGAACTTGGAATGTTGTCATCAGGGGTTGTTCACACAAGCTGCATGGCAGCCACGAGCTCAACTGAGACTGAAACATCTGAGTTGACCTCTTGTCCTTCAGGGCCTCTCTGCTGGCCTCAAACCATCACATCACCGAGGCTGGACTTCCTGGCATCGTAGTCCCTGGGTGCCAAGAAGGAGCACATGGAAGCTGCCAGACCCCCTAAAGGATAAGCCTGGAACTGGTGTAGCGTCATTTGTTCTGCCTTCTTTTGGTCAAAGCAAGGCTGAGGCCCGTCAGCATTCAAGAGGAGAGGACATAGAGGGCATCTCTTCATGGCTGCAGTGCCAGAAATTTGTGGCTACCTTGAATTCACCACCTTTAATTTGTAGCGGGTGCAATACCTGGGCCTGACTGAGGTTAGTGCATATATATGGGGTGGTGCCCAACCAGGAGAGCCTCCTCGTGGGCCAGGTGTCCCTGTCCTGGGGGTCTCCTAACCTTCACAAAACTGGCCAGAGGCCATTCTTGCTGGCTCTAGGTCACATTGATGGGAGAGTAGCCTCTCCCAGGTTCTTTTTTTTTTTGAGACGGAGTCTCGCTCTGTCACCCAGGCTGGAGTGCAGTGGCATGATCTCCACTCACTGTAAGCTCCGCCTCCCGGGTTCACGCCATTCTCCTGCCTCAGCCTCCTGAGTAGCTGGGACTGCAGGCGCCCGCCACCGCACCTGGCTAATGTTTGTATTTGTAGTAGAGCAGGGTTTCACCGTGTTAGCCAGGATGGTCTCAATCTCCCGACCTTGTGATCCACCCGTCTCGGCCTCCCAAAGTGCTGGGATTACAGGCATGAGCCACCGCGCCCGGCCGTGCCTCTCCCAGGTTCTCATGCTCAGAGGAGACCTGTCTCTTCCAGCAAGGCCACGCCAGGCTTTGAGTGCATCTGAGCTGTCTGTCACTGGCCACCTGCACCCAGCTCCAGGAGGCTGCAGGGCATGGCTGGTCGCCCTCTGCTTTAAGGTCTAGTTGGAGGCCCAGGTTTCAGTTCTTAAGAGTGATGCTAGACTGTGCTGTTTCTGTTAACCTGGATTTTGGAACCCCTTGGTGTGTGGGTGTTGGGGGATAGGGACTAGAGGGAGGGGCTGCTTGTTAGCGAACGCCTAAGCCTCCTGAAGGGCTTGTTCCTGGCTTGGCTCCAGTGCAGTGTCTCCAAGGAGAGAAGGGAGTGGCGCGCCACGGGCTGTGGGAGCAGCACTGGGTTGTTCAGTTATGCTCCAAATATATTTTACTTTTGCAGTGAAAACGTGTGTAGCGTTTCCATTTTACTTTTTCTGCCTGCATTGGTTTTTACATAAAACAAATGTTTTATGAGTCACATTGACACTCTAGGCAAATGTTCTGGGTTCCTCAGTCACGCAAAATCCCCAGGCTGCCCTGTCCCTAAAGAGGGTGACAAAATTGGGGAAGTTCTTGTCATAAAACTGTGTTGTCCACACCACGGGTCACTGGTGGTGGCATTCTCCCAGGACCCTGCCTGTGGCTAAGGGGAGGGTCCTCGGGCAACAGAGGGCTGGTGGATTGGGCGCTCAGGCACGCTAGCGTTTGATGCCTGGGAGCCCAGTGGGAGGTCTGGGAGGAGGTTCGGTGGCAGCCAGAAGGCCTGGCCCCAGCTGGGGCCCAGTGTGGACTCAACCTCAGCTCTAGGGAAACAGTGTGTCAGTCGGGTCGGGGATGGCCCACAGGATGCCATGAGCCCCAGGTAGCAGGATGTTTGCTGAGGCTGCTCTTACAACTTTTAAAGTATTGTCTTATGTATGCCTCTCAGCAACCCTGTGGCAGAGGTACTGGAATTATCCCTGTCTCTCTTTTGGGTACCTGGTGGGTGGGAAGGGGGCTACAATTTGCTCCAGGTGCCTCCTTGACCACTGGCCCCACTGCCCAGCTTCAGAGCAGATAGAGTAGAGCCAGGGAAGGCTGTGAGCCTCCCTGCTCATCCCTCAAATTGCCCTGGCTCCTGCCATGCGGGAGGGGAAAGGGGCCCCCGTTGGGAGGGGCCAGTGGGGGCCCGGGCCTCCCAGAGTGTATCTGTTCAATTGCATTTTCTACATCTGTCCAGCAGGGCAGGTTTATATACAGGGAGACAGGCTCTCCAAGAAAACAACGGGGCCACCGCAGGTTTTGAGATGTTCTTGAGGAAGGTCATGCAGCCCTTCCCTCACCAGTGTATGAGGCTGAGGATGGGGCACAGGGTAGCTCTGTGGTCCTGGCATCCACCATGCGGCATCGGCCAGCCCTAGGGCCCTACCCATGCCCTGGCCCTCTGGGTGTGAGACCTGAGGCCCAGAGCACTGTGCTGGGTGGAAAACAGCAAACCCACCGTGGAGCAAGAGCCGGGGAGGATGCCAAGAGGGCAGGTGGGTGCTGCTTGTCTCGGGAGAGAGGGCAGCAAAAGGGAGACCAGCCTCCACCCTCAGCTGCCTGTGGGGCTCCGCAAGGCAGCAGGAGGCAGCGGAACCAAACAGAATGCTTTTGGGGTGGTGGTGAGGGGCTGCCCCATGGCAGGGAGATTGGGCACGACATTCGTGTGCCCCACGTTGGTCATCATCAGCATGACAAGAAATTGTTTAGTTCTGTGGTTTCAGGCTCACTGCAAAATACCTCCCTCCCACCCCCAGGTTTCCCTTCCAGTCACACCTGACATCCCTCAGTCAGAGCTGGGCCTAGAGGCTGGAGGGCGAAGCAAGGCAGACGAAGGTGGGTAACTGGGAAGCGGAATGAGTAGAAAAATTGGAGTTGAGAGGCCCCAAGAGCCCCTCTGCCATTCAGCCTGACCTGGAGCAAACCCATCACTGTCCTCATTAGAAGGCAAGAGAGGACGAGATTAGCATTTTTGCACATGACTTTGGATGGCCTCCTTCAGCACAGGGGAGGGGAGTGGTTGCTAAAATAGTAATAATGGTGCTACCACATGACGGTGCCCACCTCCTCTGGGTGTTGCGAGGGTTTAACAAGTTAGAGGAGAGCAGAGCTCATGGTGGAGGCCATGAGGGCTGTGCTGCTGGTGTTTTAGAATGATTGGCTTTATTATTTGCATCATTTTCTGAATTTCAGGAGGATTCTCGGGCTCCGTCCCAGATCTCATGAATCAACATCCCTGGGGGTGGGAGGTGGGAATCTGCCTTTTATGAAACACGTGCTTCAGGCCCCAGAGCCCTGAACTGGGAGGTCGCTGAGGTCTCTCTCTCCTGTGTTCTCTGGGAGCAGGATTCTCACTGACCTTGTTCCCTTGTCCTGCCATTGGCAGGATTTTAAGCTGTGATCAGGTGCAGCTCTAAACCCAAGCAGTGACGCTAGCTTGCCATGTGGCTCCGCTCTGTAACCTGATGGCAGCCTCTGAGCCGGTCCCTTGTCTGCACGCAGGCCAATGAGGCAGCACAGTTAGAGTGAGGCCGACTTCCCACGTGCCTGCCTAAGCCAGGATGTGAGCTTCGTTTCACAGGGACAAAGGATGGCCGTGCATGCGTAAATGTCGGAAGTGCAAACTGCCGCCTTTTGAGAATATTTTTCTTGACTCTTGAAGAGGGAAGGACCACGGAGAGCATTATTTCAGGGTTCTGTGAGTCACTGCACACTTCTACTTTATTTATTAGGTATATTTTTTGGACAAAGAAGAATGCAACTTTGAACACTGTGTCACCACAAGCCACACAATTGTAAGACTCTCCTCTTTACACCTTTGACAGGCAAGACCCTTGTAGATATGGGGAGGTGTGGAGCATGGAGCTCCAGAAGTCACCGACTGAGCAGACAGGTTCAGGCTGTGCACGTGGGTGTGGGCTTGGGGCTGTGGGTGTATGGTCCCCGTGTTTGGGTGCACAAGTGTGGTTTCTGGCTGCATTTTTCTGGCTCCTCTCCTCCGGGAGCCCCTTGCTGCTCACCTCGATCCTATCATTCCAAAGGGAAAGCTACTTTTCTAGCACCCAGGTGGAATTGCATCCTGCAGTGGGCCCAGCTCTGCCTGGGCTGGAGGCCAGGCAGCGTTCTCCCTGATCCTGGTGCTGTGGGATTTAGGGAAGGCCCCCTGACCTCTGTGAGCCTTGGGTTCCTCATTTGTCAGATGAGGATTGTAAATTCCACCCTCATGGCTCCTAAATGAAGCTGTTGAAAGGCATCCGTAACCTCTACAAGGGATGAGGAGGTTAGGGCACACAGACTCACCTGCAGGTGAGTCCCTGGCTCAAGGACACGCAGGAAAGAAACAGCAGAACCACTTCTGGGGCCCCAGAGCCTGTGTAAATCCACTGTACTGTATTTTATAAAGCACCAGCTGGAATCCTCAAAGAAAAGTGGGGAGGCTGGATGCCTCTGCTTCAAGGAGAGTGGACACATCATTGTATCTAGCTTCTTTCCACTGATTGCATGGTACTTTGTAAACGTCCCTCTCAAAGTCAGGAGGCTTAGACGCATCCTCTGTGATAGTGTGCCTTGGCCCCAGAACTGTATTTCTGGAACTTGAAAGCCCACTTGTAATGCTCTGTCTTGGAATCTAGACCCAGGCAACCCCAGGGTGGCAGCTTTTTTCTTGAGGAGGGGCACCACAGGAGACCCACACCCAGAGAGAGGCAGGCAGAGAAATGGGTGAGCCAGCCACGGTGCCAGGGAGGGTTCTGGGCTGTGCAGGTAGAGGGAGGTCCCCCGAAGTGCATGTGGTGTGCCATGCCCAGGAGCTGGGTCTGCAGGCTGGGTCAGAGGGGCTGGGGTGCTTCCAGCCCAGGCCGAGGCCCATTCCTCTGGGAGGTAGGGAGCAGGCTGGGCAGTGGGGCCAGGCCTGTGCCAGGAGCCCGTCTGGGGTAGATTGCATCGCACTGTGTGCAGCTTGTGACTCCAGCTTGCCCGCCCAAGACCCCTGCCTTCTGTGGCTTGTGGCTGAAAGGTGCTTCTCCGCAGGCACCGTGGGGCCACTGCAGCCAGGTGTCAGGACAGAGTGATGGCGGCTCGCTGTCAGGTCACTCTGTGTGATGGCATGGCAACAAATTTAACACACTGGCACAGACGGGTTGGAATCAATGAAATGATTCTAAAAGTATTTTTGGTCCATTTGTTTATTCTTTCAGCAATGTTTGTTTGAGTGCCCCCTAGGTGCCAAACCCTGTTCTAGGCATTAGGGATATCATGGTGAACAAAACTGACAAAAATCTCACCCTTGTGGAGCTGACAGTCTAGTGGAGGAAACAGAGGAAAAAGATAAATCAATAAAATATGAATCATATCAGTGATATTGAAACTGAGCCTGAGAGGCTGAAGCTTAAGTCTCTCTACTACTCCCCATCTGTGCTCTGGTGGCTTCTTGCAACCTCCCTGGGCTGTGCCTGGTGGTGGCCTTGTTGCCCGCTATGTCACAGAACCTCAGGAGGTGCCGAGTAGGTGACAGCTGAATGAAAGCAGAATGCTCAGGAAAGTTTCCTGTTTGCTGCGAGGGACCCTCCTTCTCCAGCAAGGCCAGCAGCAGTGGGCGTGGCTGTCTCACAGTTTCTGCCCTCTCTGAGGCAGCACGCAGAGGGTCGTGCTGGCTGCCTGGGAACATCTGCCACCCTCTGCCTTATGGACTATCCTCTGCCTGCCCTCTTCTCTGCAGGCAGCAGGGCATCTCTAGTCTTGACACAAGCTGCCCTTGACTCTTCAACAGCTCTGAATTGCCAGTGGCAGACCAAGCTTCTGCTGGGGTCCATGTGCTTGCTTTCCAGATGTTTTTAGAAAGATATGTAACTTCTGTCTTAATTTATGTTGATTTAATAAGAAATCACATTTCTATGGGATCTGCACAAATAGGGTTTTGTTTGGTTGTTTTTTCAAACACTGTAGATATAGCTGAAAACAGAACTTAACCCTTTAAACATAGCCACTAGGTTGATGCAGCTCACAAACCCACAGGATTTTCTTTTCCTACGGAGACTCCACTCTGCTTGGGTCACCACAGAGAGTCCATGTCACCATGTTATCTCAAATTTACAAAGATCACACCCTCTACTGACATTGAGGCTGTGCATTACCCAAAACCCTGGAGGCCAGAAAGGCCCACTGGGATGAGATTGGTCACCTGGAGGGTGAAGACAGAGAGGAAGGGAGGGAAGCAGTGCCTGGCTTCACTCCCTGCTGGCGTCTCACTCGCTGGTAATAATGACTCTGCACCTGAATGCCATGATGTGTTGCATCTGGGGAGAGCACTGCATCCTGCAGCCGTGCAGCAATCCTTCTTCCTGAGCAGGTGCTTTGTACCCTAGATCTGGAGGGGCACAGGCGCCGAGTGCTCCCTCAGGCGCTGGAAGGTTGGGTGTGTGAGCATCAGGAAGCACTCTTGGATTATTTTGCAATGTTTTTAAGCAAGCTCATTCTGAAGGTCATCAATCTCATGTCAAAATTTAAAATGGTCCCAATGCTTTCTGAAAATCACAGACCCTTCATGAGTCTGTGAATAAAACAACAAAAACCTAGGTTTTATGAACAGTTTCAGTTTGGATTTTCAAAGATTTTTTTTTTTTTTTTTTTTTTTTTACCAATACCTTCTTTGTGATTATCCATCATGTCTAAGAGAGAGAAGAGCAGCAGAAAGGATCAACATGCCCATTCCACAGACGGGGAAAATCAATACACGACAGAGGAAGTGTTTTCTTTGCAGGTGCTTTCTAGTGAAGGGTTGGCAATCCTTCTCTTTAAAGACCAGATGGTAAATATTTCATGCTTTGAAGCCCGTGGGGTTTCTGTTGTAGCTACTCAACTCTGCCACCGTAGCTGAAGAGCAGCCATGGATAATACTTCAATAAATGAGCATGGCTGGCTTCACTTAAACAATATTAATATCAGCAGGCAACTGGCTTACTGGCACTTCCCTAACTGATGGGGAAATAGGAACTAATCCTCAGACCTTCTGAGTATCCAGACCTAAACGCTCTCCTCCAAGTTGTTTTTCCTCCTTTGGAAACAAAAACAAATTCCGTTTGGGTGAATAGCAGCCAACATACCACTAGTAGCCCTTCTAGGAAGTAGAGAACACACACCGTCCTGGACAAAAATATAAAAAGCATCTTGTTTTTCTATGCTTTACTAGGCAGAGAGAGAAGTGAGGTGAAGTGGTAAGAAAACACCACTCCAGGGATGTGGCTGTAAGTGAAAGCTGGTGGTGCCCTGGGGGCATCTGTAATCTCAGTGCACCTCAAGCTTCCGGATTTCCCAGGCCATTGCTTTAGGGTGGGGTACCCAGGGCCAACACAGAGTAGGGAGGTGGATTGCGAGTTGTGTGTGAAGTTGGGACCTGGCAAGGTGACATTGTCAGTCACAAGTAGGGCCTGGATAAAAGATGAGGATGATAAGGGAACTTTGCTGTCTTGACCTTGGATCCGATGGAGGGGCCAAGAAACCTAAATGGAGTCTGGGGATAGATATCCCTTATCTGTATGTTCTGGAATTCTCTAGCTGAGAATTTAGTGTAAGGCCACTATGGACTGAAAATACCCTCAAGCCCTGGGAACTCATCTAAAATCTTCTCTGGAGGAAGTACATTAAGCCTGGATTTCCCAAGAAAATATTAAAAGAAATACGATCTCACAATCTAAACTCACAAAGCACGCAAATAAATAAGGTATACTGGACAGGCCAGCAGAAATAATGAAGAATAGTATCAGATCTACAAAGACTGCAGATACTACCAACTGGAGAAAATGAAGCATATTTAGTATATTTAAAGAAGCAAAGTGTCAAAAGAAGACCAAGGAATAAGAGGCTTTCAGAAATGACCTAGCACATCAAAAGCAAGGAGGACTTTTACAAGTGAAAAATGCAATAATCAAAAATGAACCCAAAAGAGAGATTAAATAGATTAGACACAGCTAAAGAGAAACTTAGTAAATGAGAAGCTCTCTCAGAAGAAATTATGCCTAATACATGGAGACAAAGAAATGGAAAATATTCAAGAGGTGTTAGGAAGCACACAGGAAAGAATGAACAGTTGTAACGTATGTTGAATTGATATGCAAGAAATAGGAAATGCAGGCCCAGTGCAATGGCTCATGCCTGTAATTCTAGCACTTTGGGAAGCTGAGGTGGGTGGATCACTTGAGGTCAGGAGTTCAAGACTAGTCTGGCAAAAATGGTGAAACCCTGTCTCTACTAAAAATACAAAAAAATTAGCTGGGCATGGTGGTGCACACCTGTAATTCCAGCTACTCGAGAGGCTGAGGCAGGAGAACCCTTTGAACCTGGAAGGTGGAGGTTGTAGGGAGCCAGGATCCTGCCACTGCTTTCCAGCCTGGGCAAGAAAGTGAGATTCCATCTCAGAAAATCAAAACAGGCCTGTGCGGTGGCTCACACTTGTAGTCCTAGCACTTTAGGAGGCTGAGGCAGGTGGATCACAAAGTCAGGAGTTCAAGACCAGCCTGGCCAAGATGGTTAAACCCCATCTCTACCAAAAATACAAAAATTAGTCAGGCGTGGTGGCGGGTGCCTGTAATCCCAGCTGCTTGGGAGGCTGAGGCAGAGAATTGCTTGATCCTGGGAGGTGGAGGTTGCAGTGAGCTGAGATTGCGCCACAACACTCCAGCCTGGGTGACAGAGCGAGACTCCATTTAAAAAAAAACAAAAAGGCAAAACAAAACAAAAACAAAGAAATAGGAAGTGCAGAGAAATGACAGGAAGAACCACTAAAATAAATATTGGTTGAGAATGTTTCAGAATTGATAAAGAACATAATTTCTGAGTCAGAAGCCCAATCACATCCAAAGGAAATGAATTTTAAAAGCCCACATCCAATCCCATTGTATTGAACTGAAGAGCAGGTTGCCCAGAGAGATGGTAGATTTCCCACACTAGGGCAGCAGCTGGACTGAGAGGCCCTCTTCAGCAAAAACTCAAGGCAGATGTCCATGCCATGGAATCTTCAAACTGTTGAAAGAAAAAATGATGTAGCCTAGGATTTCTGTTTAAATAAATCCTCTTTTTTTTTTTTTTTTGAAGACAGAGTCTCACTTTGTCACCCAGGCTGGAGTGCAGTGGCGCCATCTCGGCTCACTGCAAGCTCCGCCTCCCGGGTTCACGCCATTCTCCTGCCTCAGCCTCCCCAGCAGCTGGGACTACAGGCGCCCACCGCCTCGCCTGGCTAATTTTTTGTATTTTTAGTAGAGACGAGGTTTTTCACCATGTTAGCTAGCCAGGATGGTCTCGATCTCCTGACCTTGTGATCTGCCCACCTCAGCCTCCCAAGAAATCCTCTTTTGCGAAAGCAAAATGAAGACACTTCAGAGTACAAACTGAGAACATTTATTACCAACAATCTCTCCCCGAAAAGAACTGAATAATATTCTTTAGGAATAAAGAAAATAATCTTTGAAGCATGAGATGGGTTGCAAGAAGACATGAACAGAGAAATTGGTTAATGTTTATTTAATCTACACTGCCATCAAATGTTGAAAACAGTAACGGTATTGACTGATTTGTGGGAGGTAGAATTTAAACACTCCAGAGCAGTTGTGTGAGGTGCGTGCCTGGAGCCAAGCACTTAGGGCCCTTTTTTGCTTAGTAACAAGGGCAACTGAGGTTCCATTAGGTTAAATATGCATGCTGAAATGTCTATGGTGGCCACTAGAAGAATAGAAACAGGCTATACAATTTCCAAATGAATAGAGGAGAAGACATAGATTGAAAGGAAAAAAGGGCCGGGCATGGTGGGTCTTGCCTGTAATCCCAGCCCTTTGGGAGGCTGAGGGCCGGTTGATCACTTAAGGTCAGGAGTTCAAGACCACCCTGGCCAACATGGTGAAACCCCGTCTCTACTAAAAATACAAAAATTAGCTGAGCGTGGTGGCAGGTGCCTGTAATCCCAGCAACTCAGGAGGAAGAGGCAGGAGAATTGCTTGAACCCGGGAGGCAGAGGTTGCAGTGACCGAGATCGTACCACTGCATTGCATTCCAGCCTGGGCAACAGAGTGAAACTCTGTCAAGAAAGAAAGGAAGAAAGAGAGAGAGAGAGGGGGGGGGGGGGGGGGGAGGGAGGTAGGGAAGGAAGGAAGTTGTAAAAGATACAAGAAATGCAGACATAGAGTGAAGAGTGCCCTCTCTGTCCACTCTCTGTCCCCATTCACCTTCCCAGCGTGATAGTCCCAGTCACAGGGAGCAAGTATGCAAGTATCCTTTCCACCTACAATGCATTTAATTTGAACTGTATGAATTGTCCTGCCAGTTTCTTTTTTAAACTTAGCAGTATGTCTTAGAAATCTTTCAATAGGGTTTATGTTATTGTGCCGTTGTTTAGATAGACCAGAATTTACGTAACAATCCTTCTACTGACACTTCTGTTTTTATGATTTTTGTTCCACCATTACACAAACAAGGCTATGGTGAGTGACTTTGTACATGTGTATCTGTGTCCATATGTGACTGTTTCTGTAGGATGGATTCCTGGAGCTAGAGTTGTTACATACAACTGTGGCACTTTAAACATTGCCAAACTGCTCTGCAAAAGACTCCACTGGCCAAGCACAGTGGCTCATGTCTGTAATTCCAGCACTTTGGGAGGCTGAGGTGAGAGGATTACTTGAGCCTGGGAGGTCAAGATTGGAGTGAGCTGTGATGGCGCCATTGCACTCTAACCTAGGCAACAGAGTGAGACCTTGTCTCAATGATAACAACAACAAGAAGACTCCATCAGTGAAACTCCTAAGATTGAGGAGGCTCCTTTCCCCCACCTTCACTGACATTGGGTATGGCAAATCTGGTTTAGTTTTGTTTTCCTCATTGTTTCTGGATTTTTAATTTCTTAGGAAGAGCTTCCTCATGTGAGACTATACAAATATCTCTGAATTTACTTTTTTCTACATTTGACTTTTGAGATCTTTAGAAGATTATTTTTAAGTTTCTAATATGTTTTTTTCCAAGTGGATAGCCAGTTTTCCCTACACCATTTTATTGAACAGTTCATATATATATATATGTGTATGTGAGTATATGTACACACACGTTACATATCACATATATATCATATACATAGATGTACAGGATATTGTTTCAGAGTTTTCTAGTGAATTCCACAGATCTAAGACTTCCTGTAAAACATGAATTAATTCTTTCTTGAGGGTTTTCTAGATTCACTTGTGAAATTATGAAATTATTTGTGTCATACTCTTTAGGGATAAATCTCTGGTAACTTAAAAATTATATCATAAATTTCCAAAATTTATTTGAACTATTTTAATATAATCTGTTTTCTTTGTAAATGTATATATATAAGCTTTATTAAAGTATAATTAACATACAATAAACTGTGCATGTTTAAAATGTACAATTGATAGTTTTCACATTCATGGCACCATCACCACAATCAAAATAATCAACATATTCATCACCCTTGAAAGTTTCCTTGTGTCTCTCCACAATCCCTCTCTCCCATCCTCTTGTTTTTCTCTCCCATCCCCAGGCAATCAATAATCTGCTTTCCATAACTATCAGTTACTTTGCATTTTCTGGAGTTTTATGTGGGTGGAGTAATACAGTATATACTCATTTCAGTCTGATTGATTCTTCTTTTAATCAGTGTAATTATTTTGAGATCCTTCATGTATCAGCAGTTAATTCCTTTTCATTATAGATTCATATTCAGTTGCATGGATGTATCACAGTTTGTTTACCCCTTTACCTAATGGACATTGGGTTTTGTTTTGTTTTTTTTTCATTTGGGAGCTATTTCCAATAAAGCTCCTATGAACATTTGCATGTAAGTCTTTTTTAGGGACATATGCTGTCTTTTCTTTCAGGCAAATAAGAATAGAACGGCTAGATCATGTAGTAGGTATATGTTTAACTCTCTGAGAAACCACAACAGTTTTAAGTGGTGTGCCATCTTACTTTCCCAACAGCAGGGCATGAGAGTTCCAGTTGCTCCACGCTCTCAGAAATCCTTAGTGTGGTCAGTCTGTTCAATTTTAGTGATTCCAATAGTGTGTAGTGGTACCTCATTGTGGGTTTCATTTTCATTTCGCTGAGACAAATGACACTGAACCTCTTTTCTTTGCATATGCTTGTTTGCTATCCATTTATTTTCTTTAGTTAATTATCTGTTCAAATCTTTCACCATTAAAAAAAAAAATTGGCTTTCTTCCATGTTGGTGAGTTTTAAGAGTTCTTTGTATATTTTGAATACAAGTGCTTTATCAGATATGCCTTTTGCAAATATTTCCTCCCAGCATGTGGTTTGTCTTTTTGTTCTCTTAATAGTGTTTTTCGAAGGGCAGAAGTTTTTAATTTTCATAAAACCCAACATATTATTTTTTTCTATTATGGATCATAAAATGTCTTTTGGCTTTGTATCTAAGAAATGTCTTTCTAACCCAAGGCCACAAAAGATTAGTTTTTTTTATTTTCTGGAATTTATGTAGTTTTAGGTTTTACATTGAAGTTAATGGCTGATTTTTTCCCTTAATTTTTGCGTATAGCTTACGTAAGGTGTGGGTCTAAATTGACTTTGTTGCATGTGGATATCCAGCTGTTCCAGGTCCCTTTATTGAAAAGACCATCATTTCTCCATGGAATGGCCTATGCTCCTTTTTGATGACCTTTTCAGCCCTTTTATTGGTCATTGATCTAATCAGTTTTCTCTTTGTTTTGGGTCAATTTTGATAATGCGTATTTCTCAGAATATCATTCAGCAATCCCCAGCTATCACAGTAAAAGACCCATTGTTAACAAAGTTGTTTGCGTGTGTTTCAAAGGTTATTTCTCATATTAAGGTTCATTTACCAGTTTCTGGCTCAGCTTTCTCTGGGTAGACCCCCACTAATGTAATAGTGCCTTTTCCACAAGAACTTTGTGCAGGTTTCCAAACAGCGTCCCATCCTTCCATTCACACTATATGAGTCTCTGCAGAAGGCATTCCGTGCCCTTTCTGTCATTGGTTTTTTTTTTTTTTTTTTTTTTTTGAGAGTGTCTCACTCTATCACCCAGGCTGGAGTGCAGTGACACCATCTTGGCTCATTGCAACCTCCACCTCCTGGGTTCTCATGCCTTAGCCTCCAAAAAAACCTGGAATTATAGGCATACACCACCATGCCTAGCTACTTTTTATATTTTTAGTGGAGACGGGATTTTGTTGTGTTGGCCAAGCTGGTCTCGAACTCATAGTCTCAAGCAATTCGCCCACCTCAGCATCCCAAAGTGTTGGGATTACAGGAACGAGCCACTGCGCCTGGCCCCCTTTCATCACTCTTAATAATCAGGTCTAAACTTGGCGCACATTTGTCTGGTGTGCATGGGATAGTCCTGGTTTGCTCCTGTTGGCGAGAATAATTTTTAATAGCATCCTTTTTAGTTAAGTGTCCTAACTTTGGACAGTAAAATTCTTTCTCAGAAGGTCTTTCATTATCTGGCCTCTGCCTGCCTGTCCAACATCATCTTGGGTTACTTTCCTAAGCAGTCCATTCTAGCCATACCAGCCTTCTTACACACACAACTCTGAGTGCTATTTTATGTTAGGAATGAGTAATACTTCCTATCTGATGTAAATCTATTTTATTATTATTTCAATAACCTCTTGATTTTCAATATTTATGAAAATTGTTCATACGTGCTGCCTTTGAACTAGAAATTTCTTTTCTAGAAATGTACTTAAAGACATACACCATCCTTTGTATGAGAGAAAAACGTATGTATATTAAAGAATTGCATTATTTATCATAGAGACATACAGTACACACTTAAATATTAGGGGAGGCTGGTTAAAGAAAAAGTAGTTAATTCGTGTGATGGAGTACCACGTGGTGTTACCAAGAGTGAAAGGATGGGCAATAGGGCCTGTAGAGGAGGTAAAATTTTACCTCTACCATCTTAAGGTTTTTCAACTGGGCCTGAGAATTATATTGACGTCAGACAGATTAACAGGAGCAAAACATACACATTTATATAAGTTTTAAGTAATATGGGAACCCTTATAAGGAGAAGACCCAAAAAAGTGGCAAAATTCAAATGTTTTTATACTAGGTTGAACAAAGAGAAGCAGTTGTGGAAAATTAACTGAACTATGTGGGGAAGGTAAAGAAGATAAGAACTATCTTAACAAGGTGGGTTTGTCCAGAATTCTCTGGGTTCCTACTCCTCGTTAAAGAGTGTTTCCTTTCTCCTGGTACAGGGAGGGTATCTTTCACGTGAGAGTTTTGAATCTCCTGTTTTCAGAAAGAAAAGGGGAGACTAGAATTCCCTTCTTACATCTTTTGTTTTTCCAGTGCCTTTTACTCGATGTAATACTTTTACCAAAGTGGTATATTTAGGGGTTACATGTTCTGCCACATTTAAGCACTGACATAAAAGGAGCTCAGAGAGATGTTACTAAGTGAGAAAACAAACAAACCAAAAAAACCAAACAGATACGGAAGAGTAGGTACTGCATGATTCTATTTGTGTAAAGAGGATGGATGGATACAGATATATGTTGCCGATTGTTATCCCAAAAGACAATCCCAAATGCCATAACCCCAGATGTTGAAATCTTTAAAGATCAAAACTCCTAAAGTCTAAATCTCTGAAGTCTAAAATGCCCAATATCTGATTGAATCCACATGCCATAATGACAGATTTGGAGTTAGGTTCAATGAAGGCTTCTAAAAGTGAATTTCAAGGTGTTACCAATAAAGTTTTTTTTTTTTTTTTTTCCTGTTAGGCCCAATGCATTTGGCAGAAAGTTCCAATCAGTAGATTGGCCACGAGATACAGCAACAATTGAAACTTCAGTTTAAAAATGTTTCATTTATCTGCATTGGCGTTTTTTTTCTGCCTGATGAAATTTCCAGAGCTTTTTAATGAATTAGAGTCATATTTGCCTGAAGGAGCCATGGAAGTTACTGACTGGTTGAAAAATAATTATGTGTGTAGTAGGATAGGAAGATATGCAACAGTGTTGCTTCTGCCAAATTTGTGGTCTGTATATGAGTGCATGGGGAATGGATTTCTCCTTACCCCAAACAACGTAGAAGCATGGCACTGGAGATGGGAACATTTAATAGGGATGCTCGTGTCAGTGTATATTGAATTATACAAGAATTCCAAAAAGAGCAAGGCCAAGTAGAAAATGAATGTGAAATTGTCCTCTGAGGAGAGCCTGACCCTAAAACAACAACAAAAAAGCAGCTATTCCTATTGATGCAAGACTTGAAAATATACTTAATGATTATGTAAGTTGGCCAGCTCTCATTCCCTGCACTTTCCTGTAATTAATCCCTGTAATACACCTTTTCATGTATCAGAATTTCTTTTTAGTTGTTTTTGTATAGTCACCACTATTTTAAATTGTCAGCATTATTTTTTTCTTACAATTTGCTATGCTTTGTATTTCATATTTGCATCATTCTAATGCTGGAGGTATAAAGTGTGTAAAGACTTTCGGAAAGCTTTAATTTGCTTTATGCATTTTTTGGAAATTCGACTCCACGAAAGCTCATTATCACAACATTAGCTTTGTGTGTAACATTGTGTATGTACACAAAAATGTTGAAAGTTCCTTAGTAAATGAAGCGGTATCCTTTTTGTACCTCTGTATTTATGAAAGATAAAGTTCCTCAAGATTTCAGCTCTCTGGGTGTGTTGGTGACCCATGGAGGTTTTTGATCAATTTCATCAAAAAACTTAGGTTGTCTGTCACAATATTTCAGATGTATGCAGTTGTATGAGCTGTTTCTTTTGGAATGTGGCTCAGCCGTTCATAGCTGTTATACCCTTGCAAATGTTGTTAGTATATCTGAGTGTCTATACAGAAATATTTATGTTATTATTGCCTATTTTATTGTGTAAAGTGGCCTATGAAGTGTTCTGTCATGTTTTTATATGTTTCTCACATCAATCCCCTTTTAAAAATGTAAATCAATGTCTTTCAAATAATTTTTAAAATTATTTTGTCCAGAAGTGTATTTTCGGGATTTTGATCTTTTGAGATTATGGCCCAAACCCACGTATATACATGCACGTGCTTGTGGGTGTGTGCGTGTGCACACGAAGGCACATGTGCTATCTGGTAGGATGTATAATATAGGGGGTTGACAGGAGTGGAGAGGTAGGGTCTCTCTTCTTTTCATGTCAATTTTTAAACCATACACATGTATTATTTTAATGTTAAAAACTAGTTTGGCATTTTTAACCATGGATCGGCCACATTGAACAGGCATTTTCTCTGATGGTCACAGCATTCTTCCCCACTGACTTGGACTCTGGACTTTCCCTTATCCTTTTTTTTTGAAATGGATTCTCGCTCTGTTGCCCAGGCTGGAGTGCAGTGGCGTGATCTTGGCTCACTGCAGCCTCCACCTCCTGGGTTTAAGTGATTCTCCTGCCTTGGCCTTCCGAGTAGCTGGAATTACTGGCATGCACCACCACACCTGGCTAATATTTTTTGTATTTCTAGTAGAGATGGGATTTTACCACGTTGGCCAGGCAGGTCTTGAACTCCTAACCTCAGGTGATCCATCTGCCTCGGCTTCCCAAAGTACTGGGATTACAGGCTTGAGCCACCACACCTGGCCCTTCCCTATCCTTCTGAATGCCAAGTTTCAGCCTTCGACTGGAGTTAACCTTGCAGAAGAACTGAATTTGCTGCCATCTCACTTTTCTGTCCCTTTTTCTAGGCCTGGAATCATCTCCTAGAACTGCTGTTCAGCTCCAGCTGGTCTTTATTGAGCCCCCCTCTTGCAGACCAGGCTAATTTCCTGAAAACTGGTTTTTGCTAACGTTTCTTGCACTTGCTTGTGAAATCAGCCACTTACTGTGCTGTGTTTTCCCATGACAGATCACTATAGGCTTCTCAGTGCACTACCCCAAACTTTTTATCCTGAGAATATTGTTGTGTGGCAAGATGTCTGCAGAAGGCAGCTTAGGAGATGCTGGCTTGGTGTCCACGGGTCTGCTGTATATGTCTCTCCAGGCAGATGGCCTGTCTCTGCCTGGCAAGGATGATCTGGGGTGGATAAACTCTGATCTGAAAGTGAAATCATTGACTCCATTAGCATGTTCTGAATTTCCGGATCTCCCTGATATGGAAAGTGAAAATTGGCTTCTATTAAACAATGCATCAAAATTCTTTTGCATAGGACCAGACCACTGATATCAAGGGCGGTATACTGACTTTCAGTTCCTCTGCATCCCTTGGTCATGTTCCCACCTTTCAATGGGAACAGAGAATAAAAATTCCAGCCCTAGGGCCCAGCCTGGTGGCCACCTCTCACGGACAGGCACCCGGCTGCTCAATGTTATCCAATTACTAGAGGCCATTCCTAGCATTTCAACTTGGGGAATTAATTTACTGTTACTTTATTTTTATCTTTAGAGACAGGGTCTTGCTCTGTCACCCAAGCTAGAGTGTAGTGGCATGATCATAGCTCACTGCAGCCTTGAACTCCTGAGTTCAGGCAATCTTCCTGCCACAGCCACCTGAGTAGCTGGAACTATAGGCATGTGCCACCATGCCCAACTAATTTTATTTTTATTTCAATTGTAGAGGTGGAGCCTAACCCTGTTGCCCAGGCTGGTCGCTGACTCCTGGTCTCTAGTGATCCTCCTGCCTTGGCCTCCCAAAGTACTAGGATTACAAGCGTGAGCCAACATGCTGGCCCCATTATTGACTGTTACCCTAAAGTGTGTGTTGCCTTTCTAGTTGGAGTAGAAAGACCAGCATTTTCTTTTTGGATAATATCCAGGTTTTGCTATTTCTTTCTTTATTTTTTGTAATGAGAAGATTTGCTCTCTTGCTGACATTGGAGGGCATCTGTTTACCTCTCCAGTAGGCATACAAAATTCCCAATGTTCTTTTGAAGAGAAAGGCAATTATTTGAGTAATTTGAATAAATAAATACTTTAAGTGATTCCCAAAAGACTTTCTCTGCTGATAAATATTTAGTGTAGTTTTAATGATTAGTCTCCATTTGTTTTCTTTCTTTTGCAGCTGGGGCTTCTAGAGTCAATACAATCTCAGGCATTTGCTTTCTTTTAGAGTAAATGGCTCAAGGCTGACCCAAACCCAACCCCCATCACCCTGGGCTCTGGTCAGTGGGTCCTATACTATCACGAAATTATCCCAGTACAGAACTGGAAGGGACAGGAAGTGTTTAGGATCAGGTTCCAACATGACCTAGGCTTGTCCTGGGACTTCAGGCAAATGATTTGGCTTTACTGGGACTTGGTTTCTGCCACAATAGAACTTTGGGTTTACTAATGCCTCCCTCAACTGCTGTACTCTGTGAATGCACCCAGCAGAGAGTGCACATGTGGCAGATAGAGTATTGCTCCATAAATCCTTGTTTCCTTTCTTTATCTTAGGTACACTTAAACACAACACTGCATGATAACCAGAACCTTCTTCACTCCTCCTTTCCTACACCCCAAGAAAAAGTCAATGGACCCAGACTAATAGGGCCCATATTCTCATAGGACACTGCACGAATGTCCTTCTGATTTATTTTGCCGTATTTGTCTTGACAGTAGTGCTAGACGTTGGTGGTATGGATTTCAATATGTGTGAGTCTTAAATCCTTCTACTTCCCCATTACTCGGGCTGGTGATTGTCTAAAGTCATGGCTACGCCTGGAGGACAGGGAGGAAAAGTGATGATCTCATTTGAACTTAAGGTACTTTTGTGGTTTGCTTAGGAGGAGGAAATTGCAGATTCAAATTATAATGGAACTTGAAAGAAGTTTTTAGTGTCTGGGGTAAAACTGTGACAGAAGGTGCCATTTAAAACTTATGAATAATGTACGAGCAAAAGAAAATTCATAGTTAGGAGAGCAAACCTGTCTGTCTAAAGAGAATTGCAGGAAAAACCAAAGACGCCAGACCAGTAGCTTTTGTTCAAGACATTAGTGTAATAACACAGCCAAATTTAGAATACCTTCTGCATGGAGTGTTCCTGAAGTGAGTTTTGTCTTGCATTTCAGAAGTCTTCTACTTTATCATCACAATGAACATCTGAGGACATTTTAATTGCTATTTTGCACTCAACTCTATAGAACCTTCTAGCACTCTATGCATTTACCACACGACTGCACAAAGTGCCACATGGATGTCTAAACACCTATGATGAGAGGCAGGCAGTGCCTCATCAGTAGCAGCAAGTGGAAATTCAAGAGCCCATGATGAAGTAAAATTAACCGCCCCAACTAATTTTTTTGAAACAACAGCTTTATTGATTTGTCATCCACATTGTGTAAAATTGTTTCATTTAAGGTGTACCATACAATGGCTTTTAGTGTCTTCAATGTGTTGTGCAGCCATCACCACAGTCTAATTTTACATTTCTATCAACACTTGAAAGAAACTCTGTATTCTTTAGTAGTCACTCCCAATTACCCGTCCCCGCAACCTTAGGCAAGAACAAATCCACTTTCTGTCTCTATAGATTTTCCATTTCATATTAATAAAATCATATAATAGGTAGTCTTTTGGAACTAATGT
Organism: Trachypithecus francoisi; assembly: GCF_009764315.1. Taxonomy (NCBI): domain Eukaryota; kingdom Metazoa; phylum Chordata; class Mammalia; order Primates; family Cercopithecidae; genus Trachypithecus; species Trachypithecus francoisi. Next base: position 43,025,677 of record NW_022681462.1, on the reverse strand, counting down.
CATTCACTTGGCATACTGTTTTCCAGATTAATGTGTGTCACAGCATGTATTGGAATTTCATTCCTTTTTATAATCCAAATATTCCTTTGCACGCCTATACCACATTTTATTTATCTCTTCATCAACTGATGGACATTGGGTTGCTTCTACTTTTTGGCTAGTGTGAATATGCTCCTATCAACAGTCATGCATGTTTTTATTTCTCTACCTTGTAATGGAATTGCTGTGTTGAAATGGTAACTCTATGTTAACATTTTGAGGAACTACCAAATATTTTTTCAACATGGCTACACCATTATATATTCTCACCAGCAGTATGTAAGCATTTCAGTTTCTTCACATCCTCACCAACCCTTGCTATTATCTGTCTTTTATAACCATGCAGTGGTTGTGATTGGGTGTGCAGTGGTATCTGATTGGGATTTTGATTTACATTTTCCTAATGACTAATTATATTGAACATCTTTTTATGTGCTTATTAGCCATTTGTATACCTCCTCTGGAGAAAGGTCTGTTCAGATCCTCTATCCATGTTTAAAATTTTGTTATTGATCTTCTTCTTAGTGAGTTGCGTGAGTTCTTTATATATTCCAGATATCATTTCCTGGTGAGAGATATGATTTGCAAATATCTTCTCCCATCCTGTAGATTGTCTTTTCACTTTCTTGATGATTTTCTTTCACTTTCTTGATGACATTCTTTGAAGCACAAAAGTTTTTAATTTTAATGAAGTCCAGCTTACCTTTGCTTTTGGTATCATACCGAAGGAACCATTGCCTAATCCAAGGTCATGAGGATTTACTCCTATGCTATTTTCTAACAGTGTTATAGTTTTAACTCCTGCATTAGGTCTGTGATCCATTTTGAGTTAATTTTGTGTATGGTGTGAGGAAGGGCTCAAACTTCTTTCTTTTTCATGTTTATATACAGTTATTTCAGTACTGTTCATTCAAAAGACTATTCTTTCACCATTTATTTATCTTGGCACCCTTGAGGAAAAATCAATGGAAATAAATATAAGGATATATTTCTAGACTCTCCATTCTATTCCATTGATCTATATGTCTGTCCTATGCCAGTATCACATTTTCTCAATTCCTGTAGCTGTGTATCAAGTTTTCCAATTGAGAACTGTGAGTCTTTCAACATTATTCTTTTTTTTCAAGATTGCTCTGGCTATCGTGGGTTCCTTCTAATTCCCATGTGAATTTTGGTGCATCTTGTTGCTATCTGAAAAATGAGGAAACTTGGATTCTGATGGAGATGACATTGAACTTGCAGCTCAGTTTGGGAAGTATTGCCATTTTCATAAAATGTATTTCCATTTATTTAGATCTTCTTTAATTTCTTTCAACATTTTTTTTTGTTTTCAGTACACAAGTCTTACATTTCTTTTGTTAATTTGTTCTGAGTCTTTTACTTTGGAGCTATTATAAATGGAATTGCTTTTTAATTCATTTTTGGATTGTGCCTTATTAGTATATAGACACACAATTAAGTTTTGTATTTTATCTTGTATCCTACAACCTTGCTGAACTTGTTTTTTAATTCTAACAGATTTCAGTGGATTCTTTTGGATTTTTCTATGTACAAGATCATGTTATCTGCAAGTAGAGATAGTGTTACTTCTTTTGCAAATAGAAATAGCTTTGTGGATACCTAAAGGATAATTATACACTGTTCCTCATTATAGTTATAAATGTTTAAAAAGTCTGTCTTGTACAATATTAATATATTCACCTCATCTCTTATGGTTGCTATTTATATCACATATCTTTTTTCCCACCATTTTACTTTCAACTTATTTGTATCTTTGAATCTAAAATGTATCTCTTCTATAGAGAATACAGTTGAAACTGGTTTTTAAAATCTAGTATGACAATACCTGCCTTTCTATTTGATGCTTAATTCACCTACCCAGAGAAGACCTTCTGTTACACTGAGCTATTGGGGTAAGGTAGGGAGTGTAATATAAGTGGGTTGTGGCTCAAATACTACAGACTCTCATTGTTTTTACTGAAATTTAGATCTTCCTCCATTTGCTGTATGCCTTAGAACAGTTTCTAGAGACTTTATATGTTGTTTTAGAAATAAATTTCAGCAATTAAATGGGAAGTGCTTTGGTATCAGTACCATCTTATACAGGTCAGCAAAAGCAGTGGAACTCGGCATGAAATTGGGTTTTCTTTTTGAGTACAGTTCAGAAGTAAGCTGCTGTGTCAGGTCCAGTCCATGACAGAGGTGGTACAAGGACCTTGGCCTCCTGACTCTTGGTAGGTTCTCTGTGGTCCAGCTTCCACTTGCCTCCCCAGCCTTTTTGAAATGCATTCACTCAGGCTGTCATCTTGTGTTGCATTCTTTGACATTCCATGATTTGGTTAATTTCTAGTATCCAAAGACCTTACACAGAAACTCAAATGACCTTGTGGAAGTTTAATCCCAGGCCGTATCTCTGCAAATCAGATGAATTGCTTTTGTCACAGTCATAATACATTGTTAATTTTGGAAATGCTTTTTGTAAAAATAACAGTAGTCGGGTTATTTTCTTTTTAATTTTCAATTATGTGCAAGGATACATCAATACCCAGAAATGAAATGGGCTTATCATAACCCACATGATGGTGCTGCCATTTGGGATGGAGCCAGGTAACAGATTAGGCAGAAAACGGATGGTGGTAAAATCTGGGCAGCAAAGGAAGAATGCCCTGAAATGAAGTCCTAGGAAACCTGCAGCTGTATTAGGTACCATGCAGATTAATCTGTGGCTGAGGGGCAGCAAACCGGTCAGGGGTCTGTTGGCTGGTTCCAGCTGAGGGGATTTCTCATTGCTGTGCTCTGGGCCTTGATGACAGATGTGTTTATCCAACACCTGCCATCCAGATGTTGGACATAAATGGCGCTCAACAATTGGGTCACCAGAAAGTTTTAAATGGAGGATGAAGTGTTTAGTTTTTGCTTGGAGGGGTAGTTATTATAATAGACCCACCCCAAGATTTTTTTTTCCCTTAGAAAAATATTCCTGTGCACTGAAGACACATATTCTGTTGCCAATAAAACAGCAAAGTTGCTTTTACTTATTTTTTCAATTGTAAAATCAAAGACGAAGAAGGGATGCCTGAAAAAAGCTATATCCAGGGAGGCTCAGGACTTGAATTAACGTCCTGGCGGATTAGAAAATAAAGTGCGAGAGAGGTTAAAGCAAGGACTTGTTTGTCAAGTCGATTGGAAGGAGGAAGATCAAGGGAATTGTCTGGGAAGAGGGAATGGCTATTTTAAGCAGATATAAACAGGAGCCTGTTCACCTTCATAGATCCTTCTTGGGTCAGCCTAGTGGCACTTGCTGCAGTTCACTATGTTGGTAGATTTATTCCCATATCCCACTGGGGTAGACCTACATCTCTCACCTCTGCTCATCTTTAAAAGTTAAAACAAATCACAGAATAACATAGGCAAAGCAAAATAAGTGACCCATCACTTCATAGTTAAAAAATGCTTCTAATAAGAAAAACTCCCAAAGCAAAAATATTAGGTTAAAATTGTTTATATAAAAATTAACAGTGTGTATATTTCAACAACAAAGCTAAAAATATGTTACAGTAGAGACATATCCAAACAAATAGGACTACCAATGGCTTAATTTTTTAATATATAAAGAGCTTCTATAAATAAGTAAGAAAAATGCTAATACCACAGTATATAAATGGGCAATTTGTAGAAGACATATACATAGCTAATAAATATGCATATAAGATAGAAAAATTATTCATAATCAAAGAAAGGCAAATTAAAATGAGATAATATTTTACTTTGTTGAATTAGCAAAGTCATTTGAAAGGACAGTACTCAGCTTTGGTAGGAATGTATTCAGATGGGCATGGCTATACACTGGGAGAAGGAATAAAAATTGGTATAATCTTTCTGGAGAGTGAGTTGGTGATGTGTGTCAAGGGCTTTAAAAAAAGTTTGCATGTTTTGATACAGGAATATTTTTCTATACATTTACGCTAGGGAAATAATCATGAAAATTATGCCTTCAAGTATATTTAATGACATGGGGAATTTCATACAATGGAATATTAGGTAGACAGAAAAGCAAGATACAGACTCATGATATAGCCCTAATTGAATATTTTAATATATGTTGGAGATATTCATTTTCCCTTGATTGTGACGTATATACCTATCTGGTTTTCTGATTTTGACATTGGGATGCCTGTAATTGTGCACACATTTACCGTGTAATATTTTCTTATTCCTGATAGATTATTATTAAATTAGTAGTACATCTTTGAGAGATATTTTTAAAGGGAGAAAATATGACATACATGTTATATATTAACATCTATGCATGGCCTCTCTTTCTCTCTCTCTGTGTCTGTTGTTTATCTCTTTATATGGAAGCTAAATAAATTTAACATTATCACTCAATTTTCACACTTCTGCCAGGTGAACTTTCTAAAATTTGTATCTAAGTATGTCATATTTCAAACCTTCAACAGAACTTACTTCCAGGAAGATGAAGTAGGTTTACTTTTCTCTCTTCCTCCCACAACAACTTAAAAAGCCTGGACATCATAAATAGAACAAATCTAAGAAGACTTTGAAAGGTGGAGACAAGAATGACACAATAGCTCTCTGGTTTTCTTTTTGTCTCATTTTTCCTAGACAAGGTACTGGTGATGCTGACCACCCAGAATCACCAATGGGAGCAGACAAAAAAAAAAAAAAAGCCCCAATTAGCCTGCTTTCTCTAGCCAGAGGATCAGAAATGGGACACCACCAAGACAGAAAACTTTTAGCTAAATGTTCTACTTCAGTCAAACACCACTGAAAAAACTGGGGTCCCACCTCCATCCATGCCAACAAAAGCTGAGTGGGGAGTATAGACTTCTGTCCTCCCCAGGCTGTAATGAGGTTCCCTAACTCTATTATCAGGGTGGTGTCAAAGAAAGGCCAAGCAGGGATCTGGGACTGGTGTCCCTGCCTTGCTAGGAAGTAACAGGCCCTCACACCTGTGGCTTCAGGAGAGACCATGTGGAGAACCTGGACACCTAACTCAACCTAGACAACTCCTGCCACTTCCTGCCATGGTGGTGTTAGAGGAGGCCAACTAGAGTTAGAACTGTCACTGCTCTTCAGCAGTTATGACACTATATCCACTGCTGTGCCAGTAAAGACTATATGGGGAGCCAGAACTCCTGCCCCTCCCCAGCAGTAATGAGGAGCCCACCACCATCACTTGGGTAATAGAGAACAACTGGGGAACCTGGACTTCTACCTCTCAGTAATGACTCCTTTCCCTGCCACAATACTGTCAGACAAGATGCTTAAATAAGATCCAGAGTCTCACAATGTAACATGAAAATACATGGTTTCAAATGAAAATCACTCGCTATATCAAGAATCAGGTATATCTCAAACTGAATGAGTAAAGAAAATCAATAGGTGCTAACACAAAAATAACAGAGACGTTATAGTAACCTGAAAAATATTTTAAAGCAGCCATCATAAAAATGTTTCAAAAAGAGAAATTACAAACTTGCTGAAACATGAAAAAATCTCAGCAAAAAATAGAAAGTCTAAGCAAAGGAATAGAAGATATAAAGGAGAACCAAGTGAAAATTTTCAAATGGAAATATATAATAACCTAAAGAAAAAACTAATTGGATGGTCTCAACAGAAAAATTAAGAGGACAGAGGAAAGAATCAGTGAACTAGAAGATAGAACAATAGCATTTACCAAATCTAAACAGAAAATAGCCTGGAAAAAAAGGAAATGAAGAAAAAGCCTCAGGAACTTGTGGAACTTTAACAAAAGATCTAACATTTGTGTCTTTCAAGTCTCAGAAGAAAAAAAAAATGAAATAGACAGGAGGGCTGAAAAAGTGCTCAAAGAAATAATGGCTGATTTCCCAAATTTGACAAAAGACATATCTATGGATTAAAGAAGCAGAGCAAACCCCAAACAGAATAAACCCAGAGCAACTCACACCAACACACATCGTAGTGAAACATCCAAAAACTAAAGACAAAGAAAAAATCTTGAAAACAAGAGAGAGAGAGAGAGAGAGCGCGAGAGAGAGAGAGAGAGAGAGAAACAATTGGAATCATAGCAAATTTTACATCAAAAACCATGGAGGCCAGAAAAAAAAGTGGCATGACATTTTTCAGGCACTGAAAGAACTATCGAGCCAGAATTCTATATCCGGTAAAAATGTCATTCAGGAATGAAAAGGAAATCAAGGCACTTTCAGATGAAGAAATACTAAAAGGATTTGTCACTAGCAGACTTAGCCTAAAAGAATTGCTAAGGAAATTTTTCTAAACAGAAAGGAAACAGTAAAAGAAAGATCCTTGGAACACCAAAACTCTGTAGTTAACAAAAATAGTAATAATAATTAGAAAACACCACATAAATACAATAGACTTTCCATCTCCTCTTGAGTTCTCTAAATTATGTTTGACAGTAAGCAAAAGTTGATGCATTGCCTGTTGTGGTTCTACATGAATAGAAGAAATATTTAAGACAACTATATTATACACAGGGGAAAGAAAAGGGATGTAAAAGAGTTAAGTTTTCTGTACTTGGTTTGAACTGGTACAATTCTGCCCCAAGTGGGCTATAATTATTTATGTATATAACATTGTAATAGCTAGAGCAACCAGGAAAAAAACCTATACAAAGAGATGTACTCACAAACACTATAGGTGAATCAAAATGGAATTTTAAAAAATATTCAAGTAACCTAAAGAAAGGCAAGAAAAATAAAAGAGAAATGAAAAACAGAGAAAACATTTTAAAAAGTCAGACTTAAGCCCTAACATACCAATAATTACATTAAATATAAATGGTCAAATAATTCAGTTAAAAAATAGAGCTTGACAAAGTGGATTTAAAAACATAACTGAACTCTATGCTGTCTATAAGAAATTCACTTCAAATATAACAATATAGGCAGGTTAAATGTCAAAGAATGAAAAAAGACATATCATGCAAAGATTTGCCAAAAAAAGATGGAGTGGCTATTTAAATTTCATGTAAAGTAGACTTTGGGGAAAAGTTAATTATCAGAGATTAAAAAGAACATTCAGTAATGATAAGAAGGGTCAATCCATCAAGAAGATACAGTAATCCTAAATGTCTATGTAAAACACAGCACAGCCTGCAAAATATGTGAAGTGAAAACTAACAGAACTGAAAGGAGCTATAGACCAATCTACAGTTGTAGTAGGAGACTTCAACAGTCCTTTCTCAACAATTGATGGAACTAGGCAGAAAGTCAGCATGAATATAGAAAAACTCAACAATACTATCAGCCAATAGGATCTAATTGACATTTATAGAACACTACATCCAACAAAAGTACAGTACACCTTCTTTTAAAGTGCTCACCTAACAGTATCAAGATACACCATAGCTTGTCCAGGAAAAAAAAAAAAACCGCAACAAATTTTAAAAAATTGAAGTCATACAGAATGAGTTCTCTGACCATGATGTATTCAAACTAGAACTTTGTAACAAAGATAACAGGAAAACTCACCAGCATTTCCTAACTAAACGACACAATTCTAAATAACTAATAGTAAAAAGAGGAACTCTCAAGAAAAATTTTAAAAAATATATTGAACTAGATGGAATTGAAAATATGTATCAAAAATTGTGGGGCTCAGCTAAAGAAGTGCTGAGAGGAAAATGTTATAACACTAAATGTGCTAAATGCAGATATTAGAAATGAGGAAAAGCTTCAAATCTCAATATCTAAGCTCTCACTTAAAGAATGGTCTTTTTAGTCCATTTTGTGCTGTTATAACAATACCACAGACATTTATTTCTTATAGTTCTGGAGACTAGGAAGTCCAAGATCAAGGCCCTGGCATCTTTTAAGGGCCCTCCTGCTATGTCCTCTAAAGGACAGGAATGCTGATTCCTCACATGGCAGAAGGCAGAAGAGCAAGAGGGGTCAAAATAGAGTGCACTCCTCTCATCAAGCCCTTTACACCAGCATTAGCCTATTTATGAGGGCAGAGCCCTTATAACCTAAACACCTCTCGTTAGGCCTCACCTCCCAACACCGTTGCATTGGGGATTACATTTCCAACACATGAATTTTGGGGGTACATATTCAAACTATAGCAAGAACCTAGAAAAAGAAGAACAAAATATGTGGAAAGGAAGCAAAAAGAATAAAGTAATAAAGATAAGAGCAGAAATCAATGAAATGGAAAACAGAACAATAGAGAATATCAGTGAACAAATAAATGGTCCTTTGAAAAGGTTAATAAAATTGACAAACCTCTAGTGAGACTGTCAAAGAAAAAAAGAGACTACACAAATTACTAACATCAGGAATGATACAGGGGATATTATTGTAGACACTGAGAACATCAAAAGAATAATAAGAGAATACTAGGAATAACTCTGTAAACATAACCTTGAAAACTTAAAGAATGAATTCCTTAAAAAAACACAAAATATCACAACTCCCCCAGTGGGTAAGATAATTTGAATAACCTTCTAGCTACTAAGGAAATTGAACTCATGATTTTAAAACTCCTAAGAAAATCTCCAGGCCAGATGTTTTCACTGGAAAATCCTGAATGTTTCCAGAAGAATTATTAATAGCAACAGTCCTATACAACTCTTTTAGAAAATAGAAGCAGAAAGAACACTTTCCAGGTCATTTTTTTTTTTGAAAGTTAGCCATATACTGATCCCCAAACCAAATAAAGAAAATACAAGAAAAGGAGAATGCAGGACAATATTCTTCATGAATATAGATACAGAAATTTTTAGCAAAATATTAGGAAATGGAATTTAGCAATATAAAAAAACTATAGATCACAGCCAAGTGGGATTTATTCCAGAGATGGAATGCTGGTTTAATATTTAAAAACCAGTCAATTTGATCTACCATATTAATATGCTAAAGAAGAAAAATCTCATAATCATTTTAATTGATATAGAAAAAAGTGTTTGAAAAATTCCATATACATTCATGTGAAAACACTCATTCAAGGAAGACTAAGAGGAATATCCTCAGCTGAATAAAGATCACCTACAAAAATTGTCCAGTCAACATTACACGTTACGGTAAAGGACTGAATTATTTCCCTTTAAAATCAGGAATAAGGCAAGGATATCTGCTCTTGCTACTGCTATTCAATATAGTGCTGGAAGTTGTAGTCAGTGCAATAGGCAAGAAAAGGAAATGAAAAGCATATAGATTGGAAAAGGAGTAATAAAACTGTTTCTATATTCAGATGACATGCTTATTTATGTAGAAGACCCCAAGATACCTACAAAAACATCCTAGAACTGAGATGAATTCAGCAAAGTCATAGGGTGCAGAAATAAACATGCAAAAATCAATTATATTTGTATATGCTGGCAATGAACATAAGGGTTTCAGAATTTAAAATACAATATAATTTATGATTGTCCAGAAAGTTGAGAACTTAGGTGAAAATTTAATAAAAGCATGTGTAAGACTCCTGAGAACAACACAACACTGATGAAAGAAATCAAAGATCTAAATAAATAGAGAGACATACCATGTTTATGGATTGAAAGATTCTGCTGTTGTTTTAAGAGCCTATGGGCACCCTTTACCTTTGAGACTGTGGATTGAGAGGGGAAGTGGAGGCTTCAGCTCTTAAGCTGCTTGGGCAATTTCCATTGCCAAGAGCAGTCTAAGGTCTACTTGGAGCATTAAGAAAGGGATGCACACTCTGAAGCGTACTTATTTACCTGACTATTGACTCGTGATGCCCAACCTCAGTGACGAGAACCTGGAGAATGTTGGGGCTCTGCATTTATCTCCTTGCTCACACGTGGTGGTCAGGCTTGCTACCTCCAAGATGACAGCAGGTTCTGGATGGCTGTTGGGGCAGACAGGATGGACGGAGACTCCGCATCTGCCATAAAATGGAGGGGAAAGAGGAGAGAAGGCCTGAATCCAGAGAGACTTGGCCCTCTTTCTTCCTTACTTTTATAGCCAAGGTGCTGGGGCTTCTGCAAGATCTCTGCGGTGGCGCTGATGATGGAAGGTGTTTCCTCATACAATTTTTAAAATATGAAATTAATACAACAGTGAAATAATTAGCTCACCCCAGGCAGCCTCAGCTATAATTTATGGCTCCATGTCTCCCATTATAACTTTGTTTTGCATTCATTAGTATACAATTAAAAAAAAAAATCTCAAGGAATCACAGTTCTGATGACTAACATTAACCACTCTGTCACTCACAGATATTGCTAAGGCTATCATTCTGAAAAGTAAATTAATTTCCCTTGGGTGAGAACCATCTGAAAAACATTCAGGCTCCTCTCTAGGGTTGGCTGATTGACTCTGGAAAGAACTCGCGGCTCCTATGGCAACGCAATGTGCTAGGAGGCCCTGTGCACACCACTTTCCTAGGCTTTTGTTTTGTCCACCCTGTCCTTACCTGGAATTTGGGAAGAAGAAAATTGGCTGGTGTTTTGGGGTACATAAAAGGTGCAGGTGCTGTTAGAAAGCTTTTCAACACACACACACACACACACACACACTTTACCAAAAAAAAAGTCAGTACACTTAGCTTGTTTTCTTCCCTCTCAGCAATCTCATTATCTTTAATTTAAGGTTGAGTAGAAGAGACTTTTTACCCTGAAGCTCTTTTTACAATAGTTTTAGTGATGCAGAGTAAGTCAGTGCTTTGTTTGGGATAAAGAAACAAAAAGAGTGCTTTTTGGGGAAAATTTAAGATGGCTTTCCTAGATCGAGGATGAGCAGAATAGCAGGTAATTTTAGGGACTCCAGAGGTAATGGTAATGACTGCAATGATGATGGCTTCTATGCCTTGAACACCTGCTACATGTCAGGCATCACTTAGTCCTCATGCTCATTATCAGCCCCAGTTAATGGTTGAGGAACCTGAGGCTCACAGGGTTTCTGTTACTTGCCCAAGATAACACACTGGCAGGTGTTAGAGTCTGTGTGCAAACCAGGTGTGTCTGATCCAAAGCCTGAATTTCTAACCATTCCATCCTGTGCTGGTGATGCAGGTGGGGATGTGATGTTGACTTGGTCCCAGGATGGTCTCCCACAGGCAGCATGAATCACTAGAGAGGACAAAAAACAAACTCAGTACAAAAGCAGCCAGGTTCCTTGGTGTTTATTTTAAGTAGGTTTGAACCATAGCATGATGGGTTAGACCCACTTTTATTTGTGTAATTGAACCCTCAAACAAAGAATCTGAAATTGGCCAGTATCAGATCCAGGGTGACCCTACTGGTCCTTGTCAGTCAGGGTTATAATGCTGGCCAGAAATGACCCACTCAATGGAAATATAGAGCCAGGGCTGCAGGTTTATCCTGGGTGGTGTTGTCTCTTATCTGAGGGGCTTCTGCAGTCTCCCCGGGGGTCATCCTGCAGCTTGTGGGAGGAAGCAGCCTGATCCTAATCCCCTGTGGATCTGCAGCCTGCTCCATGCAGCATTGCTCTTGCAGTGTTAATAGGTGGGGTAGACAGTCTTTGCAGTCTCCAGTAGCAGAGTGTCAGCCCCTGCTGCATACCGGCCACAACTTTAAATCCATGGGACCTGTTGGGGAGGACGTTTACGATCCCCAGTTTTTGATCTGGCATGAACTTTGAGAAAGGAAAAGCATAATTGGCAAGGGCTTTTTCTCTGAGGAGCTACACTCTCTGACCAAGGAAATCTGAGCTTTAGTGTCTGTGTTGCAGGTTTTGGGGCACTCTCTCTGCTCTGTATGTAGACTATGTGACATTGACACCAAAGCCACAAACCCTCATCTCTTTCCACTCTTTCCACATCTGAAATATTCCCGTGTTTAAAAATTGCCATTGTCATTGAACTCATCACAACCACTGAGAATCATGTGTTCTATTCTGGGGTGGCTGGATTGATAGACTGTTGAGGGTTGGGAGGAAAAGAGGTGGTGAGAAGGTGTGAAAGTTATTTGTTGAGATTTCTCAAGGATCTGAAGGGCACTTTGAGAACTCTTTCTTGGGACCATTTTGTGTATTTAATCACAGTCAAACCTACTATCAAAGAAGCATATATCTCTATGCGACACACACACATACACACTTACACACACACGGGCTTCTTCCATCTCCTCCACAGGTGGATTGAAAGTTGCCCACTGGGCTGTGTGTGGTGGCTCACACCTGTAATCCTAGCACTTTGGGAGGCTGAGGTGGGTGGATCACTTGAAGCCAGGAGTTTCAGACCAACCTAGCCAATATGGTGAAACCCCATCTCTATTAAAAATACAAAAAATTAGGCAGGTGTGCTGGCATGCACCTGTAATCCCAGCTACTCAAGAGGCTGAGGGAGGAGAATTGCTTGAACCCGGGAGGCGGAGGTTGCAGTGAACCGAGATTGTGCCATTGTGCCACTTTACTCCAGCCTGGGTGACAGAGTGCGACTCTGTCTAAAAAAAAAAAAAAAAAGTTACTCATGGGAAGACTGACAACTAAAACACACAGGATGTTGTATGTTAGGCTGATGTTTCAATGTAGGATTGCTCAGGCCCAAAGGGCAAACCATTATGTGTTCAACTTAAAAAAAAAAACAGGGCTGGGCACGATGGCTGCACCTGTAATCCCACCACTTTGGGAGGCCGAGGTGGGCAGATTGCTTGAAGCCAGGAGTTTGAGACCAGCCTGGGCAACATGGTGAAATCCAGTGTCTACTAAAATTACAAAATTAGTCAGGCATGGTGGCGCAGGCCTGTAGTCCCAACCACTCCAGAGGCTGAGGCAGGAGAATCTCTTGAACCCAGGAGATGGAAGTTGCCGTGTGCTGAGATTGTACCACTATACTCCAACCTGGGCAACAGAGTGAGACTCTGCCTCAAAAACAAAGAAAAAAGAAAGAAAGAACAAGAAACAAAACAAAAAAGCAGCAGGAATTGTGTGCAGGCTAGTCCCTTCCATGATCCCAAGGTGGAGGGTGGGATCACCTGGGGTTGGAGGCGGTGAGGCTTGGGGCTGAAGGTCAGGGTGTCTGACTCTCACACATTCTTATTGATAAGAAGAAGCCAGATGTTTGCATCCTGGCTGGCCAGCTGGGCCAAATCTTCCAAGTTCAACTCATGGCATTAAAAATATCCTACTTTGTAAAATATTTGCCCTCTGAGTTTGTATGTCTAGGAGCACCTCAGAGAAGGGGGAGAAATAGGACAGATGGGCTATGGACTCTATGAGAGGTTGGAGGGTTTCTGTGGGGGCCACTGGCAATGGGGTGCAGTGGTCCAGCTGCCAGGCACTTACAAGCTCTCTTGAATCCTGCCTGTGGTCAGGTTATTAATGAAGGAAGGTGGCCACAAAGGAAGGTGGCCTGAGCCCAGGAAGGCACTGAGCTTTTATCTGCAGAGTCAGCGCCTTGACAGTGGAGGAGGGTTTTGTTCTCCCTTCTTCTGGTTGCAGGGATACCTGCAAACAAGTTTGCACCCCAAGAAGTCTCAGAGTCCAGGGCGAGGCTTAGCCCCAAAGCTCCTCTCCTTCGAAGTTGACTGGATGCAATGGTACTGCAGAGCAGGAAACATGGGAAGTAATTATCTTTTTAGTAGGTCACTGGCCTCCTTTGGGAGAAGAGACCAGAGGGAGAGGGGAGAAGGCGAGTGGCGTGGCCCCCCTAGAGGCTGCGCCTGCAGTAGCTGCCTTGGTGATTAATAGCCATGTCACATCCCACGAATATTGCCTTAAGCAGCCGCGTTCAAAATTGAGTGGGAATGAAATAAAAGAACCCAAAATAAATGTTTCCTCTATTCCTTAGGAGTTGCTGGAATCTAGAAATAGCTTTTCAAATCTATAATTTTAAATGGCATCGTTCACAGCACTCTTCGAGCCCGGCTTTATTCTCACATGGATATCGTTGTGCGCACAAGCACCGCTTTTTGATTTTAAAGACGGTGAAAAATTTGAGCTAAGTGACTTTGTTTTTTTTGTTTGTTTGTTTGTTTGGTATTGAAATAAAAATTATATTTACAGAGAGAAATATAGCCTTTTTATGTGTTTTTAAAGAAAAATAGTAACCCAGTGGAGGAAAAGGATGAGAAGAATATTGTGTCCACATAGATCATGAACTGAAATAATAAAAATGTCTGGCAGGCGGTAATTGCTGGCCAGCTGCAGGGATTACAGCCCTGTGAGCTGTGTTCAGGGTAGTGTGCCAGGATGCTGGCAACCAGAGTCCAGGCCTGGACTGTCATGGCCCTTGGTGAGACCAATGGGCCCTGAGAGCATAAATAAGAGGGTGACCACAGCGTGGCAGGGCAGGGTCTCTCATGGGCCAGGCCCTCTGGGGACGTCAATTCTTGAGGACTTCAGTCTCTGCTGCCTCTGCTGTTGCCAGGCTGCCTGCATAGGGGCTAACAGTGGCGGTCACAGGGCTGACCTCTTGCTGCATGTTTGGGTGAGAGAAGCTTCGGTAGCCCTCAGTGTCATTCCTCCTTGGAGAAGCCAGAGGACACATCTGATGGTGAGAAGCGAGAGTAAACTCCCTGCTCAGTGCTTGGGGGTTGTCAGGGTCTTGGACCAGAGGGAGGGAAAGAAAGAGTTGGGTGGTGCCTACCTTCTGCCCACTCACTCGTTTCCCTGTGGCCCCTGGCAGGAAAGCCTGTGGTGGAGTGGGCTGTTGGGCACAGAGGAGGCTCCTTCCTTTCATTTCATCTTCTATCCCTATCCTAACTGCCCTAGCTCCCAGCCAGCACTCCAGTGTCTGATAATTGAATTTTGTTCAGATCATCTAATGACAAGCAAACGTTCCAAGGAGAAGCGGGGGAAGGTGGGTGGAGGGGTCGGTGTGGAGCTGCTGGAAGCTGGCAGGGCATTCATCTGCCCTCCTGCCTCTGTCTTTCCTGGGCACATATGTCAGGCCAGGCTGGGGCACCAGAAGACTGAGCGGGCCTTCCCTCAGTGAGCTGAGTCCAGTGACAAGTGCTGTTTTAATATGTAGGTTATATTATTACTCAGTATGGTGAGGCTGGCAGATCAGAAGAGGGCAGCCATTGAAAGCATAGTTTGTTACTCACAGTTCCCAAGAGAAGGGGCATGCCATGCCACGCAGGGCCACACGGGGAAACACTAGCATTGGTTAGAAGGGAGAGGGCATGAATGGAAAATGTGGGCAATCGCCTTTATTGTGGTTTCCACAGGAAGAAATAGGCAGGTCTGGTAAGCAGGTTTAAGACTGGCTACTATGGATAATTTCAGAAGGCTCCGAGGCATAGGATCTGTCCTGAGTTGTCTGGTACCTGGCCCTGGGGAGACTAGGGTAGGCCCTGAGCGGAAGAGCCAGATAAAGGAGGCAGTGGGGATGGGGTCCTGATCTGATTTGTTTGCATATGAAAAATGCACTCAAAGAGGAGTCATTTGCTGTCTTTAGGAATTAGCTGGCCCTGGGAGCCCCTGTCCCTCCGGGATCAGTGAAGTCCCAGATGTCCAAGCATCAGAGGCACATGGTTAACACAGGTGCACATGGCACCAGCTGGAAAGGGAAAGTGCTGGGCCACGTAGGAGGGACAACATGAAATGCTCAGGGCATTCTGGGGAGAAGCACCTTCCTGATTTGGTTGGTTTGGTTCTGTGCAGTTTTTGAAGGGGTGTGCCAAGGAGAAGGGGAGAATCAAAGAAGTCATAATTTGGGGAGAGGGCATTTGGCTGAGCCACCAGAAATGAGCCCAGTTAGACAATGGCAGTTAGGGGTGGGGTCGGCTGCAGGCAGAGAGCCCTGCTTAGACAGAGGTCTGGGATGGGAAGAGCATCTGAAGGGGCTTAGTGAGAGAAAAGGTTGGAACACTCAAGTCAGAACTATAGCAGGGCTCTTGAATGCCAAGCTGAGGCATTTGGATTTTATTCCCTACAAGCTGGCCAGAGCCATTTTGCTCCCTAGTTCTTCCAGTAAATTCATAGACTCACATAGAATGTCTATGCTTGGCTGTATATCACAGTTACAGAACATAATTAACAAGTTAGGATGCTGATGTCAATTTATTCTGGATGGAATAAAAAATGCAATGTGGCTAAAAACTCATTGCCCCCTGGGCCAGCAGTTAATGTCAGGGAGTGGAAAGGGCTCTGGGGTCCTCAGGGGATAGCCGTTTCCCGCCCGGAGGGTCGGGCTTCTGAGTTCCAGCAGATCGCATTATGGGAATAGGGTCCAGAGGTGCCAGAGCTTCCTATTTTTAAAGAAGGTCTGGACATTTAGATTCTTGTGAACACTCCTGATTTTTGTGAAATTACCTGGGAACTCAGCAGTGGATTAGGAGAACATAACTCCTCTCTATCAGCACAGGGAAAGGCACTGCAAGGCCTGCCACATGGAGCCTTGGTGGCCTCTTTCTGTTCTTCACCCATCACCCCAATTGAACTGTGAGGGTCAAAGAGGAAATGGCACTACTACAAGCTGTGCCTCCATTGCGAAACTGAGGCACAACAGGTTGGGGTCAGATCTGGCATCCAGATACCTTCCCTGAGCTCTCCAGTGGCCAATCTGCCGTGCTTCATTTGCATTTCCTCGTTTGCAAAATGAATTCATTCTTTCATTCATTAAATGAATATTAAGTGTATGGTGGCCAAAACAAAGAGTTTGCCATAGAAACAGAAATTTTGATGAGATGTTGTTTAAAATTGTGCTATTGGCCGGGTGTGGTGGCTCACGCCTATAATCCCAGCACTTTGGGAGGCCGAGGCAGGTGGATCACCTGAGTTCAGGAGTTCAAGACCAGCCTGGCCAACATGGTGAAACCCCATCTCTACTAAAAATACAAAAAATTAGCCGGGCATGGTGGTGGGTGCCTGTAATCCTAGCTACTTGGGAATCTGAGGCAGAGAATTGCTAGAACCTGGGAGGCGGAGGTTGCAGTGAGCCAGGATCGTACCATTGCACTCCAGCCTGGATGACAGAGCAAGACTCCATCGCAAAAAAAAAAAAAAAAAAAAAGAAAAAGAAAAAATTGTATTATTATCATAGTTATTTTTCAGCAAAAAAAAAAAAAAAAAACTGACAACAACAACAACAAAAAAGAAAACTAATAGGTGTTGTGGTCAATCACTGCTTTTGCTGTCACTGTGTGGGTAAAATGTCCTGAAGTGAAGCTTTGGAGCATGGGGCCATGCCCAAGGCTTTCCCTGCACATGCCACCTTGTCTGGGTTTTCTCTATGTCCCAGGCTCTGGGCTCAGTGGCTGGAACTCAACCTTCTTGACCTGGTAAACTCCCAGTGCCTAGCATGGGCACAGGACAGACACACAGATGCTCCCCAGTGGGGTGAATTGCATGTGGGCATTGCCTGGTTTTGGTAGATAAGAGTCTAGCCACAACAGCCATCAATAAAGCTGCAGTAGAATCACGGCGTGTAAAAATGGAAGTTAAGCGAGGGAACACATGGAGTGTGTAAAACGACTGTGTTAATCAGCTCGGGCTGCTGTAACAAAATGCCATAGACTGGGCAGCTTAAGTAATACAAATTTATTTCTCACAGTTCTGGAGACTTCAAGTGAAAAGTCAAGGCACTGTCAGGTCTGGCAAGGAAGCTCTTCCAGGCTGGCAGATGGCCAATAGCTGCCATCTTGCTGTGCCCTCACATGGTCTTTCTCAGCGCATGGGGGTGGGGAGAGAGGGACCTTTCTCTTCTCTTTTTATAAGGCCACCGATCCTATCAGATTAGGACCCTTATGACCTAATTTAAGCTTCATTGCTTCCTAAAAGCCCTATCTCCAGATAGTCACATTGGTTGTTAGGGCTTCAGTATGTAAATTCTCAGGGGACACAGTTCAGTCCTTAACTAAGACCTAACATCATGATGACATCATTACCGGCTTTGTGATTTTTTGTTGGTTTCACCATGATACAGCAAAAGTTGACAGGTTTTCCTGTAGACTGAGCCCTTCCATTTGGAGCCACGAGCCAGCTGTGGTTGTGTGTGAACTAGGGTGGAGGGGCCAGCATGGATGAAGGGCTGGTTGGGGTGGTGTTCTTGAAACAGTCATCTGTGTGGTGGTTAGACTATGCCTGGGGGAAGTCTGTGCACTTAGAAAACAAGACTGTGCTCACAGTGCTTGCACGCGGCCTTCCTTGTGTGCGCTTGTCGTTTGTCCTCACCACCCACATGACAGCACCAGACTATGAGATGCCTTAACCACTAAAAAGATCATGATGCCCTTCTTTCAATTACAAATAAACACAATATTTAAGAATAAAATTATGTTCAAGAAAGTCTTTATCAAATATAAGATTTTTAAAACAATTGGTTCTTCTCTTTGAGTGGTTTGATAGATGTTCTCGCCCTACTGGTGTGTGAAGCGAAGATCTGCCCACCATGCTTGATAACATAGCACAGTGTGTGTGTGTGTGTGTGTGAGCGAAATGTCGTTCTTTCATAAACCAACGTTAAACTCAGAGCTGTTCAGAGACAGCATGCTGCCGAATGTAGGATGTAGAGCATCAGGCTGCCTGGAGCAGAGGGTGACCTCTATGAAGAGCCTGGGCTCTTTGCAGTCTACAACTATGAGATCCTGGGGGATTTGTCCCTGGGCATTGCCTGTGGGGACAATCCCACGCCACTTTATAAATTGCTCCAAGGAAAGCCTTGGTTCACCTGGCATCGCAGCCTCGGAGTGCAATGCACATGCTGTCTGCAGGGCACAGGGATTTAAGGCAGGATGTGGAGAACACCTTTTCCACATAGAATTGCAGGGAGGTTTAGGTGGGCTAAAAGTAATGACCCACCTGTGAATCTGACAGGAGCACCAGGGTTAATGTCGCCTTCCTTGTTGAGAATGTCCTTTTGAAATATGTTCTAGGGTATTGCTCCTGTCCTATTAATTATGTCACAAACTTAGTAAAGCTGAATAATTAATGATCATGGGGCACTTGGAACTATAAAATGTCATGTAAGTGTTAAGGAGTAAGAATTACTCTGGTGTTAGATAGATGTGCTGCTTTAAAAATGTTCCACGCTGGGAAGGTTGACTTCTAGAAGAGCTGAAAAGCTTCCTGTTGGGCTTTCTTCAGAAACTTGGGATGTGTTGCCCTAACCACATTTTAGGAAATTCAGATTTCTGGATTCTGGAGTCTTTGGAAGGCAAATGGCTAGCCAGCACTTTTAGATCTAGAAATGAAGTCGCCCCCCTCTTCTGGATTTTGGTAAAAATCGTGTTCGTTGATTCCCTCTAGTCGGAGGCAGTTTGGGCCCAAAACCAAGGAAGAGGTGAAGATCATTGAGCACCAAACGCAGACCCTGTGGCTGATGCCCCACCTGGCCACAGCCTTGGCCCTGACCTTCGTCAGCAGGTGAGATGGTGCTCAGGCTTTGCTCTCTCAGGGGAAGTGTGATGCCCGGGCGTGAGTAAGAATTCAGAGAAGCAGGTACAGGATGTCATTTTCTAACTGTGATCAGGAAAGAGTCTATTGTTAAAATCAGATGCCTGGGTTAAAAGCATTCTCGGATGCTTAAACCTCTGCAGATGTTTTTAACCTGGACATCTGCTTTTAAAGGATGCTAAGGTCCAAATCTTGATTGTCTCTATATTCAGATGAATGGAGGCCACAGAGACTTTGAGAAGGCAGGAGCCAATGTTTCTCCAGAGTTTTAAAAAGTAGCAGACTTAAACAGTTAAAAGTTCTTTACCTTCTGATAAAGGTTCTAATTACCAGTAAAGTTTTCAAAAATAGGTCCAGGTGTGTGTGTATTTGGTGGGGGGTGCGCGGGAGGCAGGGAGTGAGGAGCTTTGAATAAAACGTGTATGTAAGTACACCTGGAAATTCACATTCTACCACAGGCTTTCATTTCTGCCTCTCAGCTATTGCTCCCCAAGTGCTAGACCATTGTCCAGCAGTTGTGTGTCATGTTATCATCATCCCTGCATTATAAAGATAAGAAACTTAGGATTTATCTCAGATCACAGAGCCTAGAAGTAGTGGACTGGGAGTGGAACTCCAAACTCTGGGCCCTATTCTGTGTTCTTTCCTCCTTCCATAAGCAATTTTGCTTCTCAGTGTTAACTCCAGTCATTCATTTCTGAATAATTTAGAATTGGCTTGTGTTTGAAATTTAACATGCTGATGGGGAAGCTAGTCCCAGGGTTTATAAAAGGATGGTAATCAGAGAGCCCTTGGCATATCTAGTGTGCTGCTGACTATGGATTGCCCAGCCGTTGCTGGCATGGCTGGGAGGGGTTGGATGGGTGCACCTGTGTTCTTATTGTACACGAGGCTGGCAAGTGGAATGCCAGTGTTCCAAGGTGCAAGGACACTGAACCCTGCAGGCTGAGCTGCAGGTAGCAACAGTAAGATCCATCCACGCCACCTGGAAGAAAATTTAAAGCACTTGCATCTGCCATCTCTTACCTAACATGTTTCTGAATGGTGTTTTGAGGTTTAATTTGCATACAGTGAAATTCATAGATTTTAGTTTTTAGTGGAGTGACTTTTGACACACATATACTCTTCTCATGTAATGAACACTAAAGCCAAATATAAAGCATTTCCATCATCCCCGAAAGTTCCCTCTGGCCCTTTTGCAGTTGACCCTCACCTTTCCACCACAGCGGAGACAAACAGTTTTCTGATTTCTATTCCCATAGCTTAGTTTTGCTTGTTCTTGAACTTGATGAAAATGGAATCATACCATATGTATTCTTTTGTTTCCAATTTATTTCATTCAACAGAAGGTCTTGATGTTCCTCAATGTCATGGATAGTTTGTTAATTTTTATTGCTGAATAGTAACATGAAATGACTAGCTTGCAGTTAGTTTATCTCTTCTACTGAGGGATATTTGAATTGTTTCCAGGCTTGTAGTTACTATGAAAAAGGCAAAGTGAGTATTCTTGTACAAGTGTTCCATTTTTCTTAGGATAAATACCTAGTGAGGACTTGCTGGATAATTAGGTAAATGTATTTTTAACTTTATAAGAAATTGCCAGTTTTTCAAAGAAGTGGTACTGTTTTACACGCCCTCAAGCAACATGTGAGAGTTTCAGTTGTTCTTCATCCTGACCAACGTTTGTTTCAGTTCTTTCTTAATCATATTCACACTAGTAGGTATGAAATGTTATCACACTGTTGTTTAAATTTACACTCTTCTGGTGTCTGATGACATTGAGCACTTTTTTCATGTGCACATTGGCCGTTGTACATCTTCTTTGTGAAAGATCTATTTAAATCCGTTGCATATTATTCTAAATTGAGTTATTTATCTTCTTATTATTGACTCATAAGAGTTCATAATAAAAACAAGTTCTTACTTTAAATATTTTTGGTCAGTGCATATTTTGCCTTTTTATTTTCTTAATAGTGTAATTTGGGGGAACAGAAAATTTTAATACTGCTTAAGTCTAATTTATCCTTTTCTTGTTTTATGATTACTGCTTTCTGTGTCTTTTCTAAGACATTGTTACAACCATAGCTTAATAGTAAGTCTTGAAATCAGGTAGTAGGTCTGACCTTACAGAAATAAAAAGGAATATAAGAGAATACTATGAATAATAGTACACACAGAAAAATATAAAACCTATGTGAAACGGATGAAGTCCTAGAAGGAAACAAACTACCAAAATATAATAAAGAATACATAGAAAATCCTAATAAACCAATCACAGAATATTAGGTAAATAATTTTAAAACTTCCCACAATGAAAAGCCCAGGCCTAAACAGCTTTAATAGTGAATTCCACCAAACATTTAAATAAGAGTTAATATCAGTCCTCCACAAACTCTTCTAAAACACAGAAGAGGAAGGAGCACTTCCCAGCTTATCCCATGTGGCCAGTATCACTCAATACCAAAATAAGGCAAAGACATTAGAAGAAAACTATAGAGCAATATCACTTATGAATATAGATGTAAAATCCTTTAACAAAATACTAGTAAACTTAATTTAGCAACATATAAAAAGGAGTATACGGCCGGGCGCGGTGGCTCAAGCCTGTAATCCCAGCACTTTGGGAGGCCGAGACGGGCGGATCACGAGGTCAGGAGATCGAGACCATCCTGGCTAACACGGTGAAACCCCGTCTCTACTAAAAATACAAAAAAAACTAGCCGGGCGAGGTGGCGGGCGCCTGTAGTCCCAGCTACTCGGGAGGCTGAGGCAGGAGAATGGCGTAAACCCGGGAGGCGGAGCTTGCAGTGAGCTGAGATCCGGCCACTGCACTCCAGCCTGGGCGACAGAGCGAGACTCCGTCTCAACAACAACAACAAAAAAAAAAAAAAAAAAAAAAAAAAAAAAAAAAAAAAAGGAGTATACACCATGACCAAGTGAGATTTATCCCAAGAATGCAAGGTTGGTTTAACATATCAAAAAACAACATACTAGACTATGTTAATAGAATATATGGGAAAAAACCATGATCAGCCCCATAGATGCAAAAAAAGCATTTAACAAAATCAAGTACCTTTTCATGATAAAAACAGTCAACAAACGAGGTATATAAGAAAACTTTCTTTACCTGATAAAAGTCATCTATGAAAAACCCACAGTTAACATCATATGTAATGGTGAAAGATTGAATGCTCTCTTCCTAAGATTAGGAACAAAACAAGGATGTCTAATTTTTACATGTCTATTTAACATCTTGTTGAGGTTCTAGTCAAGACAAGTAGGCAAGGAAAATAATAAAAGTCATGTAAACTGGAGAGGAAGAAGTAAGCTGTGTCTACTTGCAGATGATGTGCCTTCATATATAGAAAATCTTACAGAATCCACTAAAAATTTATTAGAAATGACATGTTCAGCAAGACTGCAGGATAGATCAATAAATAAAAATCAGTTGTGTTTCTATAGACTAGCAATGAACAATCCAAAAATCAAAAAGAATAAAATACCTAAGGATAAATTTAATAAAGAAGTTAAAAGAAGCTGTGAATATATGGAATATATGTTCATGGATCAGAAGATGTAATGTTGTTAAGGTGACAATACTCCCCAAATTAATCTATAGATACAAAGCAATCTCTATCAAAATCCCAGAAGCCTGATTTTTTTTAGAAATTTACATGCTGACCCTAAAATTTATGGAAATATAAAGGACCCAGTATAGCCACAACAATCTTTAGAAAGAGTAACAAAGTTGGAAGGCTCACATTTCTCAATTCAAAAACTTAACATGAAGCTGCAGTAATCAAGACAGTGTGGTACTGGCATTGGATAGATATACAGGTCAATGGAATTAAATCAAGAGTACAGAAACACATCCCTAAATTTATGGCCAGCTTATTTTTTACAAAGATGCTAAGACAATTCAATGAAAGAACAGTGTTTTCAATAAATGGTGCTAGGACAACTGGATATTGATATGCAAAAAATGAAGTTGGACCCCTATACAGCAGTTAACTTAAAATGGAGCATAAGCCTAAATTTAAGACCTAAGACAATAAATCTCTTAGAGGAATCTCTTAGAGGAGCAAATCTTTGCAACTGTAGGTTAGGCAATGGTTTCTTAGATAGAATACCAAAAACACAATTACAAAAGAAAAAAATATATACATTGGACTTCATAAGAAGTAAAAGATTTTTTTGTGCTTAAAAAGTCACCATCAAGAAAGTGAAACACAATCCACAGAATAGGAGAAAGTTTTTTCAAATTATGTATCTGGCATATACATCTCGACTTGTATCTAGAACATACATGAATTCTTGCAATTCAGCAATAAAATGACAATCCAATTGAAAAATGGGCAAAGATCCAAAGACATTTCTCCAAAGAAGATGTACGAATAACCAATAAGCACATGAAAAAGTACTAAAAGTCATTATTTGTCAAGGAAGTACAAATCAAAACAGCAATCAGATAAAACTTCACACCCACTAGGATGGCTATAATGAAAAACATAGTAACAAGTGTTGACAAGTATGTAGTGAAATAGAAACCTCATACATTGCTGGTGGGAATGTAAAATGGTATAGTCGCTTTGAAAAACAACTTGGCAGTTCTCCAAAATATTAAACATGAAATTGCCATATATCTCAGCAATTCTACTCCTAGGTATATACCCCAGAGAAATGAAAACATATATGCACACAAAAATGTGCACATGAATGTTCACAGTGACGTTTTTTGTAATAATGAAAATGTGGAAAAAATCGGATGTCCATAGTGGGTAAACAAAATATGGCACATTCACAAAGTGGAATATTATTTGGCAATAAAAATAATGAAGTACTGATACATGCTATAACATGGATAAACCTTGAAAACATTATGCTAAGTGAAAGAAGCTAGTCACAAAAATCATGTGGAATAATTCCATTGATATGAAATTTCCAGAATAGTCAGAGTGATAGAGATGGAAACTAAATCAGTGGTTGCCAGGGACTGAGGGGTAAAGGAGGTGTATTTAGGCCAGTCTTGCATTGCTATGAAGAAATACCTGAGGCTGGGCAATTAATGAAGAAAAGAGGTTTAGTTGGCTCATGATGCTGCAGGCTATGCAAGCATGGCACAGGCATCTGCTCTGCTTCTGGGTAGGCCTCAGGGAGCTTTTATTCATGGCAGAAGGTGAAGTAGGAGAAGACACGTCACATGGTGAAAGCAGGAGCAAGAGAGAGTAGGAGAGGTACCACACACTTGAAACAATTAGATTTTGTGAGAACTCACTACAGTGAGGACAGTGCCAAGCCTGGAGGAATCCACGCCCATGACCCAAATACCTCCCACCATGTCTCACCTCCAACATCGGGAATTACAATATGAGATGTGGAGGGGACATCCAAACTATATCAGGAGAAAACGAGGAGTGATTGCTAACAGGTATAGGTTTTCTCTTTTGGGTGATGAAAATATTCTACAATTAGATGGTGATGGTTGCACAACTCCCTAAATATACTAGAAACCACTGAATTCACACTTTAGAAGTGTGAATGCTGTAGTTCAAGAAATATATCTAATAAAGCTGTTAAGAGAGAGGAGGAAAAAAGAAATCAGATTATGTGAGTCCTCTAAGTATTTTTTTTCGCCTTGAAATTGTCTTGCTATTTTAGAGTTTTTGCAAGTCTATTTAGATTTATTTGTGATCGCATTGAATCTGTAAAGCAATTTGGGCAGTATTGCGTCTTTCAGATTAATGAAGATGATATATCTCTTTGTTTATACAGGTGTTCAATTTATCTAAGTAATGTTTTATAATTTACAGTGTGGAAATCTTGCACATTTTTCACTAAATGTAGTCAAAAGGCATCGATATTTAATTTAATTCCCAATTGTTAATATTTTATAGAAATATAACTCATCATTGTGTATTGACCTGTATTGTCACTAAATTTACTTATTAGTAATTTCTTTGTAGACCGTTTAGAATTTTCCACCTATGCAATATATAAAATATGTGTAAAGAAAGTTTTGCTTATTTTTTTCCAACTTTTTAATTTTTGTTTTGTTTTGATTTTGCCTTATTAGACTGGACAAAACCTTCAGTACAATATTGAGTAGCAGTGGTGAGAGTGGACACCCTATGTTGTTCTTGACTTTAGGTGAAAATGCGTTCAGTATTTCACCATTAACATGAATGTTCACTGCAGATTGTTATTGTCTTTCTCGTTTGTTTTAATTTTTGTGGGTATATAGTAGGTGTTACATAGTAGGTGTTATATTTAAGGGGTATGTGAGATGTTTTAATACAGGCATGCAATTTGAAATAAGCACATCATAGAGAATGGAGTATCCATCCCCTCAAGCATTTATCCTTTGTGTTACGAACAATCCGATGACCCTCTTTTAGTTATTTAAAAATGCACAATTAAGTTGTTACTGACTATAGTCCCCCTGTTTTGCTATTAAATAGTAGGTCTTATTCATTCTTTTAGGTCTTATTCATTCTTATTCATTGATTAGGTCTTATTTATTCATTAGGTCTTATTCATTCTCTTTAGGTCTTATTCATTCTTATTCATTCTGTATAACTGTTTTTTTTGTTGTTGTTGATGCCCTTTATTAGACTGAGGAAATTCCCTTCAATTCCTAGTTGGCTGAGTGTTTTTTTCATGTATGTTCAATTTTGACACAATTTTTCTTTCTCTATTTAGATGGTCATATGATTTTTCTCCTTCATTCTATTAATGAAATGAGTTACATTACTTTTCAAATTTTGAGGCAAATTTGCATTCTTTGAAATCTTTGGAAATCTTTTGAAATCTTTGGTTATATGTGTTATATATACACACACACATATGTACATATATACACATATATATACACATACATGCATATACATATACATATATACATATATGTGTGTGTATATGTATATTTATATACACACAAATACACAATATATACACATATACATGCATATAAATATACATATATATTTTTATATATACACACATATAGAATATATATATGTGTGTGTATATATATATATTTTTTGAGATGGAGTCTTGCTCTGTTGCCCAGGCTGGAGGTCAGTGGTGCAATCTTGGCTCACTGCAACCTCCGCCTCCCGGGTTCAAGCGATTCTCCTGCTTCAGCCTCCTGAGTAGCTGGGCTGGGTAGTATAGGCGCCTGCAACCACACCCAGCTAATTTTTTTTTGTATTTTTAGTAGCGATGGGGTTTCACCATGCTGGCCAGGCTGGTCTCAAACTCCTGACCTCAGGTGATCCACCCACCTTGGCCTCTCAAAGTGTTGGGATTATAGGCGTGAGCCACTGTACCCGGCCACATTATATATTTTTTTATATTATTAGAGTTATTTGGCTAATGTTTTCATAAGGATTTTTTGTGTCTATGTTCATATGGAATGTTGATTTTTAATTTTGGTACTTGAAATTTCCTTGGAAGATTTTGGTATCAGTGTTATATTGTCCTCATAAAAGAAATAGGAAAGTTGTCTCTTCTCTATTTTTCTTAAGCAGTTTGTGTAAGATTGCTTTTATTTCTTTCTTAAATGCTTGATAGTATTTACTAAGATGGTATGGATATGGGTTTTTTTGTTTTTTTATTGGAAAGTTTTTAATGACTTTATTAATTTCTTTAAGAAATATGAGTCTTCAGTCTTGCCAATTTCTTCTCTTGTTAGTTTTGTTACCCTGTATTTTTGAGAAATTTGTTCACTTCTTCACTAATTTGTAAAATGCATATGTTAATAATATTTCCTTATTATTATATTAATGACTGTAAGATCTGTGACAATGTCACTTATTTGTAAAAGAAAACTTTTTTTTGCTTCTTTTTTTTTCAGCCAATTATGCTGGGTGTTTATCAGCTTAGTTAATCTTTTCAAATAACCTATTGGGTAAACAATGAAATTAAGGCAGAAATAAATAAGTTCTTTGAAACCAATGAGAACAAAGACACAATGTACCAGAATCTCTGGGGCACATTTAAAGGAGTGTGTAGTGGGAAATTTATAGCACTAAATGCCCACAAGAGAAAGCAGGAAAAATCTAAAATCAACACGCTAACATCACAATTAAAAGAAGTAGAGAAACAAGAGCAAACAAATTCAAAAGCTAGTAGAAGGCAAGAAACAACTAAGATTACACCAGAACTGAAGGAGATAGAAACACAAAAAACCCGTAAAAAAATCAGTGAATCCAGGAACTGGTTTTTTGAAAAGATTAACAAAATAGACTGCTAGCCAGACTAGTAAAGAAGAAAAGAGAGAAGAATCAAATAGACGCAATAAAAAATGATAAAGGGGATATCACCACTGACCCCACAGAAATACAAACTACCATCAGAGAATACTATAAACACCTCTACACAAATAAACTAGAAAACCTAGAAGAAATGGGTGAATTCCTGGACACATACACCCTCCCAAGACTAAACCAGGAAGAAGCTGAATCCCTGAATAGACCAATAACAAGTTCTGAAACGGAGGCAGTAATTAATAGCCTAGCAAGCAAAAAAATCCAGGACCAGACAGATTCACAGCCAAATTCTACCAGAAGTACAAAGAGGAGCTGGTACCATTCCTTCTGAAACTATTCCAAAAAATAGAAAAAGAGGGAATCCTCCCTAACCCATTTTATGAGGTCAGCATCATCCTGATACCAAAGCCTGGCAGAAATACAACAACAACAAAAAAATTTCAGGCCAATATCCCTGATGAACATCGATGGAAAAATCCTCGATAAACTATTGGCAAACCGAATCCAGCAGCACATCAAAAAGCTTATCTGCCACCATCAATTTGGCTTCATCCCTGCGATGCAAGATTGGTTCAACATAAATCAGTAAACATAATCCATCACATAAACCAAACCAATGACAAAAACCACATGATTATCTCAATAGATGCAGAAAAGACCTTTGACAAAATTCAACACCCCTACATGCTAAAAACTCTCAATAAACTAGATATCGATGGAACGTATCTCAAAATAATAAGAGCTATTTATGACAAACCCACAGCCAATATCATACAGAATGTGCAAAAACTGGAAGCATTCCCTTTGAAAACCGGCAGAAGACAAGGATGCCCTCTCTCACCACTCCTGTTCAACATAGTATTGGAAGTTCTGGCACCAATAATAGACAAACAGCCAAATCATGAGTGAAAATTGCTACAAAGAGAATAAAATACCTAGGAATACAACTTACAAGGGATGTGAAAGACCTATTCAAGGAGAACTACAAACCACTGCTCAAGGAAATAAGAGAGGACATAATCAAATGGAAAAAACATTCCATGCTTATGGTGAAAATGGTCATACTGCCCAAAGTAATTTATAGATTTGATGCTATCCTATCAAGATACCATTGATTTTCTTCACAGAATTAGGAAAAACTACTTTAAATTTCATATGGAACCAAAAAAGAGCCCACATAGCCAAGACAATCCTAAGCAAAAAGAACAAAGCTGGAGGCATCATGCCACCTGACTTCAGACTATACTACAAGCCTACAGTAACCACAACAACATGGTGCTGGTACCAAAACAGAGATATAGACCAGTGGAACACAGCAGAGGCCTCAGAAATAACACCACACATCTACAATCATCTGATCTTTGACAAACCTGACAAAAACAAGCAATAGGGAAAGGATTCCCTATTTAATAAATGGCGTTGGGAAAACTGGCTAGCCATATGCAGAAAGCTGAAACTGAACCCCTTCCTTACACCTTATAGAAAAATTAACTCAAGATGGATTAAAGACTTAAACATAAGACCTAAAACCATCAAAACCCTAGGAGACAACTTAGGCAATACCATTCAGGACATAGGCATGGACAAAGACTTCATGACTAAAACACCAAAAGCAATGGCAACAAAAGCCAAAATTGACAAATGGGATCTAATTAAACTAAAGAGCTTTGGCACAGCAAAAGAAACTACCATCAGAGTGAACAGGCAGCCTATAGAATGAGAGACAATTTTTGCAGTCTATCCATCTGACAATGGGCTAATATCCAGAATCTCCAAAGAACTTAAACAAATTTAGAAGAAAAAAACAACCACATCAAAAAGTGGGTGAAGGAATGAACAGACACTTCTCAAAAGAAGACATTTATGCAGCCAACAAATATATGAAAAAAAAAAAAAAAGCTCATCATCACTGGTCATTAGAGAAATGCAAATCAAAACCACAATGAGATACCATCTCACACCAGTTAGAATGGTGATTATCAAAAAGTCAGAAAACAACAGATGCTGGAGAGGATGTGGAGGAATAGGAATACTTTTATGCTGTTGGTGGGAGTGTAAATTAGTTCAACCATTGTGAAAGACAGTGTAGCAATTCCTCAAGGATCTAGAACCAGAAATACCGTTTGACCCAGCAATCCCATTACTGGCTATATACCCAAAGGATTATAAATCATTCTACTATAAAGACACATGCACAGATATGTTTATTATGGCACTGTCCACAATAGCAAAGACTTGGAACCAATCCAAATGCCCATCAGTGGTAGACTAGATAAAGAAAATGTGGCATATATATACCACAGACTACTATGCAGCCATAAGAAAAGGATGAATTCATGTCCTTTGCAGGGACAGGAGTGAAGCTGGAAACCATCATTCTCAGCAAACTAACACAGGAACAGTAAACCAAACACTGCGTGTTCTCACTCGTAAGTAGGAGTTGAACAATGAGAACACGTGGACACAGGGAGGGGAACATCACACACCAGGGCCTGTTAGGGGGTGGGAGGGCAAGAGGAGGGATAGCATTAGGAGAAATACCTAATGTAGGGTTGATGGTTGCAGCAAAACACCATGGCACATGTATACCTTTGTAAAAAACCTGCACATTCTGCACATATACCCCAGAACTTAAGCTATAATAGTAAAGAAAATCACACTTTGTGTTGTATGGTTCTATAGGTTTTGACAAGGACATAGAGTTGTTCCACTTCAGTATCAGACAAAATTGTCTACCACTTCAGTATCAAACAAAATTGTTCCACCTCCCCCCAAATTCCCTTGTGCTGTCTCTTTATAGTTAACTCCTTCCCACAGTCTTACCCCCAGCAACCTGTATTTTATACCTATAGTTTTTCCTTTTCTAGAATGTCATACATACAGAATTGTACAATATGTAGACTTTTGGATCTACCTTCTTTCACTTAACAAAATGAATTTCAGATTCATCCATATCATTGTGTGAATCAATATTTTCCTACTTTTGATTGCTGAGTAGTATTCCATTGTATAGATGTACCACAGGCTGTTTATCCATTTAACTGGTGAGGAACATGTAGGTTGTTTCTAGTTTTTACAATTATAAATAACTACTAAAAACTATTCTCAACAAGTTTTTGTGTGAATATAAGGTTTTGATTGACTAGGGCAAATACCTATAAGTAGGACTGGTAGGTCAAGTGTTAAGTGTATGTTTAACTTTATAAGAAATTGCTAACATGTTTTCCAAAGTGGTTGTATCATTTTGTGTTTTCATCAGTGATGTATAAGGGTGCAGTTGTCCTGCATCCTTGCCAGCCATTGTTATTGTCAGATTTCGTTTTGATTTTTATTTGTTTTCTGTCTTTCTGATAGTTGTCTCTAATAGTTTGTAGTTTTACATTTTTATTACACTAATAACTAATAATGGTTAGTGTCTTTTCATGTACTTATTTTCCATCTGTGTATCTTCTTTAGCGAAGTGTTTGTTCAGGTCTTTTATCAATTTTTCAGTTGAGTTGTTTGTTTTCTTGTTGTTGAATGCAAGAGTTCTTTATAGGTTCTAAATAGACTTTTTGCATCATATTTTTGTTTGCAAATGTTTTCTCCAAGTTTGTCACTTCTTTTTATTCTCTTAAGAGTGCCTTAATAAGAGCAATAGTTTTCAATTTTGGTTTGGTTCAATGGCTTTAAATTTTGTTTTTTCTTGAAATTGGGTAGTGTCAGCTCTCTAATGTTGTTCTTTTTTGAGAATTGATTTGGCTCTTCTGTTTTTGGCCTTTGCTTATATATTTTAGAATCATCTTGTTAATATCTACGAAAAAGATAACTGATGTTTTTCTTGGGATAGTATTGACTTAGAAATCAAATTGGGGATAGTCTGCCTCTTAATATTGAGTCTTTCAATACATGAACACTGTATATCTTTTCATTTATTTAGGTCTTCTTTTAGTTCTGTTTTGAAGTTTCCAACATACAAACCCTACTCATGTTTTATTATGTTGATACCCAAGCATTTTAGCTTTTTGAATGTACAGTTGTTTATTTCTAACATGTAGGAATACTATTGACTTAGTTCTAGGAGCTTTTGTTGTGTAGATTTTAATAAACATAGGACTTTTCCGATTACCTAATTTTTTGAGTGCTTTTCAAATTTATTTTATCTAATTGGTCAAATTTATGGTGATGGTGTTGGTTGTAGCATTCCCTTTTCTTTTTAATGTCTGTAGGATCAGTACAATTTCTCCCCTTTCCTTCCTGATGTTTTATGTCCTCTTTCCTTATCCCCACTGTTTTGTCTCTCTCATATCACTTTGGGTAGAGGCCTGTCAATTATGTTGCTTTTTCCATATTTTATGTGATTGATTTTCTCTATTTTTAATTTAAATTTCATTGCTACCTGCTCCAATCTTTATTTCTTTCCTTCTGCTTGCTTTAATTTGCTCTCTCTTGCTCTCTCTCTCTCTCCCTCTCTGTGTCTCTATATATCCATCCCCCTCTCTTAAGGTGAAAGGTTAGGTTACTGCTTTGAGACATTGCTTCTTGCCTAATATAATCAATCCACACTAAAATTTCTCTTTAAGCTTGGCTTTAGCTGCATCTTTCTCATTTTGATATGTTGCATTTTCATTTAGTTAAAAATAGTTTAAATTTCTCCTTAAGACTTACCTTTCCGCCCCTGAATTATTTATAACTGCTGTCTTGGTCCAATAACATCCTTTGTATGAATTTTATTCTTCGAAATGTATGGCTCAGTATAAATAGTGTTCTGTGTACACTTAAAAAGGATGTGTATTTTGTTGTGGTTGGGAGGACAGTGTTATAAATGTCAATTAGGTCAAGTTGGTTAATTGTGCTCTGCAGATCGTATATATCATTATTGGTTTTCTGCTTACTTGTTTTATCAGTGACTGCCAGGAGCAGGTTGGCATTTTCAGTTATAATTATGAATTTGTTTATTCTTTCAGTTTTATCCATTTTTTCCTCAAATATTTTAGGTTTTTTTTTTTTTTGCTTGTTGTTTTGGTGCATACACATGCAGGTTTATTTCTTCTTAGAGAATTGACTTATTTGTCATTATATAATTTCTCTGTTGATCCCTGAAAGTATCCTAGTCCTGAAGTCTACTTTGTCATATTAATATAGTTACTCTGGGTTTCCTAAGTGTTTTTATGGTATGTCTTTCTTCATACTTTTAACCTACCTGTATCATTACAGTGGGTTACTTGTAAACAGCATGTAATTGGGTCTTGCCTTTTTATCCAGTTTTACAATTTCTGGCTTTTAAATGGTTTGTCTAGACAGATTGCGTTTAAAGGGATTGCTGACATGTTTGTATTAAAATCTATCATATTGATAGCTTATTTTTAATTTTCTCTCCTTTAATGTTTTTTTCCATTTTTCTGCTTGCTCTTGGTTGAGTTGAACCTAACTTATTATTCCATTTTATCACTTTTATTGACTTATTTATAGATTTAAAAAACATACTTTGATTGTTGACCCAAGGCTTACCATATACATCTTTAATAAATCATAGACTACCTTCAAATAATACTATTCAATTTCCCAAGTAATGTAAGAATCTTACACAGTGTATTCCCAATTCCTCCTTCCCAGCCTTTTTGCTCTATATTACTTTTAAGTCCAGGGTGTGTCTCAGGGATCCATCGTGTGTATATTAGCTCCCTAGGTGGTTCTAATGAGCATTCATAGTTGAGAATCACAGGATCTTTTTAGGGAGCTTCCTAGCATAACCTGCAAACTTCACAAAGAGAAAACAGGCAACAGTGTTATATTATCATGAAAGTTTAAATCGGATCCAAATAACTTGATGATGAAACCGGAAAATTTTCCATATGCATGCCAAAGGAAAACAATTTCTTTCTTTGAGTTTTCCCCAGTGGGACTTGTAACTGTTACAGAGGCAGGACTCTGCATACATTTGCTTCTCAGTCAACTGTTTACACGTTTGTGACACAGAAGTTATTAGACTACATAAGAAAGAGTTGCTATCTATTCTACATTTATAAATGTGTATCTGTCATATATTTATAACAAAAGTGTTACATGTATTGACATGTTTCCTTTTTCTTCAGCTTTTTTAATATTTTGGCTTGATTTAGGCTTGGTTTTGTAAGTGCTGTGTTACACTGTTAATGAAAATTCAAGTTTCTCTGGATCTTAGTTAGACACTTTCCAAGTACCTGTATCAGAGATTTAGAGAAATGTCACAGTTCTAGCTTTAGGTGTCAAGGAAAGACACAAGAGGTGATCAATAAAAATTAAGTAATTGATGAAAAAAAGAACCCCAGAGCCCTTACCATGTGCCATTCATGAGTGCCACATTGAACAGGACAGATCGACACTTGCCTTCACCAGCTGTCAGTCTAATTGGCCCCAAGGACCTACTAAATTTCTTGACTTGGGCCTCCTTGCACCCTCCATAGTCTCTGGCCCAGCTCATTGTCCCCATTGTAGCTCTGCAGCTTCTTTCCTTCCCTCCTGCTTCTTTCATTCCCTGTCTCCCCCCATCACAGTAAGGGGTTGACCCATGGAAAATCTGGTCATAGGAATCCCCAGGAAGGCAGTGTCCCAATTAGGGGAAAGAGGCTGCCTTTATTTTAACACAAGCCCAGGAAAAATTTGGCACATTCTATGACAATATTTTGGTTTTCTAGTTTGTTCCTAGTTTACTGTCCCTGCTACCTATTTTCCAACTTGTAAGGAAATAGCTTCATAAAACTGGTTGAAACATGATAAAATTTTATGCTAACTACCTCCCTCCAACACACATCTTTTCTTTTTCTTTTTCTTTTTTTTTCTCTACTAAGGGTGTCACATCTTGCTATAGGGCCCATCTCCTAACTTTCCATGAATGTAGGCTGCCAGTCAGTTGGTTTCAAGGTTCAGGGTTTGGGTAAGTGGAGGTTTAACTGGTTAGATGTTTATTCAATGTATTTGATCCTACTCAAGTGCAAGGAGAGTATACATCTTTAAGTGTACAGGTCTGGAGTTAGGTGAGCAGGAAATGGACAGTTTCCAGACTATCCTGAGCTCAAATCCCAGTCTCTCCACTTACCATCCTTATGAGCAATTACTTAAATTTTCTGGATGTACATTCCCTCATTAGAAACAGAACGTGAGGCCTGGTGCGGTGGCTTATGCCTGTAATCTCAGCACTTTGGGGGGCCGAGGGCAGAAGTTCGAGACCAACCTGGCCAACATGGTAAAACTCCATCCCTACTAAACATACAAAAAAATTAGCTGAGCGTGGTGGTGAGGGCCTATAATCCCAGCTACTCAGGAGGCTGAGGCAGGAGAATTGCTTGCACTCAGGAGTCAGAGGTTGCAGTGAGCTGAGAATGCACCAGTGTCATCCAGCCTGGGTGACAAGAGCGAGACTCCATCTCAAAGAAAGAAAGAAAGGAAGGAAGGAAGGAAGGAAGGAAGGAAGGGGAGAGGAGAGGGGAGGGGAGGGGAGGGGAGGAGAGGAGAGGAGAGGAGGAGAGGAGAGGAGAGGAGGAAAAGAAAGAGAAACAGAGCATGAATGTCAGTACAGATATACCTCAGAGACATTGCAGGTTTGATTCTAGACCACTGCAATAAAGTGAATATCACAATAACATGAGTCATAATTTTTTGTTTCCCAGTATATATAAAAGTGATATTTACACTGTACTACAGCCTATTAAGTGTGCAACAGCATTATGTCTAAAAAATATACATACCCTTGTTAAAAATACTTTATGCTAAAAAATGCTAATGAGCATCTAAGCCTTCAGTGAGTTAATCTTTTTGCTGGTGGAGGGTCTTGACTTGATGTTGATGGCTGCTGACTGATCAGGTTGGTAATTGCTGAAGGCTGTGGTGGCTATGGCAATACCTTAAGATAACAACGAAGTTTGCTGCAACAATAGACTCTTCCTTTCATGAAACATTTTTCTGTAGCATCTGATGCCATTTGGTCGCATTTTACCCACGGCAGAATATTTTTCCAAAATTGGAGCCAATCCTTTCAAACCTTGCTGCTGCTTTTTCAACTAAGTGTATACGACGTTTTAAATCCTCTTTTGTTATTTCAACAATGTTCACAGCATTTTCACCAGGAGTAGATTCTGTCTCAAGAAACCACTTTCTTTGCTCATTCATGAGAAGCAACTCCTCATCTGTGAAAGTTTTATTATGAGATTGCAGCAATTCCGTCACACCTTCAGGCTCCACTTCTAATTCTCGTTCTCTAGCTCTTTCCACCGTATCTGCAGTGACTTTCTCCACTGAAGTCTTGAACCCCTCAAAGTCATCCATGAGGGCTGGAACATCAACTTCTTCTAAACTTCTGCTAATGCTGGTATTTTGACCTCCTCCCATGAATCACAAATGTTCTTAATGGCCCTTAGAATGGTGAGGAAGGTTTTCAGTTTACCCAGGTCCATAAGAAGAATCACTATCGATGACAGCCATAGCCTTATAAAATGTATTTAATAAATAATCAGATTTGAAAGTCAAAATTGCCCCTTGATCCATGGGCTGGAGAATGCTTGTTGTGTTAACAGGCATGAAAAGACATGTATCTCCTTGTACATCTCCCTCAGAGCTTCTAAGTGACCAGGTGCGTTGTCAATGAACAGTAACATTTTGAAAGGAATCCTTATATCTGAGCATTAGTTCTCAACAACAGGCTTAAAATATTCAGTAAACTCTGCTGTAAACAGATGTGCTATCAACCAGGTGCTGTTATTTCATTTCTATAGTACAGGCAGAGTAAATTCAGTATAATTCTTGATGGCCTGAGGATTTTTGAAATAGTAAATGAGCATTGGCTTCAACTTAAAGCCACTAGCTGCATTAGCTCCTAACAAGAGATTCTGTCTGTTCTTTGAAGTTTTAAAGCAAGTACTGATAAAAGTCCTAGATGGAAACGTCTTCCAAGGCTGTTTCACCTACGCTGAAAATACGTTGTTAAGTGTAGCTACCATAATCACTTATTTTAGCTGGATCTTCTGGATAACTTGCTACTTAAGCTATAGCTTCTACATCAGGACTTGCTACTTCACCTTGCAATTTTATGCTATAGAGATGGTGTCTTTCTTTAAAATTCAAGAACCAATTTAGCCTCAAAGTTTTCTTCTGTGGCTTCCTCACTTCTCTTAGCCTTTGTAGAGTTGAAGAGAGTTATGACCTTGTTCTGGATTAGGCTTTGGCTTAAGGGAATGTTGTGATTTGTATGATCTTCCATCCAGACCACTAAAACTTTCTGTATATCAGCAAAAGTCTGTTTTGCTTTCTTATCATTTGTGTATTCACTGGAGTAGCACTTTTAATTTCCTTCAAGAACTTTTCCTTTGCATTCACAACTTGGCTAACTCTTTGGTACAAGAGGCCTAACTTTCAGCCTTTCTCAGTTTTCAACATGCCTTCCTCACTGGGCTTCTAGCTTTCTTTTTCTTTTTCTTTTTCTTTTAAGCATTTCTAGCTTTTGATCTAGAAAGACATATGACTCTTCCTTTCACTTGAACACTCAGAGGCCACTGTAGGGTTACTGGCTTAATTTCAACATAGTTGTGTCTCAGGGAAGAGAGAGGCCTGAGGAGAGGGAGAGAGATGGGAGAATGGCAGGTTAGTGGAGCAGTCAGAACACACAACATTTACCAGTTAAGTTCCCTGTCTTATTAATTGTTTTGGATGCTCCAAAACAATTACAATAGTAACATCAAAGATCACTGATGACAGATCACCATAACAGATATAATGATGATGAAAAAGTTTGAAATATTATGAGAATTACCAAAACATCACAAAGACACAAAGTGAGTATGTCCTGTTAGAGAAAGGGCTCTGATAGACTTGCTCAGTGCAGGGTTGCCACAAGGCTCAAGTTTTAAAAAGTGTAATATCTGCAAAAATGTAATTAAATGAGGTATTTCTGTACCTACTTTGGGTTGTCAAGGGATTAAATGACTTAACCCATGAAATGGGCTTAAGACAGGGTCCGGCATATCATACATGCTCCAGTGTGGCAGCAAGGAGCAGGCCCCCTGTGACCCTACTTTTGGGGTCCTAATCCTGATCTTGCCATTCGCTAATTGTATAACTTTGAGAAGGCTGCTGATATGCTGTGCCTCATTTTCCCCATCTATAAAATAGGAATAATAATACCTGACTTAGAGGGTTATTAGAAGAATTGAATGAGTGAATATTTGAACATGCTTAGATTAGGGTCTGGAGGATAATAAATGCCTGATAAATGTTAGCTGCTATTGCCATCCCCCCCAGGACCCTCAAACTTTCTATCCCCCCATCCCACCAATTACCACATTGTGATGATTTTTCCTCCTACATTGAAATTACTCAAAGCCTTCTTTCCCTGTCATGTCTCCCCGACCATGCCTGGTTGCACACTCCCTCCCCATTCAGCCTGGCCCTCTTCAAATCCATTCTCCAGGAATCACCAGCCCTCTACCTGAAATGAAATCTAAATTCCTACCTGCCAACTGCTGCCGCCCTCCTGGGGCTTTCCAGCATCTTCTGTATTGGGTTATATTAGTTGGTTCTTTCGCTGCCACAAAGAGCTACCTCAGATTGGGTAATTTATGAAAAAAAGAGGTTTAATTGACTCATAGTTCCACAGGCCTAACAGGAAGCATGACAGGGAGGCCTCAGGAAACTTACAATCATGGTGGAAGGCAAAGGAGAAGCAAGCACCTTTTTCATATGGCAGCAGGAGAGAGAAGGAGCAAAGGGGGAAGTGTCACACACTTTTAACCAACCAGATCTCGTGAGAACTCACTCACTATCACAAAAACAGCCAGGGGGAAAGTCCACCCCCATGATTCAATCACCTCTCGCCAGGCCCCTCCCCCAACA
This sequence comes from Trachypithecus francoisi, assembly GCF_009764315.1. Lineage (NCBI taxonomy): Eukaryota > Metazoa > Chordata > Mammalia > Primates > Cercopithecidae > Trachypithecus > Trachypithecus francoisi. The sequence continues at coordinate 42,987,234 of NW_022681462.1, read as the reverse complement.
CATGGGGATTACAATTCAATTCAAGATGAGATTTGGGTGGGGACACTGAGCCAAACCAAATCATGGGTTGAACTCAAGCTCCCACTTGTGGCCCTGGGGTGCCTTCCACCTGCCGGGCCTTCCCACCTCCACCCCACCCCCACCTCTCTGTCCTCTACTGAGGACTCCACACCCGTCCTATGCTCCTGCTGTGACCTTTCTTACAGACTTCTTTCCCCTCACACTCTCACTTCCCTCACCTGATAAGTTAATGCTTATCTTTTGAGACCCAGTTGAGGCTGCCAACTTCTCTAAGACACTCTCCCAGAGCCCCTTCTGTAATAAGGAGCCCCCATATAAGCTTCCTGGAGCAGCAGCCTGGGCCTGTCTTGTCATTGCACTGTTACTTTTGGTTTGTGATTATAAACTCTGTGAGCACAGAAGTTGTGGATCCTTAATTTGGCATCATCACACCTAGTAGTGTCTGTCTCTGCACAGGTTAATTCACCTACAAAATAAAATTGCCTTGTGTAACTACGTCACACCTGGCTGAGGGGTTGCTTGGAGCTTTGCTCTTGAATCATTTGATCATCTTTGAAACATACATTTCTGAAGGGTCCATGAGGTAGCTGGCCAAGGAAGCTGGGAGCTGGTATCTATCTCCCTTTGGAATCATCTAGTGGGATTTGCTAGAGGGACGAATTTCCTAGCTTAGAAAATGGTTAACAATTTTTAAAAATCAGTATTTTCAGTGCACCAGCCAAAGTGAGTATTTTAGGGTCTGCCTCTCCTCTTTATTCCAGGCCAGATGGGCAGCTCGCACAGTCCAGGATGTATCTCAGGGAAGGAGGGGCCACAGCATTGTCCCTGCTGCTGTCTTTCAACTGGATTCACTTGTTCTCTTGGGCAATCTCCATTTACCCAATACCTGTAATGGTAAAATTAAGAAAATAGCTAACACATATTCAAATGGTTGCCATTTACCAGGCACTGTCCTAAGATTTCATGTGTAGTAACTCATTTAATGTCTCAAGACAAATCAACAGGACAGAGATTTTTCTCTGTTTTTTTGATTAATGTTACAACAGCAGCTGAAATGATGCCTTGCACAAAGTTAGACTTTATGAATATTTGTTGAATAAATGAATGAGTGTAATAACCCTTCAGAGTTTGCAGAAATTCACCAGTCTTCTCTGTTAAAAAATGAAGTTCAGGATAGTTAAGCACCTTGGACGTTACTCATCCCTGCCATTTTTGCACTAGACTTTTAAAAATATGATTCTAATAGCTTATTGCCGAAAAGTCTAGTTTGGTCTTTTTATACAAAATAAACTTTTATAAGTAGAATCTTGCCATCTCATTGACTTTTTGGTTTTAGATATATTGTGGTATTTCTCATGAATCTTACCAAGATGGTGTGTTCTTGACATTGTTTGACTGTGTCCCCACCCAAATCTCATTTTGAACTGTAGCTCCCATAATTCCCACATGTTGTGGGAGGGACCCAGTGGGAGATAATTGAATCATGGGGCCAGTTTCTGCCATACTGTTCTCATGGTAGTGAATAAGTGTCATGAGATCTGACAGTTTTATACGGGGAAACCCCTTTCATTTGTCTCCCATTGTCTTCTTGCCTGCCACAGTGTAAGACATGCTTTTCACATTCTGCCATGATTTTGAGGCCTCCCCAGCCACATGGAACTGTGAGTCCATTAAACCTGTTTTTCTTTATAAATTACCTAGTCTTGTGTATGTCTTTATCAGTGGTGTGAAAACGGACTAATAGAGTAAATTGGTCCCAGTAGAGTGTTGTGCTGCTGTAAACGTAGCCAGCGACTTTAGAACTGGGTAACAGGCAGAGTTTGGAACAGTTTGGAGGGCTCAGAAGAAGAAAGGAAAATGGGGAAAAGTTTGGAACTTCCTAGAGACTTCTTAAAGGGCTTTGACCAAAATGGTGATAATGATATGGACAATGAAATTCAGGCTGAGGTGGACTCAGATGGAGATGAAGAATTTGTTGGGAACTGGAGTAAAGGTGACTCTTTCTATGTTTTAGCAGAGACTGGTGGCATTTTGCCCCAGCCCTAGAGATGTGTGGAACTTTGAAATTGAGGGAGATGATTTAGGGTATCTGGTGGAAGAAATTTCTAAGCAGCAAGGCATTCAAGAGATGACTTGGGTGCTGTTAAAAGCATTCTGTTTTAAAAGAGAAACAGAGTATAAATGCTCAGAAAATTTGCAGCCTGAAGATGCAATAGAAAAGAAAAACCCATTTTCTAAGGAGAATTTCAAGCCTGCTGCAGAAATTTACATAAGTGATGGGAACCAAATGCTAATCCCCAAGACAATGGGGAAAATGTCTCCAGAGCATGTCAGAGACCTTTGCAGCAGCCCCTCCCATCACAAGTCGGGAGGCCTAGGAGGAAAAAATGGTTTCATGGGCCAGGCCCAGGGTCTTCCTGCTGTGTGCAGCCTAGGAACTTTGTGCCCTGCATCCCAGCTGCTTCAGGCTAAAAGGGGCAAAGGTACAGCTAGAGCCATAGCTTTAGAGGGTACAAGCCCCTCTAAAGGGGGTAGTACCTTCCATGTGGTGTTGAGCCTGCAGGTGCGCAGAAGTCAAGAATTGAGGTTTGGAAACCTCTGCCTAGATTTCAGAGGATGTATGGAAATGCCTGGATGTCCAGGCATAAGTTTGCTGCAGGGGTGGGGCTCCTCATGGAGAACCTTTGCTAGGGTAGTGTGGAAGGGAAATGTGGGGTTGAAGTCCCCACACAGAGTCCCCACTGGGGTACTGCCTAGTACAGCTGTGTCCTCCAGACCGCATAATGGTAGATCCACTGACAGCTTGCACCGTGCACTTGGAAAAGCTGCACTCACCACCAACTTGTGAAAGCAACTGGGATGGGGAGCTGTACCCTGCAAATCCAGAGGAGCAGAGCTGCCCAAGACCATGGGAACCCACCTCTTGCATCAGTGTGACTTGGATGTGAGACAAAGAGTCAAAGGAGATCATTTTGGGGCTTTAAGATTTGATCACCCCACTGGATTTTGAACTTACAGGGCGCCTGTAGCCCTTTGTTTTGGCCAATTTCTCCCATTTGGAACAGCTGTATTTACCCAGTGCCTGTACCACCATTGTATCTAGGAAGTAACTAACTTGCTTTTGATTTTACAGGCTCATAGGCAGAAGGGACTTGCTTTAACTTGCTTTGTCTCAGATGAGACTTTGGACTGTAAACTTTTGAGTTAATGCTGAAATGACTTAAGACTTTGGGGGACTGTTGGCAAGGGATGATTGGTTTTGAAATGTGAGGACATGAGATTTGGAAGGGGCCAGGTGTGGAATGATATGTTTTGGCTGTGTCCCCACCCAGATCTCATCTTGAATTGTAGCTCCCATAATTCCATGTGTTGTGGGAGGGACTCAGTGGGAGCAAATTGAATGATGTGGGCAGTTTCCCCTATACTCTTCTTGTGGTAGTGAATAAGTCTCATGAGATCTGATTGTTTTACAAGGGGTTTCCCCTTTCACTTGGCTTTCATTCTCTCTCTTGCCTGCCATCATGTAAAACGTACCTTTTGCCTTCCACCATGATTGTGAGGCCTCCCCAGATATGTGAAACTGTGAGTCTATTAAACCTGTTTGCTTTATAAATTACCCAGTCTCAGGTATGTCTTTATTAGCAGTGTGAAAACAGACTAATACAGGTCTAACACTTTGTTTAATCTGTTCTTTGAATGGATGTAATCCATAAACAAATACCTTGCATTTCTTGAGACATCACCTATTAAATAAACATGTTTAGAAATGAGAAATAATTTTGCCTCCAGAATCCCTATTTCCTAATTTATGTTTTGGGCCACCATGGGTTTCTCAATCAGATTTTCTTAAGACATGCTCCTCCTGTACTCTAAAACACACTGAGCATGGAAGACTTCTCAGACTCCTTGGTTAAACAAATATAAGGGTACAACAAAGAATAAGAGCCACTGGTGCACCTCTCCATCTGGCAGCTGGAAGCTTGGCTGGGGTCTCACAATCCGTTTCTTAAAGACTGTTTGTTCCTTGTTTCCCACCTATTTCCACCCCTGGGGAATGGGGAGAGGTGGGGTTGTGTGTGATTGGAGAGATCAATGGGGAATCATGTATACAGTTTTTTAAATGCCCATTTCTGAAATTCTCTGAGAGTCATTGTATTATAGTCACAGTCTGGAGCATGGGTGATGATAATATAGCATAGATGAAAATGCCACAAACTTGCTCCGGGCACTGACAGGAACATTATTTATAATGAAAAAAGCATGCTATTTAGGAATAGAGAGGCCTGGGTTTAAATCCTAGCTCCGCCCTAACACATGTGGGACCTTGACTCAGGTAGGTTTACCTCAGTTGAGCCTCAGTTTTCCCAACAACCCTATGAAATAGGAAATTATATCTCCATTTTACAGATGCAAATTCAAACCATAAGGAGATACCATTACATATACACTAGAATGACTAACGTTAAAAAGACTGTAAAGACCAATTGTTGGCAGGAATGTAGAACAACTATAATTATTATACACCGCTGGTAGGAGTGTAAAATTTCGTAACTACTTTGGAAAAATTATTTGGCAGTTTCTTTAAAAAGTTTGAAATGCATCTACCATATGACTGAGCCATTTCACTTCAATATATTTTCTCAAGATAAATGAAGACATGTATTTTCTCTAAGAATTGTACATGAATTTTCCTAACAGTTTTATTTGCAATAGTCCCAAACTAGAAACAACCAAAATGTCCATCAACAAGTCAATGCATAAATGAATGTGATGAGTGCATTACATAGACTAGAGTACTACTAGCAATAAAATGGAACAACTACAAATACATATTGTAATGTGGATGAATTTCAGAACAGCATGCTGATTGAAAGAATCAAGACAACACATACTCTGCAATTCAGTTTACTTAAAACACGTCTCATCTATAGTGTCAAAGAACAGATCAGTGGTTGCCTTGGAGTGGGAGTAAAGAAAGGAATGGACTGCAAAAAGACATGAGGCATTTTGTTCTGTAGCTTGATTGTGATGCTATTGTCATGGGTGTGTACGGTTGTCAAAACTCTTCAAGTGGTGCACTTTGAATGAATGCATCATTGTAATATATTATTTCTCAATATTGTTGATTACGGAAGAAGATAAGTTGTTTAAAGCAAAAATAGCCATGAGGTTTATAACACATGCAGAAGATCTGTATCTATATATGTAATATGTATACATATCTTTATATATAAAATCTCAACAGTAGCAAAGTGGATGGGGGAGTGGAATTGAGGTATACTTTATTGTTGTAAGTTACAGAATTTCCAAGGGAAGTGGAATTAAAAAGTTACAAATACAAGAGGCATGTGAAACTTTTTTGTGTGTGTTGATAAAAGAAAATAATTTGGAACATGATTGTATGTGTGTAGACCAAAATAAGAGGAGAGTTGAGCCTAGGGGGCCACTTTGTGCTGAGTCAAGGAGTGCCTAGACAGATGTCAGCATGAGTAGTGAGGCCTATAAATGGATTGGAAGAAAAGTAAACTTGAAAAGAAAGCAAAGGAGAGGTTTTCCAATGGGAGAGCGATGTGGTGGAGACTCATGGTTGCAGGTACAGTCATGGTGCAGGGTGACAGTTTTGACAGACCCATGAAGACTTTGGTAGACTTTGGAGAAGCAGGTTTAACCTTGGGGTCTACATCAGATGCCCACAAGCCTCTGCTATTCCTGTGGTTAGTGTTTGCAGTGTTTGCAGGTATAAATTTTTTGTTATATTTCTTTTGACCTATTTGTCTTCGTATTTTGAGTGGCTTTCTTGTATAAAGCATCTAGTTGAATCTTGATTTTTTAAAAATCATGTCTGACAATCTCCAAGTTAAATAGTACTGTTTAAACCATTTGCACCTAATGTAACTATCAACAAACATAGAGTTTTAGAATATTATCCTGCAACTTTTTCTCTATTTATCCCATATGTTATTTGTTCCCTTTTCCCTCTGCTCCTGTGTTTCGTTGACTAATTGAATAATTTTTAGTATTCCGCAGGTAGCGTCTTAAATGTTATTTTTTAGTGACTATCTACAGTTTAAAATGTGTATCATTGACATCATATTGTTTCCTCAAATAGCATTATAGCACTTCACAGATAATGCTCCTTCACACATGTGCTGGGTGCACCGCCACTTCCATCACACATCTCTGCTTTGTCCCACAGGTATGCCGGGGCCCTCCTGCATGAAGATGTCTTCCAGGGAAAGGAGCTGGTCAACAGTCACTCACTGCAGGCTCTGGTGGTGGGGCTGAGGGCCTACAGCACCTGGGAGAACATCCGCTGCCTGCAGGACTGCCACGAGTGCACTGGAGGCATGGTGAGCCCCAAGGCCTGCAGCTCCTGCGGGTCCCCACAATACAACCCACCCTGGGGGAGCACTGTGGGGCGGGCAGAGAACGTGCTTCAGAGTTGAATAGAAATCCCAACTGCCCATGACTCCGAGTTCCTTCCTTACCAGCCTTGTAGTCTTGTGTGTCTCCCTCATATGATGCTGCCAGGACTGATAGAGAACATGTTTGTAAAATGCCTGCCTGGCCCATGGAGGCATGCAATAAACATCATGAAACTTGGTGGGGCAAAGGTAGTAGTGGACAGTATGGGAGAGGGCCACTGAAGGTTCAGATGATCAAAGCTCTGCTCGAATGTTTTAATCCCTTGGGGAGAACACAGGAAATGATCCCGAGGGTTTCCCTCACCCCGGGTGAGGACACAGGAGGCAGAGCATTCAGAGACTTCCTGGTGTGTCCCCAGCCCCAGTCTCAGACTGGATTGTGCAATGAGAAGCACAAGGTGTGAGTAATCCCAATATTAGTATTTGAGGGAGTTAAGGGGGACTCTGAGAGCAGCTGGATCTGTATGCAACCGTGAGAACAGAGGCCCTGCAGGACTCTGCAGGTCTCCACAGGTGTCTGCACCCATGTGAGGGTCCAGAGCCCATGACAAAGTGAACCCAAGTTGGGTGTCTGAGGGCAGGACACGTAGCATGAGGCTGTGGACCTGTGACGCGGTGGCATGGCAGGACTGCAGGATCAGCTGTGCACTTCATTCAAATGCAGGCCAGATGTGGCAGCTACTGGAACTCTAGATCACACCCCCAGAGGAGAATGGAAGGAGGGAGCCCCTGTTGGTCTTTGGTCTGAATTTAATACTGAACTTCATCGAATATTTGCTTAAAAACAGCACCTCTGAATGTGAAGGGGAAGACGAAGAGTTTTAGCCTCAGTAGAGAATGGGGTCAAGGGCAAGTCAAGGGCAGCTGTAGAAAATAAAAGGGAAAGGATGAGTTTCTGGAAAGCCGATTCCCTGCCGTCCGTATGGAACTAACGGACCCCACAGAGGGGCAACGGTGAAGAGGGGCTGAGCCTTCATAAGAGGCAGAGGTGCGGGCAGAGCCTGAGGGCCTCTCCCATGCGATCCATGGTGTTTGTCCACTGAAAGCCAGTATGATCATTTCTTTTAGGTGGCTGAGTGAAGATGTGTCCCTGATGATGATCGGGGGTGGGGCATGTCTGCTTCATTCCTACGGAGGTGTTGTGTAGGGTCCACATGGAAAAGAAAGGGAATGGAGAGTAAAATAATAGCTGGCCTAGGGTGCAGCTGGCCAGGAGCTGAAGTCCTCCAAGGCAGCTGGGACAATGGCACGATGTGACTGTCCTTAGCTAAGGAGGGCCCTGCCAGGGGGCTGGTTTCTACCTGTGTCTCTAGGAGGGGGCTGTCCCTTCAATCCGCAGGCTGGCAGCAGCAGGGAACACAGCCCAGGGATTCGGCGGTAGAGGAAGAAAGTTAGGTCAGCAGGTCGGGGGTACGACCTGAAGTGGCCCCGCAGGCAGGGGCAGCCCACACAGTGGGGGCTTGGGGCACTGCTGGGGGCCCTGAGCTCAGACACTGTGGCCTTGACAGGTGACTCAGCCTGAGGGCTCGCTCAGAACCCCCTGCAGGCTCCTGGTCCTCTGGGCTCCCGTGGCTCATTCCCTTTTTCACAGTTCACAGGCGGGCAGGCCCGGGGTCTCTCACCCCCAGGCCTTTATAGCCTCCCTGCACAGAGACCCTCCTGTGCCCCTGTCATCCTAACCCTTGTCCTTTCGTCCTGGCCTCAGTGCTCATTCTGGGAGGCCATATTTCCCCAGGGTCCATGCTGAGCCCTGGCAGTGCCACCTGGAACAACCACCCTTGCCTGCTCTCCAGTGATCCAGCCTGTCATGTTCACCTGTGCTGCCGAGGACCACCCAGCAGTGCGGAAATGACCCCACCCTGTTAGAGAAGACTCAGTCCATGCTGGAATGCCAGCTGCCTGGGCACGCTGCCTTACAGAGCTCTGCGCCCCAGAGCTCCTGAGCAACCTGGGGCAGAGGGCCCTAGAAGGCAAATGCTGTGTCCTCTGCTCACAGAATTTCTGACACCAGATGTGCGGCTTTTCCATAACAACCAGTTCTCTAGTTCTCTGTGGAACCAACGGGGTGCTCTACAACAGTGGCCTCCCAACCTTTTTGGCACCAAGGACTGGTTTCGTGGAAGACAATTTTTCCACGGATGGTTTTGGGGGTGGGGGGTGTGGGGCAGGGGAGATGTTTTCGGGATGAAACTGTTCTGCCTCAGATCCTCAGGCTTTCGATTCTCATAAGGAGCGTGCAACCTAGATCCCTCACATGCACAGTTCACAATAGGGTTCACGCTTCTATGAGAATCTCATGATGCCGCTGAACTGACAGGAGGTGGAGCTCAGGCGGTCATGCTCGCTCCCACCACTCACCTCTTGCTGTGTGGCCTCGTTCCTAACAGGCCACGGTCTGGTACCAGTCCGTGGCCTGGGGATTGGGGAACCCTGCTCTACAATTTAATTTATTCTGACAATGACTACCTGGAGTGCATGCAGACTCCACAGATTAAGGCCTCAGTTCCATAAGTCTTCCTCCAACTTTGGATGCTAGTCACCAATATTGCTTCTCTGGGTTACCTGCACTGTTATTATTATTATTATTGAAACAGGGTCTCACTGTCACCCAAGCTGAAGTACAGTGGCACAATCACAGCTCACTGTAGCCTTGAATTCCTGGGCTCAAGCAATCCTCCTTCGTCAGCCTCCCAAGTAGCTAGGTCTACAGGCGCATACCACTACACCGGCTAATTTATTTTTTGTTGAGATGAGGATCTCACTATGTTGCCCAGGCTGGTTTCGAACTCCTGGCCTCAAGTCATCCTCCCATTACACCCTCCCAAAGTGCTGGAATTACAGGTATGAGTCATACCCTGGTCTGCTCACACTTTTGCCTCACTTGTCTATAAATCAGGAGTTCCCATGACCCTCTCCTTAGGTTCAATAATTTGCTATTACAGCTCACAGTACTCAGGGAAACACTTAAATGTTTACTGGAAATAATTAAGGATACAGATAAACAGGCAGATAAAGAGATACATCGGCTGAGGTCCAGAAGGGTTCTGAGCACAGGAGCTTCTGTCCCTCTGGAGTTGGTGTGCACTGCTCTGCTTGGCACGAGGATGTGTTCAATAACCTGGAAGCTCTCTGAACCACATAGTTTAGGGATTTTTTTTTTTTGGAGATGGAGTCTCTCTGTGTTGCCCAGGTTGGAGTGCAATGGTGCAATCTCAGTTCGCTGCAATCTCCGCCTCCTGGGTTAAAGGAATTCTCTTGCTTCAGCCTCCTGAGTAGCTGGGATTAAGGCATGCGCCACCATGCCCAGAAAGGAAGGAAGAAGAAAGAGAAAGAAAGAAAGAGGAAGGAAGGAAAGAAGCAAAGAAGGAAGGAAGGAAGGAAGGAAGGAGGGAGGGAGGGAGGGAGGGAGGGAAGGAAAAGAAAAGAAAGTCCTGTGTATCTGTTTTCTTTCTTAACCTTAAAACATGGAATTAATCCTCAAAACTTGGCCCCCTTGATCTTTTCTTGCTTTATTATTTTTTTACCCTGAACACTTAAAAAAAAAAAATCATGATTTTATTGTTACTTTTGGAGGGAGAAAGAACACTGTATTGCCTACAGACTACTCGTAATGACAGCAATGATGACATTCATTAGCTCTGAAGCCTGCACAACCCATCTTGACAGCTCATTTGTTGGGGATAAATTTTTGTGTTAGTGTGTCTAGTTTAGGAGATGGGGACTTGAGAAGAGAGGGGCATGAGAAATTATTGTACAGTTTACCAAGATATGGGTGCATCTTGCACTTAATTTTTGCCACTACTCTAGACATAGGACCCTGTGAAATCCTTTTCCTCTAACTGACTTCAGTGTTTGTTGCTATTGCCTAAAATGAGCATCATCTGTGGAGGGCAGCTTCTTGGCTGAGCAAAGTCTATTTGAAATCACATTTATTGCATTATTTTTATCAATTCCAAAAGTAATGTATATCCATTGTAGAAATGTTTGAGAAAAAGAAAAGCACAAAAAAGTAAATATATCCCAAAATTATACTTCTCAGAGATGATTCCTACTGTCTGTAGTATATTCTTTCTGTGCAGTGTGTGTAATGTTATAATCCCCCGTAATTCACTTAAGATTTGATATGGATATTGTTTCAACTCTTTACTACAACCTTACTTTGAAGTCAAATTTTCATAGCTGGTATCATTTATCTTATAGGTGTACCATAATGCATTCAGTCAATTCCTCAGCTTATGTCAGATTGTTCCATGATTATAAACAACACTATAGAAAACATTCTAGTACCTTGGTACCTAACTTATTTTTGTGCATACCTGGGATTGCTTTTTCGAATGAAGTATTTAAATCAAGCCTTGATTTTGTATCCTGAGACTTTGCTGAAGTTGCTTATCAGCTTAAGGAGATTTTAGGCTGAGATGGTGGGGTTTTCTAATTATACAATCATGTCATCTGCAAACAGGGACAATTTGACTTTCTCTTTTCCTAATTGAATACCCTTTATTTCTTTCTTCTGCCCGATTGCCCTAGCCAGAACTTCCAACACTATGTCGAATAGGAGTGGTGAGAGAGGGCATCCTTATCTTGTGCCAGTTTTCAAAGGGAATGCTTCCAGTTTTTGCCCATTCAGTATGATATTGGCTGTGGGTTTGTCATAAATAGCTCTTATTATTTTGAGATATGTCCCATCAATACCTAATTTATTGAGAGTTTTTAGCGTGAAGGGCTGTTGAATTTTGTCGAAGGCCTTTTCTGCATCTATTGAGATAATCATGTGGTTTTTGTCTTTGGTTCTGTTTATATGCTGGATTACATTTATTGATTTGCATATGTTGAACCAGCCTTGCATCCCAGGGATGAGGCCCAGTTGATCATGGTGGATAAGCTTTTTATGTGCTGCTGGATTCGGTTTGCTAGTATTTTATTGAGGATTTTCACATTGATGTTCATCAGGGATATTGGTCTAAAATTCTGTTTTTTTGTTGTGTTTCTGCCAGGCTTTGGTATCAGAATGATGCTGGCCTCATAAAATGAGTTAGTGAGGATTCCTATTTTTTCTATTCATTGGAATAGTTTCAGAAGGAATGGTACCAACTCCTCCTTGTACCTCTGGTAGAATTCGGCTGTGAATCCTTCTGGTCCTGGACTTTTTTTGGTTGGTAGACTATTAATTATTGCCTCAATTTCAGAGCCTGTTATTGGTCTATTCAGTGATTCAACTTCTTCCTGGTTTAGTCTTGGGAGGGTGTATGTGTCCAGGAATTTATCCATTTCTTCTAGATTTTCTAGTTGATTTGCATAGAGGTGTTTATAGTATTCTCTGATGATAGTTTGTATTTCTGTGGAATCGGTGGTGATATCCCCTTTATCATTTTTATTGTGTTTATTTGATTCTTCTCTCTCTTCTTCTTTTTTAGTCTTGCTAGCAGTCTATCAATTTTGTTTATTTTTTCAAAAAACCAGCTCCTGGATTCATTGATTTTTTGAAGGGTTTTTTTTTGTGTCTCTATCTGCTTCAGTTCTGCCTGATCTTAGTTATTTCTTGCCTTCTGCTAGCTTTTGAATGTGTTTGCTCTTGCTTCTCTAATTCTTTTAATTGTGATGTTAGGGTGTCAATTTTAGATCTTTCCTGCTTTCTCTTGTGGGCATTTAGTGCTATAAATTTCCCTCTACACACTGCTTTAAATGTGTCCCAGAGATTCTGGTATGTTGTGTCTTTGTTCTCATTGGTTCCAAAGAACATCTTTATTTCTGCCTTCATTTTGTTATGTACCCAGTAGTCATTCAGGAGCGGGTTGTTCAGTTTCCATGTAGTTGAGTGGTTTTGAGTGAGTTTCTTAATCCTGAGTTCTAGTTTCATTGCAATGTGGTCTGAGAGGCAGGATACAAAATCAATGTGCAAAAGTCACAAGCATTCTTATACACCAATAGCAGACTAACAAAGAGCCAAATCATGAGTGAACTCCCGTTCACAGTTGCTTCAAAGAGAATAAAACACCTAGGAATCCAACTTACAAGGGATGTAAAGGACCTCTTCAAGGAGAACTACAAACCACTGCTCAGTGAAATAAAAGAGGACACAAACAAATGGAAAAACATTCCATGTTCATGGATAGGAAAAATCAATATCGTGAAAATGGCCATACTGCCCAAAGTAATTTATAGATTCAATGCCATCCCCATCAAACTACCAATGACTTTCTTCACAGAATTGGAAAAAACTACTTTAAAGTTCATTGGAACCAAAAAAGAGCCCGCATTGCCAAGACAATCCTAACCCAAAGGAACAAAGCTGGAGGCATCATAGTACCTGACCTCAAACTATATTACAAGGCTACAGTAATCAAAACAGCATGGTACTGGTACCAAAACAGAGATATAGACCAATGGAACAGAACAGAGCCCTCAGAAATAATACCACACATCTACAACTATTTGATCTTTGACAAACTTGACAAAAACAGGAAATAGGGAAAGGATTCCCTATTTAATAAATAGTGCTGGGAAAACTGGCTAGCCATATGTAGAAAGCTGAAACTGGATCCCTTCCTTATACCTTATACAAAAATTAAGTCAAGATGGATTAAAGACTTAAATGTTAGACCTAAAAACCCTAGAAGAAAACCTAGACAATACCATTCAGGACATAGGCATGGGCAAGTTCTTCATGCCTAAAACACCAAAAGCAATGGCAACAAAAGCCAAAATTGACAAATGGGATCTAATTCAACTAAAGAGCTTTAGCACAGCAAAAGAAACTACCATCAGAGTGAACAGACAACCTACAGAATGGGAGAAAATTTTTGCAATCTACTCATCTGACAAAGGGCTAATATCCAGAATCTACAAGGAACTCAAAGAAATTTACAAGAAAAAAAAACCCCATCAAAAAGTGGATGAAGGATATGAACAGACGCTTCTCAAAAGAAGACATGTATGCAGCCAACAGACACATGAAAAAATGCTCATCATCACTGGCCAACACAGAAATGCACATCAAAACCACAATGAGATACCATCTCACACCAGTTAGAATGGTGATCATTGAAAAGTCAGGAAACAACAGGCGCTGGAGAGGATGTGGAGAAATAAGAACACTTTTACACTGTTGATGGGACTGTAAACTAGTTCAACCATTTTGGAAGACAGTGTGGCGATTCCTCATGGATTTAGAACTAGAAATACCATTTGACCCAGCCATCCCATTACAGGGTATATACCCAAAGGATTGTAAATCATACTGCTATAAAGACACATGCACACATAGGTTTATTGTGGCACTATTCACAATAGCAAAGACTTGGAATCAACCCAAATGTCCATCAATGATAGACTGGATTAAAAAAAATGTGGCACATATACACCATGGAATACTATGCAGCCGTAAAAAAGGATGAGTTCATGTCCTTTGTAGGGACATGGATGAAGCTGCAAACCATCATTTTCAGCAAACTGTCACAAGGACAAAAAACCAAACACCCCATGTTCTCACTCATAGGTGGCAATTGAACAATGAGAACACTTGGACACAGGAAGGGGAACATCACACACTGGGGCCTGTCATGGGGTGGGGGGAACAGGGAGGGATAGCATTAGGAGATACACCTAATGTAAATGACGAGTTAATGGGTGCAGCACACCAACATGGCACGTGTATGCCTATGTAACAAACCTGCACGTTGTGCACATGTACCCTAGAACTTAAAGTATAAGAAAAAAATAAAATAAAAAAAATAAATCAAGCCTGTCCAACCCGTGGCCCTCAGGCCTTACACAGCCCAGTACGGCTTTGAATGTGGCCCAATACAAATTCATAAACTTTCTTAAAACGTTTGAGATTTTTTTGCAATTTTTAAATTGGCTCGTCAGCTATCATTAGTGTTTGTGTGTTTTATGTGTGGCCCAAGACAATTCTTCTTCCAATGTAGCCTAGGGAAGCCAAAAGGTTGGATACCCCTGAGTTAAATGATGAGTGGTATTGTCAGTACAGGTTAAACCAATTTCCACTCCCACCAGCAGCTGAACGCAGAATGCTTGATTAGTTTCTAGACCAGTGGTTTTCCAATTCTTTTGACCTTAACCTGAAGTAAATGGTATGCTTTCCTTTACAAATCTTTACAACCCAGTATTTACAAATACATGTGGAAACTGAAAAAAGAAATTTTATGAAACAGTACTGGCCTTACTATTGTGAGGTGCTCTCATATTTTCTTATTTTGTGTCATTTTTTAAAAAGCGAGTCATAATACAGTAAATTGATTTCATGACCTGCTCATGTGTTGTAGCCTATTGTTTGCAAAACACAGCCCAGACTCACTGATCAAACAGAAAGCGTCTTGCTATATATAGTTGAGAGCTGCAGGTCATCAGAGTGTGTCTGTGGTGATCAAAAGAAGCTGGAGTTTCCGGGGAATAGATTTTCCAGCCCTGCTAGAAACCAAAATCTGGCTTCTGTTGAGACCAAAATATGATAATTTAGTTTTCAGTGGAATGTTATTAATTTGGCCCTTGAGACTTAAGATTTGTATTTGAAAGTGGGAAAGAGATAAAGGCCTTCAAATGTCTCCTGAGCATTGACACAGAAAGTGATCAGTTCTTTCTAACTGCTTGGTTTATCTTGGATCTGGGAGGAATGAGTGCACACAGCAGCCCCTCACATTTGGCCTCACTGAGAATTCATGGTCCCAGCACTGTTGCTCTTGAACTGCTCTGTGGAAACCTTTGGATTCCAGGATTCTTTCTCTCCACAAATTGATGTTTCCATAACACTTGGTGGTCAATTTTAATAACATTATCACTCTGTGTTAGGAAATCACGAGAAAGTCTTAAACTAGCTATTTCTACAGGAACCTTGGCAATTGTGCTTTCTTTGGATTGAATGTTGCAAGAGTAATACTCTGTTACTTAAAGAACATTCTTAGCAGTGAGGTAGATGCATGCAGAGTACAAATAGAAGGGAAACTTTGGAATTAAATCATATTTTAGTCTTTTAACTCCTTTGTTTCTGAGTTCTAATTTTTGTAACTGTCTTTACCTTTGTGGTATAATCTGTTCCTTTTTGTGCATAAAACCTGGGATAAATGATATTTTACACAAGAAAGAAAAATTCTCCACAATATGATCATTAAATGAAAAATACTGGTTGGAATTTTCATAATTCATATTCATGCAAGCACCTCATAGCCCCAATGACTGCTGATTAAGAATCATTGCTAAGTATTGCTAAATTTTCTTTATGTGCAGAACAGTGTACTGGGTACATGTTCCTGGGAAGCCAGGTAATGTGAGGAGCACTGTACTGTATGTACACTGTGCATGGAATTGCAAGGTCCTGAGGTTTCAGCATTAGCAGACTTCTGATCAAGATGCAGCAACAGGCAGCAGATATACCCTCCTGACTGAAACAATCAAAAAATGGTCAATATACGTATGCTAAACAGTTTGCAAGACACTGGACGTCACTGGACAGCTGCCGACATACCCGTGCAAGCTTCCAGCTTCCTTATCTATGTTTGCAGCGCCATCTTTCAGGCTGCTCTTTGTTAGAAAAAAATTATTTCTGGGGCTGCTTTTTGTTAGAAGGGAAGTTCTGCTGAGAACTCATTTGCCCTCACTATCTGCCTAAATAATTTATTTATATCTCCTGTATCATTATGTGTGAAAGAACCAAGATAAGGATGACAACAGATTTCTCATTAGGAACAAGGCAAGTAAGGAGACAGTAGAATGGCATCTTTAAAGTACTGAAAGAGAAGAAAATCAATCTAAAATTCTATATGCAACAAAATTATGTTTCCAAAGCAAAGGTATAAAAAAGATATTTTCAGACTTGCAAAACTTGAGAGAATTCATCACCAACAGATCTTTATCATACAACATATTAAATAAAATTCTTCAGGCAGAAGGAAAATGATACCAGATAGAAATATAGATTTATACAAAGGCATGAAAAGCACCAAAAGTAGTAATTATATGGATAAATACATGATGTTTTTAGTACTTAAATATCTTTAAAAGATAACTGACTGCTTAGACAAAAATAATAACAATGTAGTGTGAGATTTATAACATCCGTAAAAACAGAATGCATGACAATAGCATAAAGGCCAGGAGAGGAGAAAAGAAAGTACACTATTGTAAGGTCCTTAGACTCTATGTGAAGTCATTTGCTATTATTTGAAAGTAGACTGTGATAAATTAAAGATGTATAAGGTAGGAAAAGAAGAAGTATGGAAGAATGAAAAGATTGTTCAGATAGAAAACAAATAGCAAAATGGTATATTTAAACCTGACTCTATTAATAAACACTTAAAATGTAAATATCCGAATTCAAAGGCAGAAATTGTCAGACTGGATAAAAAAGCAAGACCAAATTATATGCCTACAAAAAACCCACTTCAAATAGAAAAGTATAAGTAGGTTAAAAATAAATGGATGGGAAAAGATGCCCCATGTTAATGCTAGTCAAAAGAAAGTTGGAGTGACTATGTTAATATCAGACAAAGTTGATTTCAGAGCAAAGAATATTGCCCAGAATAAATAGCATCATTTCATAATGACCAAGGGGCCTGTTCCTCAAGAGGATATTGCAATTTTAAATGGTTAGGAACCAAATCATAATCCTGTGAGGTGGCTACTTTGGTATCTTCAATTTACAGGTGAGAAAACTGATGTGGCCAGGCACCATGGCTCACGCCTGTAATCCCAGCACTTTGGGAGACTGAGGCAGGTGGATCACTTGGGGTCAGGAGTTCAAGACCAGTCAACATGGTGAAACACCATCTCTACTAAAAAAAAAAAAAAAATACAGAAATTAGCTGGGCATGGTGGTGTAATCCTGGCTACTTGGGAGGCTGAGGCACAAGAATTGCTTGAACCCTAGAGGTGGAGGTTGCAGTGAGCCAAGATCATGCCACTGGACTCCAGCCTGGGTGACAGAGTATGACCCTGAAAACAAAAAGGAAGGAAGGAAGGAAGGAAGGAAAAGAAGAAAGAAAGAAGGAAAAGAAAAGGAAGGAAGGAAGAAGGAAGGAAGGAAAAGAAGAAAGAAAGAAGAGAAGAAAGAAAGAAGAGAAGAAAGAAAGAAGGAAAAGAAAGAAAAAGAAGGAAAGAAGGAAAAGAAAAGGAAGGAAGGAAAGAAAAGAAAGAGAAAGAGAAAATAATTTAGAGAGAAAAAGAAGGAAGGGCGGGAAAGAAAGAAAAAGAAAAGATAGAGGGAAGGAAGGAAGGGAAAGTGGGGGAGAGAGGGAGGGAGGGAGGGAGGAACGAGGAAGGAAAGAAGGAGGGAAGGAGGGAAGGGAGCGAGGGAGGAAGGAAGGAAGGAAGGAAGGAAGGAAGGAAGGAAGGAAGGAAGAAAATTGAGGCTCAGAGTAGTTGAGTGGACCCAAATCCCACCAGGGGTTTTGAAGGCTGATTTAGCTGACCCTAGAGCCCATGCTGATATGGTGAAGCTACATCCAGAGGAGGAGAGTGGGAAGCCAGCCCCCGAGCACCTGGGGAAGCTCTCCAAACAGGCTCAGTTCAGCTTTGCTCTACGGAATGAGCAGAAGTCACTGGGTGAATGAGACCCCCTTAGTCTCTGCATTTGCACACAGGTCCTACTGCAGCTTTACAAGCCTCTTAGTGTTAGGAAATCCCTACTTCCTAAAGACAAGGTGCTAAACTCCACAGGGCTTAGTGCTTCTGATACCCCAAACCTGACCTTCCTACGGATTCTCTGTGCTGATAAAAAGGCAGCTTTTTGCCATAGCAGACGCAGCATATTTAGGGCCCCGGACCCAGGTATGTCCTGGCCTGGGGCTGCAGGGTCTCTTTGCATTTTATTTGTTTTGTTAACAGTCATGAGCACATCCTATATGTGTAGCACATCAACAGTCATGAGCACATCCTTATTAGTGCTTTACATGGAGTAACTTAACTAATTCTCAAATTAAGTGAATACTATTATTAGTCTTACTTTACACAGGAGGGAAACTGAGGCCAGAAAGATTAATTTGCCAAAGTTTAAGTGCTAAAAAGTGGCAGAGCCATGCATTTTTTTTTTTGAAACTGTTGCCTAGGCTGGAGTGCAGTGGCATGATCTTGGCTCACCTCAACCTCCACTTCCCAGGCTCAAGCGATTCTCCTGCCTCAGCCTCCCAAGTAGATGGCACGTACCACCACACCCAGCTAATTTTTGTATTTATAGTAGAGACAGGGTTTCACTATATTGGCCAGGCTAGTCTTAAATTCCTGACCACAAGTGATCCACCCGCCTCAGCTTCCCAAAGTGCTGGGATTAGAGGCGTGAGCCACGGCGCCAGGCCTCATGCTTTTTTTTTTTTAACTTTTATTCTAGGTTCAGGGTTACATTTGCAGGTTTGTCATATAGGTTAATTGTGTGTTATGGGGGTTTGGTGTACAGCTAATTTTTTCACCCAGGTAATAGCATAGTACTCAATAGGTAGGTTTTTATCCTCACCCTCCTCCCACCCTCCATCCTCAATGAGACCCCAGTGTCTGTTGTTTCCTTCTTTGTGTCTGTGTGTACTCAGTGTTTAGCGTCCACTTATAAGTGAGAATGCAGTATTTGGTTTTCTGTTTCTGTATTAGTTCGCTTAGGATAATGGCCTCCAGCTCCATCCTTGTTGCTGCAAAGGACACGATCTCATTCCTTTTTGTGGCAGTGTAGAATTCCATGGTGTATCTGTACCACATTTTCTTTATCCAGTCTATTATTGATGGGCATTTAGGCTGATTTTATGTCTTTGCTGTTGTAAGTAGTGCTGCCATGAACATACGCGTGCATGTGTCTTAATGGTAGAATGGTTTATATTTCTTTGGGCATACAATCAATAATGAGATTTCTAGGTCCAATGGTAATTCTGTTTTAAGTTCATTGATAAATTACCAAACTGCTTTTCACAGTGGCTGAACCAATTTACTTCCCACCAGCAGTGTGCAAGTGTTCCCTTTTCTCTGCAACCTTGCCAGCGTCAGTTATTTTTTTGACTTTTTAACAATAGCCATTCTGACTGGTGTGAGGTGGTATCTCATTGTGATTTTAATTTGCATTTCTCTAATGATTAGTGATGTTAAGCATTTTTTTCATATGCTTGTTAGCCGCATGTATGTCTCCTTCGAAAAGTGTCTATTCATGTCATTTGCCCACTTTTTAACAGAATTGTTTGGTTTTTACTTGTTAATTGTTTAAGTTCCTTCTGGATATTAGACCTCTATTGGATGCATAGTTGGCAAATATTTTCTCCCATTCTGTAGGTTGTCTGTTTACTCTGTTGATAGTTTCTTTTGCTGTGCAAATGCTCTTTCATGTAATTAGGTCTCATTGGTCAATTTTTGTGTTTTTTGCAATTGCTTTGGCATCTTTGTCATGAAATCTGTGCCAAGGCCTATGTCCAGAATGGTATTTCCTAAGTTATCTTCCAGGGTTTTTATAGTTTTACGTTTTATATTTAAATCTTTAATCCATCTTGAGTTAATTTTTGTATATGCTGTAAGGAACGGGTCCATTTCCAATCTTCTGCATTTGGCTAGCCAGTTATTTCAGCACCATTTATTGAATACAGAGTCTTTTCCTCATTGCTT
The DNA here is from genome assembly GCF_009764315.1 of Trachypithecus francoisi. NCBI lineage: Eukaryota > Metazoa > Chordata > Mammalia > Primates > Cercopithecidae > Trachypithecus > Trachypithecus francoisi. The sequence goes on along the minus strand of NW_022681462.1, from coordinate 42,967,204 downwards.
GTTTTTGTCATTGTTGTTGAAGATCAGGTGATCAGAGGTGTGTGGCCTTATTTCTGGGCTCTCTATTCTGTTCCATTGGTCTATGTGTCTGTTTTTGTACCAGTACCATGCTGCTTTGGTTACTGTAGCCTTTTATTATCATTTAAAGTTAAATAATGTGATGCCTTCAGCTTTGTTCATTTGGCTTAGGATTGCCTTAGCTATTCAGGCTCTTTTTGGTTCTGTATGAATTTTAAAATAGTATTTTTTTGTCTAATTCTGTGAAGAATGTCATTGGAAGTTTGATAGGAATAGCACTGAATCTGTAAATTGCTTTGGGCAATATGGCCATTTTAACACTATCAATTATTTCAGTCTATTAGCATGGGATGTTTTTCCAATTGTTTGTGTCATCTCTGATTTCTTTGAGCAGTGTTTTGTAATTCTCATTGTAGAGATCTTTCACCTTCCTGGTTAGCTGTATTCCTAGGTATTTTATTGTTTTTGTGGCAATTGTGAATATAATTGCCTTTCCGATTTGGCTCTCAGTTTGGACGTTGCTGGTGTATAGAAGCTACTGATTTTTGTACATCAATTTTCTATCCTGAAATGTTGCTGAAGTTGCTTATCAGCTCTAAGAGCTTTTGGGTAGATACTATAAGGTTTTATATATCTAGAATTATGTCATCTGCAAACAGAGATAATTTGACTTTTGCCCTTTCTATTTGGATGCCTTTTATTTCTTTCTCTTGCCTGATTGCTCTGGCTAGGACTTCCAATACTATGCTGAATATGAGGGGTGAAAGTGGCATCCTTGTCTTGTTCTGTTTCTCAAGGGGAATAGTTTCAGCTTTTGCCCACTCAGTATGAAGTCGAGAGCCATGTCTTAAACCCAGAGACTATGTCCAAAGCTCATGCTCAAACCACTCTGCCATATGCAAATTGAGGTGTGCTGGCTTCTGCCCTCTCTGCTTCAGAAAATTGCGGAGTCCTCCTTAATGGGATGAGCACAGTTTGGCTCTAACGTGTAACTTTCCAACTATGTGAATTTGGGTAGGTCCTCACTTCCCAAGCCTCAGTTGCCAGGTATCTATAGACATGCCTTGCTGAGCTGCCCAGTGGTTAGCATTAGTTGGGGTGGACCTTCCCATGGTGATGGAAGTCAACCACCAGGACCAGACCCTTCTTTTCCTATTAGTCTTTCTGAGATTTCCTGCTATTTCCCCCTGTTGTACAGCCGAGAGAAGTGAGGTGGGATTTGGTTAAATTACTCACCCCAATCCCCTTTGGTGAGTCAAGGAGAGGCTGGAACAGGAGTTGGCAGAGTTCTGCTCTTGGCATGCAGCTGTGACATTCCCAGTGGCCAGTGCTTCATGCTTACACATGTTCTGCATTTCAGTCTCTAATCTTCACATGTAAGGGGAGAATCAAACTGGCCTCATTTGAACGTGATGAAAACCCTTCACCTGCCCTTGTGGGAACGCTGCCTGAGAGTCGAACTCTGCTGGCTCTGATTAGTCATGTGAGGCAGGCCTGGCAGCTTCGCTTCATTTCCCACTTTCTTGCTTCAAGGATTGGGTGGGGTCAACCAAGTTCTTCAGACTGTTGATATTTAGTTCTACTTTAACATTGCCTGTTTTCTCCATATTCAAGCAAACCTAGATTGAATTTCTAAACTCCTCTGAGAGAATAATAGGGGAAACGGCCCCGGATCTTGCATTTCTGGAGAGAGGGCATTCTGAGAGATGGGACAGGTCCCTTATCATGGAAGGGGAGCTGCTGGTTTTGGTGTGCTTGGAATCTCATGGTCAGGGCTCTGTGATCTTGGACTTTATCAAGACTCAGTTTCCTTCTCTCTTAAGGCTCAGAACATGGTAGATATTCAATAAAACTTGATTCTCCTTCCCTTCCCTTTTGCTGGATGTAGTAACAGATCACACTGAAAGATCTGAACTCTTTCCCCTTGCCTTCTCCCCCTCTGCCACCAGGACCCATTAGACACACATGGGAGCTGCCTGATTGGGGTTCCTCGGATGTGGCTTTGGACCATGGAGGAAAGCTACCTTCTCAGCCACTGTTGACACCAAAGCATAGGGGTCTACAGGCCTGGGACCTGAACACACCACAGGGTCTCCACTGTCCCTCCACTGGGGAGAACTGGAGCTCAAGCCCAGCTGCTGGCCTTGGCCCTGCACAGTCACATTCTTCACAAAGACCTCCTGCAGTGTCTCCTGGCCCTTGTGTTACCTGAGCCTGGATGCCCATGGCCAGGGCCTGTGCCCTCCATCTTGGCTCCTTTGAAACCAACACCAGAAGGTGCCACTCCTGCGTCACTGTGCCCTCAGGGCCAGTCTCCACAGCAGGACTTTATGTCTTCCCACATCAGTGGAGAGCCTTCTCATCTCTGCCCCCAGCTGCCCTGTTTCTCCTCAATGCGTTCCAGAATTTCACGAAGAAGAACAGAAACGGCCAAAGCAGAGTGAAAAAAACATCTACAAAATTGGAGCACAGTGAAGTCTCAAAAAAGCTCTGCAACCCAGCACAATGATAAGGTTATCAGCAAACACGCACTGATCCCTCCTTTCACATTAGACGCAGAGCTGCTCTTTGCTGCTTGGAGATGTAATCCAGCCGGGCAGTGACTGAGCGATTATATTTAATGATTGCATAGGGAACGCCGAAGCAATTGCAAGTGTTTGTAAATTTTTTCAGAAAGTGATGTGAGGCAGAGCCCTTTGCTTATTCAGTAGACTTTGTCCCAGGACTAACTCCTCAGGGACATTCAACACCACCTCATTTATCTGGCATCAACCAACCCTTGGAACAGAGCCAAGGCCTGAAATAAACAAAACAGATCTCTGGGAATCACAAAGAGATGTTGCAAAGCCCACGTGCTGCAGCTCAAGCCCTTACTCCACTCCTGAAGGAGCCTGTGGCCTCTGTTCCTGGTTGTTCCATGTGGCTCCTGGTTTCTGTGGGCTGTAGAAGAAGGGCAGAGGGATTGTGAATGTCGACAGCTAAGACCACTCAGGGGCCAGGGACCAAGGAAGATCCAGAAGAACTATGAAAAAAAAATAAACTGAAAAATCCAAGAGCACAGTGGGCTCCTGCCCAGCCCTAGGGGGAACTCAAAGCTCATCTGGAACAGACCTCCAGGCAAAGTGGGTACCAGCCAAGCAGCAGACTGGTGCGAGCAGAGACAGTCATTCGGGGGTCTCCCCTCCAACCTGGATGCTGTAGACTTACTATTCCCTGGAGTAACATAGATGGTGTTTGTTTAAATACTTAGCTTCTCACAGCAACCCCCAAGACATGTACGTTTCACTACAGACCAGTAGGTCAGCCTGACTTAGATCTGATGTGGCAGAGGCCCTTTTGCTCCCTATACAATTTCTTAAGAAGCAGAACCATGAAAAATTCTGGCTGGTGCTTGGGTCATGAATAGCTGAGTCCAGCTGGCTGGGATTGCATTTATGGGCAGGACAGGGTTGAGCTGAGCTTCATCATAATGCCAAGTGACTTGTGGGTAGGGTGGAAGAAGTTCAAGCATGGTCCATACTCAGAGGGTCCAAGGCTGGATCTGGCAAATCTCCCAAGAAGGATCTGTCTGGGGTCCAAGTGTCAATATGGCCCCGTAGTAGAAGGGCCTTCTCAGTGGTTACCATGACAACTTTATCAGCCAAACTCTTTGCTCAAGAGTCTCATTTTTCCAGGGCATCAGCTGGTTTCTGACCAACTCCCTTTCTTTTTATTTTATTGGTCAGAGATCTCTTTTTCTGGAAGGGTCGAGAGCCTTCAAGAAAAATCCCAAAGTTCTGGGGCTCTGGATTAAAGCCTAGGCTTCCCCTCTCCTCTGCGGTTATTTTCTGAGCATTCTGCTGACCCTAACCTATTTGGCTACAGGGATTTACAAAGACAGCACAATAAAAATCACCTTGTGGTTATAAATGATTCAACTTTGAAAGAACCTTGCTCCAAGATTAGAGGAATCAGCTCTTATTTTTTGGGGAAAAAAAAAAAAAAGAAAATGCATTTTTGACTTCCTGACATTCTCTTGAGTCCCTGCTATGAAGAAGCACTAAGGACATATGTAGATGTTATCACCTTTAATCCTCCAATAGTACTGTGAGTAGGAGTTGTTATCCTTAGAGTTTTCCCATGGAAGGACGAACAAGGCTAGAAGTGAGATGTTATTTCTCCAAATCTACTAAAACACAGAGGCAAAGTTTCTACAGGCCTTCCAAACTAAGGCTATTATCCCTAATTCCGGACCTTGTCCCCTTTTTTGGCAGGTGGTAACTTTCTTCCCTGGCCCTTTGGGTTCCGTGTTAATGAATGTTCTACACTTAACCCTCATTTAACATAAGTCCATGGCTTTTAAACAATCCTCTGTCTTTTGATGTTAATTTGTGGTTACTGGAAAAAATCGCTCCCTGGTGAGAAAGTCCGTATGTCATCTTTGTGAGAGTCCTAGGTTAGTAGGTTCTATCTTGTCAGGCAAATTAGAGGGGGAGAGTAGCCAGCAGTAAAACTGACCCTCATCACTGATAAGGAAAAGAGAGATTGCTAAAATGACCCAGGGATAATCCATTTTATTTGGCAGCATTCCTTTGAGGGTCTCAGCCCAACATTTTTAAGGGCATAAACAAGGCGATTATAAATTTCATAAGGAATGGACAGCAGCCAGACATATGAGAGAATAATGGACAGAACTGGCATAGATCCTGGGCCAATTTGCCAAATTTTGGATCCACTGTATGTTGTTTAAAAATCTCATTTTACTTTCCCTTGAGCCAGTTCAATCCAGAAGGATTCACCCCGTGTCCCAGCAAGGAAACCAGAAGGTTGGTGGTGGGGAGATGAAGTTTTACAAGTTGACTTCTGAATTTGTGATCATCTTAGTTAAGATCATTTGGGATGCAAGTAAAAGAGATCAATTATAAACTTTCTCCAGCAAGAATGAAGAATCAATCTTAAGGAGGAAGAGGTGGGGGGTGGAGAGAGAGAGAGAGAGAGAGAGAGAGAGAGAGAGAGAGAAAGTTCTGGAATTTAGCTCTCATGAGAACCAGGGACTGGAAAGGGGTCTAGAGTCCCTGACTCCATGCTAGGGGGTCTCTCTCGGGACCCATGGTCTCAGCCTTTGCCCCTCTTGGTGTCTGCCCATTCTTGCTCTTCTCTGCATTTGTGACTGTCCATCGCTATGGAATTTAGAGCATCTCTTTTCCAGCCACACTCTGAGATGGTGTTTCTCAGATCAAATGCTGAATCCCCATCTCAGTTGAGTCAGAGTCCTTTCCAACTCAGCCATGTCTGGTTAGGGAATGGGGTCACGTGTCATGAACATGCCGGCGGATGCCCCATTTCTGTCGGTGCTAAGACAGTTCCCAAAAAATAGCAGCTGAGCAGATATCTATTATAATGTGTGTGGTACTTTTTTAAAACATTTTCTAATACTGTGAAGCTGGTGTATAGAAATGGAGTTTAATTTTGTATGTTGATCTTATAATCAACAACCTAGTTAAATTGCCATATTAATTCTAATGATCTGTTTGTAGTTCTTTTGGGTTTCCTATGAAGATAGTCCTATTGTCTGAGAAAAATGTTAGCTTTAGTTCTTCCTTTCCAATCATTTACATTTGTTTCTTTGCCTATATTATAGAAGTGGCAAGAACTTCCAATGCAGTGGTTAAAGGAAGTGGTTCATAACAGGCACCTGTATTTTATCCTTGACTTTAAAAGAAATGTGTTTACTATTTTACCATTAAGGATATTATTTGGTGTGGGACTTGTGCAGATATTCTTTATTATGTTAAGGAAAAGCCTGTTTTACTCTTCATTTATAAATAGTTTTGTGCATATCTGGATTTATTTGATTTGTTTGAAAATTGAAATATAGTCATTTTATGGAAATTATCTGCATTTATTTTATTGAGGTGATTGCAAATTTTCTTCCCTTTAATCTGTTAATGTGGTGAATTTACATTAACAGATTTTCTAATATTAACAAATCTTGCGTTTCAGGATATATACAACTCAGTCATGATGTCTGTGTGTGTATTTAAAAAGCTGCTGATTTCGTTTGCTGGTATTTGTTTAGGGTTTTGTGCTCTGTGATTATGAATGAGGTTGGCCTCTGCTATTCTTTTCTAAGGGTGTCCTTAATCTAGTTTGGATATCCAGGCTACATCACCCTCATTAAATGACTTGGTGGTGTTCCTTATTTTTCTGTTCTCTGGAAGAGTTTGTATAGAATTGAATTATCTGTTCCTTGAATATTTGTTTCAAATATAACTATAAGGCTAAACAGACCTTGTGGTTTCTTTCTAAGAACATGTAAAATGATTGATTCTGTTTCTTTCCTGGTTATAAGCTATTCATATTTTCTGTTCTTCTTGAGTCACTTTTGCTAATTTTTATTTTCCTAGTAATTTGTTCGTTTCTTCTTATTTTTAAAATGTATCAATCATGAAGTCTATGATACCCTTTGCTCTTTTTAACCCCTGCTGTATGGGTAGTTACGCCCCTTTGCCATTTCTAATATTGTTTGTTTTCCACAACCACCTTGTCAGTTGATCTATTTTGTATATTTTTTCAAATAATAAACTTTTGGCTTTGTTGATCCTCTCCACTATATCTGGTTTTTCTATTTCATTGATTTTTATCTTTATTACTTCTTTTCTTCTGAGACAAGGTTTCACTGTGTCACCCAGGCTAGAGTGCAGGAGCGTGATCACAGCTCTTGGGCTCAAGTGATCCTCCCACCTCAGCCTCCCAGGTAGCTGGGATTACAGGTGTGTGCTATCATGTCCAGCAAATTTTTAAAATTTTTGTTGAAATGGGGCTCTCACTATGTTGCCCAGGCTAGTCTCAAACTCCTGGGCTAAAACCATCCTCCTGCTTCAGCCTCCCAAAATGTTGGGATTACAGGAGCGAGCCACGATATCTGGCCATTACTTATTTTCTTCTACTTTCTTTGGGTTTATTCTCCTGCTCCTCCTATAGTATCTTAATTTGAATGTTATCTTATTTTCTCCATTTTTCTTTTTCTATTATTAACATTTAAAGTGATACATTTTCTTTTTAAGTGCTGCATTGGTTATATCAACCATGATTTGATATATAAGATTTTCAGTTTATTGATTCTAAATTTATTTTAATTTCCATGGTGACTTATTTGACCTATGAATTCATTGATTATGTCTTTCAATTTTCTAATGTCTGGTGTTAAAAAAAAAATAGCCAACATTTGTTGAATTCTTACTATATGTCAAGTATCTGTCTTCACTCTTTACATTCATTAACATAAATTCTCACAATGACCCTACAGAGAAGGACTGTTCTGACCCCAATATTAGGTATGTGAAAAATGGGACACTGGGAGTTTAAGCAAGTTGCCCAAGATCACACGGCTCCCCAGTTGGCGGAGCTGAGATTCAAATCCAGGCTGTTTGGCTAGGCAGTGTAACTACCGTACACTAGTGGCTTTTTTTTTTTTTTTTTTGAGACGGAGTCTCGCTCTGTCACCCGGGCTGGAGTGCAGTGGCCGGATCTTAGCTCACTGCAAGCTCCTCCTCCCGGGTTTACGCCATTCTCCTGCCTCAGCCTCCCGTGTAGCTGGGACTACAGGCGCCCGCCACCTTGCCCGGCTAGTTTTTTGTATTTTTTAGTAGAGACGGGATTTCACCGGGTTAGCCAGGATGGTCTCGATCTCCTGACCTCGTGATCCACCCGTCTCGGCCTCCCAAAGTGCTGGGATTACAGGCTTGAGCCACCGAGCCCGGCCAGCTTTTTTTTTTTTTTTTTTTTGTTACAGTTCTTGTTGTTATTATCGTTATAATTACTGTTCTACATATATATATATATATTTTTTTTTTTTTTCAATTAATTCCATCATAGAGAAAACAGCCGGTGTCATTTTTCAAAAAATTCAAAAAATTTTTTTGAAATTTTTTTATGGCCTGTTCTGTGGTCTAGAGGCTGGTCAGTTTCCATGTGTGCGTCAGAGGAGTATGTCTTCTGCAATTGGATGCAGGGTTTCAAAGGTGACCAATAGATCAAGCTTCTTAGTGGCATTATTCAAATATGCCCTATTCTTACTGAGGTTTTGGCCTGACTGATCTATCAGTTATTGAGAGATATGTGCTGAAATCTCCCACTGTTGAGGGTGGATTTGTCAGTGTGTCCATCCATTTTTATACTGCTATAAAGAATTACCTAAGACTGGATAATTTATGAAAAAAAAAAAAAAGGTTTAATTAACTCACAGTTCCACAGGCTGTACAGGAAGCATGGGTGGGTGTCCTCAGGAAAGTTACAACCGTGGCGGAAGGTGAAGGGGAAGCAATTATGTCTTACCATGGCAGAGCAGGAGTGACAGAGATAAGTCAAGGGGAGCCGCACACTTTTAAATGATCAGATCTCGTGAGAACTCACTCATTATCATGAGAACAACAAGGGGGAAATCCACCCCACCCCATGATCCAGTCACTTCCCACCAGACCCCTGCTCCAGTTGGACATGAGATTTGGGTGGGTACACAAATCCAAACCGTATCAGTGACTCTTTGTAATTCTATCAATTTCAGTCTCATTATTTTGACATTGCATTATTAGATGTTCATAAGTTTTAAATTGTTATATTTTCCTAGTGAATTGAGTCTTTGATCTTTATGTAGTTGACTCCCTTTATCAATAGCAATGCCTTAAAATGTGTTTTGTCTAATATTAACATAAGGACAAAAGCCTCCATTTGGTTGGCATTTACCTGTTATATCCTTACAGTTTCAACTTTTCTGTGTTATTGTGTTTATGTGTCTTATAAACAATGTTTGTCTATCTTCAAAATTGAATCTACCTTGATAATCTCATTTTATGTTTAGTCCAAGTAATTATTGTCATCACTGATATATTTGAATTTATGTTTTCCATCTTACTCTTATTTTCTATTTGTTGAGTCTTATCTCTGCTTGTTTGGACTTACAACCTTCAGCTTTATGGTGTTTATTTTCCCCTTTCCATTTTTCCCTTTTCTGGTTTTCACTCTACTTATGCTTATTTTGTGGCCACCTTAGCAATTTTAACATGCACATTTAACTTACAAAGTCTAAAGTTAATTATTAGCATTCTTTTTTCCCAATAATAGAAGAGCTTAGATTGCTTTAACTAATCATCGGCTCCCACCCTCTAAACTACTGTTGTCCACTACTCCAGTACTGTGTTTTTAATCCCACAAATTAGCCATCATATTTATTATTATATGGAATCATTTTTTCTTTAGAGTTACCACCTTTTACCAATTTCTTTGCTCACAATTCCTTCTTGCATCTCTGTAGTCATTTCCTGGTTTCTGGAGTACTTTCTTCTAAACACCATTTAGTGTGGGTCTGTAGTTTTTGTCTCAATCTGTCTGTTTCATCTCAATGTAGAAAAATTACATATTGTCCAGTATAGAATTCATTGTTGATATTTATTATCTCTTAACACTTTGAAGTTTTGCTTATCTGGATTTCCTTGTTGCTGAGGAATCAGCTATCTACCAGTAATTTTTCATGGCAGTCTATTTTTTCTTTCTGTTTCTTTTAAGATATTTTATTTGTTGTCATGACCTATGGTTTCACTACAATATGTATAAATATAAATTTGGTTGTATTTTTCCTGTTTGGATTCATTTGAGGTTGGTAAGTATGTGGATTTGTGTCACTAACAATTCTGTAACATTTTAGGCCATTGTCATTTTGAATATTGTTTTCTTTGCATTATCTCCTTCTAGGCATATTAGGCTAATACCAATATCTGCTGCCTCTGCAGTTTTGATTCTGCTGATTTTTTAATCTTCTGCTTATCTTTTATTTGCCCTTGTGTTGTGTGAGCAGCCTGTGAATAAGTAGGTGGATGCTGCAGTGCTAACTGCCTCTTTCATTCTCAGCCCTCGGCAAGCCCTTCACTGTCTGCCTCCATCCCTACCCCCAGCTAGTCCACCTCTCTCGCGCGCGCTCTCTCTCTCTCTCTTTTTCTGTCTCTTGCCACCTATGGTCTGTGCCCCACTCAGCCGCTGGAGTCATCTTTTAAAATCACAAATCATCTGATTCCAAAGCTTAGAATTTATTTTTAACTTTACATTTCACCTAACATAAAATAAATCCCCAAGATGGCTGCTGAGGCCCCGGGTGACTTGACCCCTGTCTGCCCCCAAAGGCTTCTCTTTGGGCCCCTCCCCCCTCACTCATCACCTCCAGCCCAGCCTTCTTTCCAGGCCCTGGACATTCTGTGCCCCTTTATGCCTCAGGGCGTTTGCACAGGCTGCTCTCTCAGCTGGAACAAGCGTCCTCCCATTCCCAGATTGGCTGAATTCCCTTATTTAAGTTTCCAAGTTAAGCAAGCCCTCTGAAATCCTTCTCTGGCATCCAGGTTGGAGGAGGTCTCTCTTGCTATTTGTTTTCTTACAGAAAGTAAGAAAACTTTCTTTCTCCCTGCCCCCATCTTTTCCTTTCTGGCATTTGCCACAGATTTTTTTCTTTTTCTTTTTTTTTGTCTTGAGATGGAGTCTCACTCTGTTGCCCAGGCTGGAGTGCAGTGGTGCGATCTCAGCTCACTGCAATCTCTGCCTCCCAGGTTCAAGCAATTCTCCTGCGTCAGCCTCCTGAGTAGCTGGGGTTACAGGCATGCGCCACTACGCCTGGCTAATTTTGTATTTTTAGTAGAGACGGGGTTGTTGGTCAGGCTGTCTCAAACTCCTGAACCACCTGCCTCGGCATCTCAAAGTGCTGGGATTACATGTGTGCCGCAGATTTTTAATTACCTATTTTATTTGTCCACCTGGCCAATGCCTGTCTCTCCCATGAGGACAGGGCCATGGCTATAGTTCACTATGGGTTGCGTAGTCCCTAAGATGGAGGGAGCCTTGGTATGCATCTGGTGACAGACTTCATGAAGGAACTCCCTCCTGCCCACTCTGTCCAGCAAATAAATCATGGGAGTGCAGGGCAGCAGTGACAGGGTCCCCTCAAAGCATGCGGCAGGATGGGGCAACCTGCCATCACTCCACTGGACTCAGAATCCTGAATTCAGGAGACCCAACCCAGATCTCAGCTCTCACAAGACAGGTTGCAGTGACTCTCCATGCTCCCAGATCCCCTCACGTATGGGTTCTGCACCTGTGGGCACGGTGGAGGGCACAGGCATAAAATTAGTGCCAACCGAAGACACGGTGCCTCCTGGTTGGTGGATCAGTCTCTGTATTTTTAATTGATCTCCTCGAACAAATAAGATAAGATTGATTTCATGTTTTGTCGTCTTCAGATTAACAGAATTTACCCTCATTTGTTTAAAAAAGGGGAAAGAATGCCTGTTTCTGATTTGTTCTGATACATTTATTAAATGTAATCATATAGTAAAAAATTCAGCGATGTTAAAAACAGCAGGAAAATATTAAACTTTCCATGTACAAAGTTTGGATCATAAAATATGTTTTGTGGGGCTCTCACTGAAATGGGACACAACCTTCATGACACTCACAATTAGTTGCTAAGAGGCTCGATGTAACCCAGAAGGCAGAGAGTGGAGGAGCTGTCTACCGAGTGAGCTCCTGCTTCACAGAGCCCAGGTTCTGGCTGCTTCCCTCTCTGAGAATTCCGCTGGCATTTGGAACATGGGTTTAGAGTTCCCTCTGTCTATCTCATGTTTCTTTCTCTCCTTCTTAGGAATAAAGTAAGCTCACGGAAAATCTTACTTTTTGTTTCAGATGAAACCTGTTTCTTGTGTACCACCCTTTTATTTCCCACTACCCGTCGACCCCACCAATAAACAAACGAATATCCCCACTCAGGAGTCCAATGTAGAAAGGAGAAAAATTTCGTTTTGTAATGAAAACCTAAGGTGCTACTTACTGAGTGCCTTGGGTTGATGGCTTAGGAAAGGGCTTCCTCAGACTCCAAAAGATTTGTTCATGTTGGAGAAGCAGTTAACATTGATTTATCTCTGGTCATGAACAGACACGGTTCAAGCTGACACTTTCCACATGCTGTGTTTGTCTGTGCTGGCTGCTATACAAAGTGCCATAGGCTGGGTGGATTAAACAACAGGAATTTCTGTTCTCACAGCTCTGGAGCTGGAAGTCTGGGATCCAGGTGTGGGCAGGGTTGGATCTCTTCTGAGGCTCTCTTCTTGACTTGTGGATGACCATCTCCTGCCTGTGTCTTCACACGTTCCTCCATGTATGTCTGTGTCCTGATGTCCTCTTATAAGGATGCCAGTCAATATTGCTTTAGGGTTGCCCAATTGCCTTGTTTAATCTTAATTACCCCTTTTAAGGTCCTGTTTTGAAATACAGTCACATTGAGGTTGTGGGGGTTAGGACTTCAACATAAGAATTTTGTGGGGGACCAGGGGCAGTGGCTCATGCCACCCAGCACTTTGGGAGGCTGAGGCGGGTAGATCACCTAAGGTGAGGAGTTCGAGACCAGCCTGGCCAACATGGTGAAACCCGTCTCTACTAAAAATACAAAAAAAAAGCCAGGCATGGTTGCGGGTGCCTATAATCCAGCTTATGCTGGAGGCTGAGGCAGAAGAATCGTTTGAATCTGGGAGGTGGCGGTTACAGTGAGGCAAGATCGCGCCTCTGCACTCCAGCCTGGGTGACAGAGTGAGACTCCATCTCAAAAAAAAATAAAAAGGAATTTTGGGGGGACACAATGATGTAGCCCATAGTGCCTGTGTATGCATGTGTGTGCACATACACACATACACGCGCACACACGCACACGCGCACACACGCATGCGTACACACGCACACATGCACACATGCACACGCGTGCACCCACATGCACACACACACACTCTCAGGCATACGCTCTGTACTTTTCTATAGGCCTCTTCCGGCTAAATTTTTAGTTTTAATCTGAGATAGAGCAAAGGCCCAGTGATTAGGTCTTGCGATGAAACGATTCCCAACAGAGACATATGAGGTGAGAACCCCATACACCTTCAGCGAAGCATTGGCCACGTGTCAGCTGTGGGGAGACCTGGCTGGCCCAGCACGCAGGCCAGTCTGTGTGTGGAATGGTCCCTGACAACTGGAGCAACCACTGTTGGTTCAGGGGCCCTCACGCTGCAATCAGCACCACCTCAGCTGGGAAGGACAGGGATGTGGTTTTAGGGAACTGATCCCCCAGGCTTCCATTCAGTCGGCAGCTCCAAATGGACACAGAAGCCTGTGAATCATGTGTGATGTGGCAGCCTTCCTGCTGCGCAGGCATCTGTGGTACCCTGGTTAAAGCCAAGACAATTCAGAGGCTGAGAGAAATGAAACCGAATCCCCAGGGGACTGAGGGAGCCCGTGGGCATCAGATGGAAGGAAAACGCCCCATGGCAGGAGTGGGAGTGGAGAGCATGAAATGCAGGCATGGCAATTTCCCCAGAATACTTTGGACTTCCCTGGACAATGACAATGCCACAGAGGACCCTGGGCATCCTGGGACACCAAGGAGCCTGCGCTTCCTCCTGGGCAGATGCAGGTTCTCCTCTGTCAGCTCCTGGAGGTCTGCACTGGAGAGGAGAACATTTGGCACCTGGCATGACTCCCTGTGGAGCAGTCCCTGCCCTGCCCTGGGAGCTAATGGGTCTTTTCCACCTGCTGCAAAAATAGACTTGATTCAGATACCTGGTCCTGAGATTGGCTTACCCAGGCCCACACAGCCCCTCCAGGCAGACAAGACCCCTCACGCGTTACCTCTGAATGAAACGCAGGGTCCAGGCAGATGGAGTTCCAGGGAGAGTGGGGCAAACTTTGGAATCTTGCTTGACTGAGTGTGGATGGCCCCTTGGCCTGACTCAAGGCTTGAGGGAGATGACAGAGGGTTAATCGAGGATGCCAGGGCCCTCCATGTGGCTCTGCACTCAGGCTCTGCACCCTGTCTCTCCTGAGCCTGAGGCCACAGCCCTGCCCTGCACCATGAACCCCAGGCAGGAGGCTGTCGGCTCTCGACCCAGCTGGATCTGGGGTGACATTCAGCTTCAGAAGTCATGCTTTTCTTCCAGCCCTGTGGATCCCACTCAGCATCAGGTGGCTAGTGCAGGAAGCCCTCTGCCTTTGTTTCTCTTGGGCACCTGCTCAAAGTCCCTTTAAGTGCAAAGTCTTTATTCCTTGTTTCCTCCATCTCCACTTCCTCCCCCTGAAAAGAGCTGATGGCCAGTTGTCACTGGGGCCCAGGAGAGCCTCCTTCCTTCCCTCTCACCTGGGCTCTTTGTCCTGTGCCACACCTGTCCTGGTCTTTGTGAGGCATGGCCATCTCCACGCTGGGCTGATAGAAGTTCACCTCGCATCCTTTGAGAGAGCTTGAGTCACCTCTAGTTGCCATTTCTAGCCTACCTCCCCGCCACCCCCTGAGAATGAAGGATGCTGGGACACTGCCCAGGTTCAGCATTCAGCACCGCAGGCTATAGAAGCTAAGGCAAGGTTTACATTCACCATTCTGCACACATTCTTCTTTCAGCGGTGACTGCATATATCATTCGCTGTGTTCAGTAAAGGCCAAGCAAGACCAGAATCTCAGAGTCAAAGTTGAGCACCACACAGAGGCCGGAGCAGCACAAGGCAGGGGCTGGGGACAGGTGGGAAAATTGCTACCCGCTACCCAAGGCCACAGGTTATCCCAGTCAGATCCAGAGGCTGGAAGGGAGGAGTATGAGACTGTTTGTCTTAAATAAAGGGCAAGGGGCTAGAAAGCAAAGGTGGTGGGTGGGGAAGCTGTTTTAAATAGAGAGGCAGGGACACCTTTCTTGCAGTGGAACTTCTTTGGACCTGAGATGGAAATGAAATGAGGGAGGCCCACGGAGGTCTGAGGGGAGTGTCCCAAACAATGAGAACAGGATTGCAAAACTCCCGGGAAGTGGGCAAACTGGTGTGCCAGAATGAACCCAAGCAAGGTTCAGGGAAACCTCACTGAACTTCAGTTTTTTCATTCTGAAAACTGGAGCGATGAGACGTGAGAAGTAGAAATGATACATTGTATGTAGTGCATACGGAAGTTGACCCTCGGTAGTGGCCTCCATGACTGTCCCTACTCCAGGCACACGTTGTGGTGCTGATCTGTAAAGACATGTGAAGGTCTCCTCTGACTGTACCTTCCATGTGCGGTCATGGCCCTCCTCCTCTCACAACATTCCATGGCTCCCTTTTACCCAGATCAGCTCCATTGTTGGCTTCCGGGTCTTTCATTTCCTCCCCCACCAATCCCGCCAACTCCTCCCTCCATCCTTGTGATCCTTAGTCCAATCCTGAGCCTCTTTCTTGGGGTCTTTCTCAGGCACCCATTTACCTTCCACCTTGGGAGGTTGTGAATGACTTTTTTCTTTTTTTTTTTTTTTTAATAAATTTTTTTTTACAGTGCTTGTGTATTACTTTTAGTAATTAATTTTAAAAACCCAAAAAGGTCATTTTTAGTTAAAAAACGATACAGACACACATGCACAAACTGTTTATAATCATTTGTCCCCCAAGAATTTGAGGCCTCAACTGTAGAATTTAAGTCACTCAAGGAGACTCAGGCTGCAAGCCCCATTCAGTGACTGCTCTATGCCATGGATCTTTCTGTAAGCCGCATACATGTTTACCTAGGACATGGATGTTGGGACTTTCTAAGCCTGGCTAGTTTCTCAGTGGGGCACCTCAGGGTCCCAAGGATTGAGACTCCTGGGAGGCCAGGCCTTTCTGGCTTATTCTAAAGAAATTAGATCATAAGTGCACCTTGTTGTTTTCAGGAGATGGGAAGCAACATGACAACCCTGACCCTGCCTCTCATGTGTTGGACTTTGATTTTTCTTGTTGCCATTTCATTTTCAGTTACCTGCAAGCTGTTTGAGGGCTGTGAGCCTTGTTACCTCAGCTGTCAAGGGCCAGGTAGAGTCCAGAATCAACACCCTGTTTCACTTGACTTTCAAACTAGAAGAGGAGCTCACAGCTAAGTTTCACCATGTAGGAGAAAAAGGAATTATATTGCATGTGAAGAACTGATACAGAACATCTTTGTGCTCCCAGAACGCCATTGCCTGTTCTTTGAGAGACTTCTGGTATCTGTTTGCTAGTTCTGCCCTTTGAGTAGAGTCTCTTTCTGGTCATTTCAAAACTGGATCACCTGACTCCAGGGCAGGGTGGAAGTGTCAGAGAACAACAAAGAGCTGGTTGCCCTCTCCTTCACTGGAGGAGAGCAGAGCAAAATGCTCAGAAAAAAAAAAAGCACGTTGTTTCTTCAACATTAGTATTTTGAATGTTTTGCAGCTAAGCTTCTTAGGTATAACCGCTGCTTCTCAACACTGAGGTGCTGTATTAGTCTGTTCTCATACTGCCTAATAAAGACATACCTGAGACTGGGTAATTTATAAAGGAAAGAGGTTTAATGGACTCACAGTTCCATATGACTGGGGAGGCCCCACAATCATGGCGGAAGATGAAGGAAGAGCAAAGTCTCGTCTTACATGGTGCTAGGCAAGAAGGCATGTGCAGGGAACTACCCTTTATAAAACCATCAGATCTTGTGAGACTTATTCACTATCATGAGAGCAGGGCAGGAAAAACCCACTGCCGTGATTCAGTTACCTCCCACTGGGTCCCTCCCATGACACGTGGGGATTATTACAATTCAAGATGAAATTTGGGTGGGGACACAGAGCCAAACCCTATCAGGTGGTATATTTAGTGTTACTCTTCTTCCACATCAGAACTTGACAGATGATTCAAGAACATTCCAACACAATCCTGAACCTCACTTGCTTCATCTGTAAAATGGGGATAATGCCTACTTTGCCGGGCCATTGTGAGGATTAAAGGGATTCTGTGAGGTAAAGGAAGTCTGTGTGAAGTCCCAGCACAGTATCTAGCATAGAGGATGCTGTAGAATGAGAAGGGTGAAGATGAGTCCACTGTAGCCTTACGGGGAGATCACTCTGAGGCAGGACCACACTTCATCAGAATCTGATTTCGTGTGGTTTGCCCACAAGGCAATTTTAATCTTGTGATTATTATGGGGTGGGGGGAAGTGAACTTCTGGTTGGAAATGTTACTGATTTACTTACCCATAAACAAAATCAGTTTAACCTTATGAAGGCAATTAAGGCTTCTGCTGGGGACTCCTTTGCTTCTGTAAACTGCAGGTGGTAACACCGCCCAGTCAGCCTTGATGGGGAAGAGGGAAAGGTGGCTGGGCCTTCCAGGGTGGCTCTCCCCACAGGAGCAGGACTGATGCCTACAAGTTTTCAGGGCTCTGAGGGCGGCAGGATCCCGGAACTCCAGGCTTCTAGGACCCCTGTGGCCATTTTCAGAAATGGAGCAGGTCCCCCAGGCATGAAGGGTACCTGAAGATTCAAGAATATGACTGCCCATGGGCCTCTGTGACTTGAAAATATTATGGGGCAAAACTTGTCATTCCTTATTCAGAGCTAAAGTGCTCATTGCACATACTCCTGGGAGAAATAACAGGACAGTCAGCTCTGACGTGACGGACACAGGCAGAAGTGATTTGTGGAAGTGGGCTTGGACAGAGGGAACAATTCTGGAGATTTAACTGGGAGAACAAAGAGCTGGAAGAAGGAGGTAGTGCAGAGGCCCTCAGAAGGGGAAGAACCTGGGGCCACACAAAGACAGGCTTTGCTTCCTTCATGTTTTGCTTGGGACTGAACTTGCTTTCTCCTGTGTAGCTGATTCTCTGGTTTGTGTGCAGAAACACTGCCAACACTGCCATTTAAATAAGGATTTCAGGAAGTAAAAGGGAAAAAAATACTGGAGTGAGAATTTATGGTGCAGAGTATTTAATGATATTAAGATGCAGAGTGGCAATTTAAGACATTTTGCTGCCTCTCAGGGAGTTTTGTAGGTATACAGGCTAATTTTCAGAAGGGTTGCTGGGGGTGGGGGAAAAATCGTTTGCCTACATACGGTGAGGTATAATCACTAGTACCTTGGCATTTATTAGAATTTGGAAGAAAGATGGAAAAAAATCAGTCTACTTTATTGAAATCTTTTGCACAAATGTGACACAACCGTTTTCTTTTTTTTCCTCTCTTTTTTTTTTTTGTTATACTTTAAGTTCTAGGGTACATGTGCACAATGTGCAGGTTTGTTACATATGTATACATGTGCCCTGTTGGTGTGCTGCACCCATTAACTCGTCATTTACATTAGGTATATCTCCTAATGCTATCCCTCCCCCTACCCCCACCCTGCAACAGGCCCCAATGTGTGGTGTTCCCCTTCCTGTGTCCAAGTGATCTCGTTCAATTCCCACCTATGAGTAAGAACATGTGGCGTTTGGTTTTTTGTGATTGGAATAGTTTGCCGAGAATGATGGTTTCCAGCTGCATCCATGTCCCTACAAAGGACATGAACTCATCCTTTTTTATGGCTGCATAATATTCCATGGTGTATATGTGCCACATTTTCTTAATCCAGTCTGTCACTGATGGACATTTGGGTTGGTTCCAAGTCTTTGCTATTGTGAATAGATGACGCAACCATTTTCAAATAGTTTTTTATTACCACCAAAACAATATTCATGAACTAAAAGCTAATGTAAGGAATCAAAATTCTTACAGTGGTTACTTTGACTAGGAGAAATAGGATTTTTTCCTCTTTTCAATTTTCTGTATATTTTTTCATTTTAAAGAAAATGTGAGTCTTGTATAGTGATAGGATCGCAAATTTAAAATGTGTGTGTGTGTTTTTTTCTTTTTTCTGCACTAGGGTTACATGATGGAAAATCAAATCTCAGGCTTAAGGTGTGACACAGATGTGTTTGCCACTTTTGAAGGTGACACTGTTGTTATGCTTCAGGTAAGATTCGGGAAATGTTTTCAAGATCAAGAGTTATCCAGAAGTCTGAAGTGTTTCATATGTTTTATCTTTATCTGATTGCCTTATTTAATTGGCAGGTGCTTTCCTGTGAGGCACTTGATATTTGTTGTAGCTGAACAGGGGATTAAATTATTTCTCTCTTAGCTGATCTTTGACTTTGAATTATATCTTTTTGGTTTAAGAAAACCACTTATACATAGTGAGTCAGATTCTTCTACTGGGAAGGGCATTTTGAAAGAGTGTGTAAGGCCCCAGGAGATGAACAAGCGAAAGACATGAAAACCCAATTTACAAAAGAACGACAATGGATCAGCTTCTTAATGATCAAGGAAATGCATGTTAGACTATTCTGCAATACTGTTTTTCTTTCTCAATCCAGTCGGCTCATGTTTTAAAGTATGTTGAAGTCCCTGTGCTGGCACAGGGGCGTCCTCTTGCATGTTGCTGTTGAACCGTGTATAATTCTACTTCTGGGCTGTATTTTAAGATAACAGCCTGAAATACAGAAAACTTTAAGGCACAAACATTTTCACCAGTACATTATTTATTATAGCAATAATGTTGGAGTCCAAAATTTCAACAATAGGAAAATTATTATACAGTATAAATCATGCTCTGGTCATTCAGTGGGGAATTATATAGCGTTTAAAATAGTGCTTTCAAAGAGTGCTATTTATAACCGAAATTTAAAACTCATGGTGAGTAAAAATGATACAAAAACATACAAGTCATGCATTGCTTAACAACAGGAACATATTCTGAGACATTTGTCATTAGGCCGTTTCATCGTTGTGTGAACTTCATAGAGTGCACTCACACAAACCTAGATGGCACAGCCTACTCTGCGCCTAGGCTCTGTGGTGGAGCCTATTGCTCCCAGGCTGCACGCCTGTAGGGCATGAGACTGTATTGAATACCACAGGCTACTGCAACATAATTTTTGTTTGTTTAATGATACATAATATTTTTACATATATAAGGGATACATGTGATATTTTGTTACATGCCTCGAGTGTGTAATGATCAAGCCAGAGTTCTTCGGGTGTCCATCACCTCGAGTATTTATCATTTCTATTTGTTGAGAACATTTCAAGTCCTCTCTTCTATGTATTTTGAAATATGCCGTATATTGTTGTTAGCGATAGTCACTCTACTCTGCTATGGAACATTATAACTTACTCCTTCCACCTGACTGTATATTAGTACTGATTGATCAACTTCTGTTCATCCCCCCACCCCCACACACACCTTTCCCAGCCTCTGGTATCTATCATTCTACTCTTCACTGCTATGAGATCAACTTTTTTCTCTCCCAGGTATGAGTAAGAACATGCCATATTTGTGTTTCTGTGCCTGACTTATTTCACTTCACATAATGACCTCCAGTTCCATTCATGTAGCTGCAAATGAAATG
This sequence comes from Trachypithecus francoisi, assembly GCF_009764315.1. Taxonomy (NCBI): domain Eukaryota; kingdom Metazoa; phylum Chordata; class Mammalia; order Primates; family Cercopithecidae; genus Trachypithecus; species Trachypithecus francoisi. The sequence goes on along the minus strand of NW_022681462.1, from coordinate 42,946,971 downwards.
ATTTCATTTTTTATGGCCAAATAGTATTCTATTATATATATATGTGTGTATATATATATATATGTGTGGGTGTGTATGTATATGTGTATATATATAATATTTTCTTTGTCCATTTCTTCGTGTGATGGGTATTTAGGTTGATTCCACCTCTTTGCTATTGTGACTAGGGCTGCAATAAACATGTGGGTGCAGGTGTACCTTTGATATATTGATTTATTTTTCCTTTGCATAAATACCCACTAGTGGGATTGCTGGATCATAGGGTAGTTCTATTTTTAGGTTTTTTTGTTTGTTTGTTTTTGTTTTTGAGAAACCTCCATACTGTTTTTTATAGTGGCTGTACTAATTTACCTTCCCACCAACAGTGCCTAACGCAATTTTTATGTTTAAGTATTTGCATTTGGAAGCACATCCAAGCATAGATAAGGTGATGTGTTATGTTATGACATCATGATGGCAAAGATATCACTAGGTGATGGGAAATTTTTAGCTGGGGCACTTGACTGTATAAAGAATGTGATCATGATTTGGGGTTTTTAAAAAAGGACAATAGGGACTCCTGGCCTGCTAAGATAGAATAGCCCCTATTCCTCACAGATTTTCCTCTTCACAATTAAACTTCCTGGACAAAATACAACAGAAAGCATGGGAAGAGAAGACCCTGGAAGGGGGAAGGAAGAAGGAGGCTGCCTAGGGACTTTGGGACTTGAAGAATGAAACAGCAATAAGGTCTCTGGATTTCCTTATTGTCTCCCATATATCCCAGACAGGATACACGTCCCCTGTATCTCTAACAGGCACACACAAAATATGCTCCAGGAGACACCTAATCCCCTAGCCTAAGGACTAGAAAGATGGTGGCCTGATGACCGAAAATCTTTTTGGTAATACCCATGCTACACCAGCCAGACACAACAAAAAAGCATAACCACTCTCCCCACCCCCGTTGACAATTTCAGCCTCACTGGTAGCTGATCTTCTACTGGATCCCTGACCTAAGGAAGCAGGCAGAAGCAGGGGTAGTACTCCTATCCCCCACCCAGTGGCCTTTGTGGGGCTGAGCAGGGAGCTCATCTTTTATCCCTGTCCTGGTGGAAACAGGTGGCGCTCAGATTCCCCACCAGAGTAGTGTCAGCAAGGCCTGGTGGCGAATCCACCCCCACTCAGCAACAACAAGAACCAATGAGGTGGCTTAATGTGGAGCCCATCACTAGTGTGCTTCCGCTACCCACCCTGGGACCAACAGGGGTCCAGCAGGGAGCTGAGTCTCTACTCCCACCTGACAACAATTAGACTAACCAGGAGGTGTGAGTAGGGACTAGTCACTACTCTGTGTTCTCCCCACCCCTGGTGTCAGTGGGCCCAATGAGGAGCTGAAGCTCTACATCCACAAGATGACAAGAAACTGGATCAAGCAGCGTACAGCAGAGCCAGTGGACACTTTGACCTTTTCCCTCCCTGCCCCCTAAACCCCCAAAGGGGATTTAGTGGGGAGGTGAGCCTCTAGCCTCAACTGGCATCAACAGAATGAAATAGGATGAAGTGGGGGAGTTAATATCCTTCTTCCTCCTCCCCTGTTGTAGCAAGAACCAGTAAGCAGCAGAGCCTTCACCTCATCCAGCATCAGTGAGGCACAATGACGTGATGGGAAATGGGGATAGTTGGCCCTGTGCTTCCCCACTCCCTTCCCTGATGTCAGCAGGGCCAAGAGGAACTGAACTTGCCCCCCACCTGTCTCCAACAAGGCAGCGTGAGTCAGCGCTCCTTTTTCCCCAGCATGGTGTTGATGGGACCCAGCAGGAAAGTGAACATATACCCATCAGGACCTTTTGCTACACTTCAAGATTAAATATCATCTCATAATATCATATCTAAATACACTGGGTACAACAGAACATCACTTGTTATAAAAGAACCAGGAAAACCACAACTTGAGTGAGAAAGTCAATAGATGCTGATACCAAGGAGAATCCAATGTTGGAATTATCTGATAAGGATTTTAAAATATCCACCATAAAAGTGCTTCAAAGGTGCACAAAACTGCTACAAATACTCTTAAAACAAATTTTTAAAATAGAAAAAAAATATAAGCAAATAAAAGGGTACCAAATTCAAATGATAGGGTTAAAAATATAATGCAACAAACTTGCAGTCTGACCCCAATAATAGATATGATAGAGGGTGGAATCAGTGAATTTGAGGCCAGATCAACAGAATTTGCCCAATCTGAACAACAGAGAAGAAGAACATGAACAGAATCATAGGGATTAGTGGAACAATAACAAAAGAGCTAGCATTTGCATTATCAGAGTCTCAGAAGGAGAGAAGTGTGTTGCTCAATGTATGTAAAGGAAATACTTCAGACAATTATATTTAAAAAGTGAGGAGGGCAAAGAGACCTAAATGGAGGTAAGGTTTCTACACTTCACTCCAAGTAGTAAAACATTAATATCACTAGACTGTGATGAGATATATCACAAGTATTTACATGTAAATAATAAGACTATACAATGTGATATTGTGATGTTCTGGGGGAAAACCTGATAGAAATGAAAGGAGAAATAGACAAATCAACAATTATAGTTGGAGATTTCAACACATTTATTTCAATGGTTAACAAAACTACTAGACAGCAAATCAGAAAGGGTAAGAAAGAACTGAAATATGAAGATTAATTCAAGATGGATTAGAGACTTAAATGTTAGACCTAATACCATAAAAACCCTAGAAGAAAATCTAGGTAGTACCATTCAGGACATAGGCATGGGCAAGGACTTCATGTCTAAAACACCAAAAGCAACGGCAGCAAAAGCCAACATTGACAAATGGGATCTCATTAAACTAAAGAGCTTTTGCACAGCAAAAGAAACTACCATCAGAGTGAACAGGCAACCTACAGAATGGGAGAAAATTTTTGCAACCTACTCATCTGACAAGGGGCTAATATCCAGAATCTACAAAGAACTCAAACAAATATACAAGAAAAAAACAAACAACCCCATCAAAAAGTGGGGAAAGGATATGAACAGACATTTCTCAAAAGAAGACATCCATACAGCCAACAGACACATGAAAAAATGCTCATCATCACTCGCCATCAGAGAAATGCAAATCAAAACCACAATGAGATACCATCTCACACCAGTTAGAATGGCAATCATTAAGAAGTCAGGAAACAACAGGTGTTGGAGAGGATGTGGAGAAATAGGAACACTTTTACACTGTTGGTGGGATTGTAAACTAGTTCAACCATTATGGAAAACAGTATGGCAATTCCTCAAGGATCTAGAACTAGATGTACCATATGACTCAGCCATCCCACTACTGGGTATATACCCAAGGATTATAAATTACTCTACTACAAAGACACATGCACACGTATGTTTATTGCGGCACTATTCACAATAGCAAAGACTTGGAATCAACCCAAATGTCCATCTGTGACAGACTGGATTAAGAAAATGTGGCGCATATACACCATGGAATACTATGCAGCCATAAAAAAGGATGAGTTTGCGTCCTTTGTAGGGACATGGATGCAGCTGGAAACCATCATTCTTAGCAAACTAACATAAGAAGAGAAAACCAAACACCGCATGTTCTCACTCATAGGTGGGAACTGAACAATGAGATCACTTGGACTCGGGAAGGGGAACATCGCACACTGGGGACTATCATGGGGAGGGGAGAGGAGGGAGGGATTGCATTGGGGAGTTATACATGATATAAATGATGAATTGATGGGTGCTGACGAGTTGATGGGTGCAGCACACCAACATGGCATAAGTATACATATGTAACAAACCTGCACGTTATACACATGTACCCTAGAACTTAAAGTATAAAAAAAAAAAATACAAAAAATTAAAAAATATATATATATAACCCCTAAAAAAAAAAAAAAAAAAGAAAGAAAGAACTGAAAAACAGGCGCTGCTGGGCCTGCAGGTCTCTGTTGAGCAGCGGAAGCGGGTCTCTGTTCCGCAGGATGGGGTTTGTTAGAGCTGTTAAGAATAAGGCCTACTTTAAGAGATACCAAGTGAAATTTAGACGACGACTTGAGGGTAAAACCAATTACTATGCTCAGAAATGCTTGGTGATACAGGATAAAAATAAATACAACATACCCAAATACAGGATAGTAGTTCATGTAATAGAGATATCATTTGTCAGATTGCTTATGCCCGTATAGAGGGGAATATGATAGTTTGTGCAGCATATGCACACAAACTGCCAAAATATGGTGTGAAGGTTGGCCTGACAAGTTATGCTGCAGTGTATTGTACTGGCCTGCTGCTGGCCCACGGGCTTCTCAATAGGTTTAGCATGGACAACATCTATGAAGGCCAAGTGTAGGTGACAGGCAATGAATACAATGTGGAAAGCATTGATGATCAGCCAGGTGCCTTTACCTGCTATTTAGATGCAGGCCTTGCCAGAACTGTCACTGGCAGTAAAATTTTTGGATTCCTGAAGGGAGCTGTGGATGGAGGCTGGTCTGTCCCTCACAGTACCAAATGATTCCCTGGTTATGATTTTGAAAGCAGGGAATTTAATGCAGAAGTACACCGGAAGCACATCACGGGCCAGAATGTTGCAGATTACATGCGCTACTTAATGGAAGAAGATGAAGATGCTTACAAGAAACAGTTCTCTCAATACATAAAGAATAGCGTTAACTCCAAACATGATGGAGGAGATGTATAAGAAAGCTCATGCTGCTATACATGAGAATCCAGTCTATGAAAAGAAGCCCAAGAAAGAAGTTAAAAAGAAGAGGTGGAACCGTCCCAAAATGTCCCTTGCTCAGAAGAAAGATCGGGTAGCTCAAAAGTAGGCAAACTTCCTCAAAGCTCAGGAGTGGGCTGCTGAGAGCTAAACCAAACAATTTTCTATGAAGATTTTTCAGATAAAGACAATAAACTTATGGACAGCAAAAAAAAAAAAAAAAAAAAAAAAAAAGGGACTGAAAAATGTAATCAAGTAACAAGATTTAATGAAAATGGATGGAACACTCCATTCAGCAGGAGGAGCATGCATGTTTTTCAAGCATTGGTGGAACTTTCTTCAAGATGGACTATCTCCTGGGCCATTAAAAAAAACTCAGCCAATTTAAAAGAATTAAAAAGATATAGAATATGTTTTCTCATCATAATAGAATGAAGTGAGAAATCAAGAACAGAAAGAAAAGAAAAATATTTGTAAATACTTGGAAATGAAGCAACATACTTCAACTAATCCATAGGTTAAATAGGAAATTTTAATGGAACGTTAAAAAGACATAGAGATGAGTGAGCATGAACACACAACACATCAAAGTGTATGGGATGCAGATAAAATAGTGCTGAAAGGAAAATTCATAGTACTAAATGCTTATTTTAGAAAAGAGGAAAGGTCTCAAGTCATTCACCTAAATCCCTACCTCAAGAACATTGAAAAGGAAGAGCAAAATAAGTAGAAACCAAACAGAAGAAAGGAAATAATAAAGTTAAGATTATACATTCATAAAATTGAAGCCAGGAGAACAATAGAGAAAATCCATGAAACAAAAAGCTGGCTCTGAAAAGAATCACCAAAGTTGATAACCTCTAGCAAGATTGACAAAGTTAAAAATTAAGAAGGTTCAAATCACCAGTATCAGGAATGAAACAGAAGATATATCTAGAAATCATGCCTCCATTAAAAAATAATGAGGTTGCCAGGCATGGTGGCTCACACCTCTAAATCCCAGCAATTTGGGAGGCTGAGGCAGGCAGATTACCTGAGGTCAGAAGTTCAAGACCAGCCTGGGCAACATTAAATCCCATCTCTACTAAAAATACAAAAATTAGCTGGGTATGATGGTGCACATCTGTAATCCCAGCTTCTCGGGAAGCTGAGGAAAGAGAATCACTTGAACTTGGGGCGCAGAGGCTGCAGTGAGCCAAGATTGTGCCACTGCATTCCAGCCTGGGTGACAGAGTGAGACTTTGTCTCCAAAAAAAAGGAGGGAATACTAGAAAATAGCTTTACATTGATAAATTTGGCAACTTAGAAGAAATGGACCAGTTCCTCAAAAACTAGAAACTGTCTGACTCAACAAAGTTGAAACAGACAAACTGAATTGCCCTATAATCTTCAAGAAATTGAACCCTTAATAATAATATAAAAGCTCCTGAAAAATAAATCTCCTGGCCTTGTAGCCTTGGAGAATTCTATTTACCATTTAAAGAAGAATGTTACTCTCTCCTCTTCTATTTTCAGAAAATTCTGTTTCCAGAAAATAGAAGAGGAGAGGGTACTCCTTGATCATTTTAGAAGGCTAGTATTACTCTGATACTAATAAGTCGACAAAGATAGAAGAAAAAAAGAGTAAAGCTACATGATAGTAGCACTCATGAATGTAGATACAGAAATCTTCAACAAAATATTAACAAATTGAATCGATAATGTACAAAATGAATTACATGTGGCAACCTAGTGGAATTTATCTCTAATATGCAAGTATGCTTCAACATTCAAAAGTCAATCAAATGCAATCCACCACATCAACAGACCAAAGGAGAAAAGGTCACATGATCATGTCAGTTAACACAGAAAAAGCATTTGACAAAATCCAACAATTCATGATAAAAACTCAGCAAACTAGGAAAGAAGAGAATTTCCTCAACTTGAAAAAGAGAGTCTACAAAAATTATAGCTAACATCATGCTTAACAGGGGAACATTGAATACTGTTCCCCCAAGATTAGGAAAAAGGCAAGAATGTCCATTGTTATTCAACTAGTGCCAAAAGTTTTAGCAGTGCAATAAGGCGATAAAAATAAATTAAAACATAGAGATTAGAAGGGAAGAAAAAATCTGTAGCTTTCTGACAAAGTTGCAAAAGCAATCCAGTGGAGGAAAGATGGCCTTTTAAGCAAGTAGAGGTGGAGTAATTGGACATCCACAGGCAATAAACTGAACCTTAACCTAAGTCTCACACATTATAAAGAGATCTAACTCAAAATGAATTACTTAAATATAAAATGTAAAATGATAAAGCTTTTAGAAAAAAGGATAAAATCCTTGAGAACTAGGGATAGGGAAGAAGTTCTTAGGGTTGACATCAAAAGCACATTTCGTAAAAGGAAAAATTGGTAAGCTGGATTTCATGAAAACTAAAATTTTTTGTTCTATGAAATACCATGTGAAGAGAATGAAAGGATAAGCTACAGACAGGAAGAATATATTTTCAAATGACACCTCCAACAAAGGACTTGAGTCTAGAATATATAAAGAACTCTCAAAACTCAGCAGTGAAAAACAAACAATCCAATTAGAAAGTTGTCAGAAAACATCAACAGACATTTCACTGAAGAGGATATATATACCCATGGCAAATAAGCACATGAAAATAGGTACATCATTGTAGCCATTATGGAAATGCAAATCAAAACTCCTATGAGATATTACTACATTTCTAATAGAATGGCTGAAATAAATATTAATAACATGAAAATGGAATAATCTTTGTAGATTGCACCAACACTGTTTTCCTGGTTGGGGTGCCATTAAATGTTGTGTAAAGTGTTACTACTGGGAGAAAACAGATAAAGGGTGCATAGGATCTCTCTGAATTATTTATTTCTTATGCTTCATTGCTATAGTTACATTCATGCAAATGCTACAATTACATTTAAAGAATTTTTTTAAAAGGTATAAAACAAAAACCTATACATGAGTAAGTTTAGAAAGAAATAGAGCAAAATATTGATATCTCTATGTTGTAAGTGGTCTTGACGATTAAAAAAGAACATTCTTTCCATTGTTATTTATCTTAAAAAGTGTATTAGAATGAGGATGGCGGCGCGGTATTTAGTGGCAGCTCCCCATTCCCTCTTAGCTTTTAGCAATATCTATAGGAGAGTAGCTTGTTTAGGGGAGAATTGAGACTTACAATTTAACTTGGGCTAGATTAAAAATTGTCTGTTTTTTGTCTCCCTCCCGTTTAAATGTTGCATCAAAAAGTCTTCTTAAGAATATTCAGTAATTCAGACGTTACACTAATTCACATTCTCCATCTCAGCTTGTGATCCAAGTGAGGTTTTTTGACAACTTGCTCTTTGGGAGTATATTTTAAACATAAGCATGTGATTCAACAGCACTTGACCCTGAAGTTGTGATTTAGTGCTTTTAATTGCAAGCTCTAGCTTGTGAGCATTATGGAAAGGCTGTTTAGTGTGTTATGGGAATGGTCACAATTTCTAACTGTGAACTCAAGTGGAAGCATGGGGAAAAATGGACTCCTTGTTGTTTATCACGTAAGTGGGAGCATGGAACATGAAATGAGGAACTCTGAACCGTGAACAACAGGAACGTGCAGGGATGCTGGGCTGCAGGGAGGCTGAGCACCTGGTTGGGAGAATGAACATCATCAGCATAGAAAGCCAGGCACCCTGTGCACTAAGAACACACACAAGTGCTTCAAGGCCTAGGCTGGGGAAGGAACCAGGGCATAGTCCAGTTTCACAGTCTGCTAAGAAAGAGATCACCAGAGACCTTAAGTCCAGACTGTAAGCCTTGTTTTGACCAATTTGCCAGACAGATATCTTCCAGACACATACTGGAAAAATGCTACCTCAAGCGATGATCCAGCTGGAAACACTTCTTGTATAAGTGGGGTGTGTCAAGGGTCCCCAAGATCACCCCCAGGATTGATGATTCACTAGGAGAACTCACAGGACTTGAGATATACTTATATTCATGGCTATGATTTATTACAGCAAAATCATATGTAAAAAATACATATATATGCACACACGCATCTCTCTCTCTCTCTCTCACACACACACAGACACACACACACAAACACACACTGTCACACACACACAAAATGCAAGGTCAGCAAAGGAAAAAGGCACATGGGCTGAAGTCCAGAGGAAACCAGAAACAAGTTTCCAAGAGTCCTCTCTCAATGGAGTCATGCAGGACATGCTTAATTCTCCCAGCAACAAATTGTGACAATGCATGTGAAATGTTTACCAGGGAAACTCAGTAGAGACTCAGTGTCCATGGTTTTTATTGGGGCCTGGTCCTGTAGACTCCCTCTGCCTAGCACATATCAATGCAGACTTTCAGAAGAAAGCACATATTCAGCACAAACCACATTGGGTGCTCAAATGGTTTGGCACAGTGAGCCACCCTTATCAGTCAAGGAATGGTGGGAATCTTCCCAAACCCAGGTTCCCAGATGCAGTCTCAGGATAGCAGTCTCAGGCCTTTCATGTTAACTTTATTTTGCACATCGTGCCATAAGATAAAGTATATGCCCTTCCTGATTGGCATTAGTGCCCTTCCCTCTTCAAGGTCAAATAACTAGAATAAATAAAAACCAGGAATAAGTAAATGACAATGTCAATGACATTGACAGTGGGAGAGAGGCCATCAGATGACCAAGTATTTTTATTACTTTCTGGAGAATGCAAAGCATGGAATGAAATTGACAGGCCAACCTGCTACAGCTTGAATGTTTTTGTCTCTCCATGATTAATGTAACAAAACCTACCAAGGTGATGGTATTAGGAGGTGGGGCCTTTAAGAGGTGATTAGATCACAATCACTCTGCCCTCATGGGTGGGCTTAGCGCCTTGTCAAAGAGAGCTTCCTTGCCTCTTATACCATATGCAGACCCAGCAAGAACGTGCCATCTGTGAACAAGGAAGTGAGCCCTCAGCAGACACTGAGTCTACCACTACCTTGATCTTGGACTTCCCAGACTCCAGAACTGTGAGAAATCAATTTCTGTTGTTTATAAGCCACCCCGTTTATGGTATTTTGTTATAGCAGCCTGAGCTGACTAAGACACAAGCTGAGTGGACACAACTGGAGGTGGGGGTTGTTTCTTCTGGATGACCCTGGAGAGACAATGGGTCATAAGGATTGAGAGCAGGAGAGGAATTCAGGCGGAGAGTCATGCATTTCCATGAAGGCCTGTTTAATAGCAGGACACCCAGTTCCCCACAGCAGAGCACCTGACTGCAGTAATAGCATCTGCCACAGCTCCAGAAACCTTCTCTGGGAAGAAAACTTAACAGCCTGGCCAGGCAGTGCTTGGTCCCTTGGGGTGAGAGACCGAGATCCCTGAATACATAGCTTAGTGCTGGGGAGGGTCAGCCTGCTTGTTTGCCATCAGTCAGCACTGCCTCATAGGAAACCTGCCAGGTGACTGCCCTGCGTTGGACCCAGAGTTTTCTGCTGCTGGGCATCCAGGGGTGATGCCTCCACAGTGATGGGAGGTGGTGCTGGCTGCCTGTACTGGTCCACTCAGCCTTCCACTTGTGTGTTGGAATCTCCCCATTTGGGGGAGGCCACCCTTCTCTGGGCTGTATCCTGCTTTGATTCTCTTTGTTGAAGTAGAGATGGAAATTTCAGGAGACATAGGGGTGAAACTGGCCAGTGAGTTTCACAATATTCTGATATTACCTACAGTGCTTTCAGCTTTCTACCAGAAGGTAAAACTTTCGAGATCCTGAAGGTGCTAGGTTGCTGTCCCATGATTGAGGGGATGTGCTGTGGCATTTCTGCAGGCTTTACATGTTTCCCTTTAAGCAAGATGGAAAGTTTTCTGACCCTTTTATTATTTGCCAGGGCAGAGGTTGTAGCCCCTTGGTGAAATTTAATTATACCCTCCACCAAATCCAATTACTACCCACACCCATGAAATCCCATTATAACTTTCTTTTGCTTCATTAGAGATACACCAAGACAGGTCCCTTCCTAATCCATTATGGCAGATTCCCTAAAGAATGTTAGTTAGAGATTTTGCATATATTGTTCATTACTTCGCAGTGCAAATATGCAAAAATGCAAATGACCTACCATTAACTTGCTTAAAGATCAGGAAGGGGTGTCCTCTTCCTGACTGGTCTGGGTGGCTTCTGTTGCAGAGACCTCTGTCTTGGAACTGCCCATGGCAAGATGTGTGCCTGCTGATGGGAAGCCTGGCAGTAATACCATCAAGCCTTATGTCCAGAAGAGCACAAAATGTTTCTCCAATCAGAAGGGAGCATTGGGTTGTTTTGGTACCGGGCTGTGGCGGGTGGCCAAGAGAACAAAACTCCTTTTGTACTTTTTCCGTGCTTAAAACACTAGACTCAACTGAGATGTAGTTTGGGGTAGGACAGACCTTTCCTGCAGGGGTTGGGGAACCCAGCTGTTCTTCCCCTGCAGGAATGCCTGAGCCATGCTGTGGGGCAGGCCGGCTGATGTGTGCTGGGTACCGGCGGTGGGGCATCAGTCCAGTGTAGTTTCTATCAAATTTGAACTGAGGAAGAAAATAAAAGAGACCAAGCACATATCTGTTTTACTCTAAGAAAGCTGATTCCTTAGGAATTTCAGACCGCCGAGGGTATTTTCCTAAGGATAATCAGAGAATTAACAATCAAGCAACATCAAATTTTTTGTTTTGTTTTTATTTTCAACTTTTACAATAAAAAATTTCAAACAAATTTCAAGACAGAAGTTGAAAGACTAGTACAATAAATGTCTGGGCACACCGTCCACCTGGTTTCATTACATGTTAACACTTTGCCATATTAAAATTTCTCTTTTTTACCCTCTATGCATATGTTTGTGTGCGTGTGTGTGTGTGCATGAAATCATCTGAGAGTAAGTTGCAGACATCAAAACACTTCATCCCTAAGAGCTTCAATGTTCATTTTCTAAAAATAAGGATCTTTTCTTATAAAATCATAGTAACCATCATCATACCTAAAAAATGAGAAGTGATCTCACAGTATTATCTAAAAAAATTTAAAGAAAAATCAACAGCATGAAAAAGAAGGAGCAAGATGAACAAACATAACAACAGGCACTGGAGGAAGCAAAATAGAGAAACAAAAACTAATTAGTAACCCTAGGGATGTGTGGCCACATTGCATCCATAGAGCAAGAACAGCCTGCTATGAAATACAAGCATTCAGAGATCCATAAGTGATTGGAAAATTAAATATATACATTTACAAAAACAAAAAAACAAAAAAATCCAATATAAGGGCTAAAGAACAAATTTGAGAAAGCTTCCCAGAATGAAGATCAGAAAGACAAAAAAGGGGGAGTCGGATTAAAGGGAAATTTCCATTCCATCCATTTTTGATGGATAATCAGTGTAAAATCTATAACATTTCCAAGAAAGGGATTGGAGAATATAGAAAGGCAGGTAAATCAGAGAAATAGAAGAAAATTCTCGAGATCTGAAGAAAGGCAAAAAAGTCTGGAGGTTGGCAGGACCCATTGGAAAAGACTAGAGCCTGAAAACAACCTGGAGAATTTCAGAACATCAAGCAAGGGCAAAGAAAGGCCTCAAAACCCTCAAGCTGAAAACACGTGGGATTATTTACTAAGGCCTAAGAGTCAGATTGACCACAGACCTCTCAAGCAGCACTGAAGGATGCAACAGCTTCTCAACTGTAAGGTACCCATACATCCTTGGATATCTTGTTCAACTTCAGATTCTGGGGTGGGGGAATTCTGTATTTCCAGCAATCTCTTAGGTGATATTATGGCTCCTGGCCTATGGATCACACTGAGTGGCAAGGGCCTACAGGTCTAGAATAAAATAGAATAATATCTTTAAAGTTCTGAAGAAGGTTGCTTTGAATGTAAAATTTCACAGTTAGCCAAATTATTGATCAAGTATGAGGCAAGATAAAGGCAGATACTCAAATGCATGGTAAGTTCACTTGCTGTGCATTTTCGGAAAAATGTTACTTGTGGATGAACTGCAGAAAAGCATTCAAGAAATGAAGAATTTAAAAGACATGGATCCTTTCTGGAGCGAACCCAAGTGGAGTATGTGTGAAGAAATACCTGGATGGTAGTGACGTGACAAGCCCAGAAAACAATTAGTCCAAATTTGAACAGGAAGTCAGAAGGGTCAGAAGACTGACTTTAAGAAGGAAACAATTTCTGTTCAACAAAAAGAAGCAGGAAGATTCTAGTGATATGATAGAAAAGGCATGTTTCTTCTTGAAACAAGAGAAAGAAGAGTCCATTAAGACTTCAGGAAAAACAAAATCACTCAAGAAAAGCATGCTCCAACTACGAGCAAACTAAAGCATGACATGAGAATGTATTTGACCTTCACAAGGGGAAGCTTCCCCTTCTAGGAGAACAAAAACTACTTAAAAATGGTTATTTCTGGAGTGAGTTATTAAAGGTAAAAGATTGGGTAGGAGATTTTTGCTTTTTATTTAAGACTATTTAATAGGGCTTTTAATTATTAGAGATCAAGTATTTTAAAACCGTTAAAAAATATTATCTCCCTTTGATACAAAATGTTGGGGAGGAATGAAGAGTGGAATGAAGAGTGACAAAGAAAGGAAGGGCTTTTCAAGAGAACAGACCAACTCATGATACACGCAAGCCCACCCCATCCTCCAACTAACAACCCTCTTTACTCCCACGACTGGGAAGTATTCCAGATTATTCCCCCAGACAAGCAGGACATCAAATGTTAGAATGAGACCCTGAGACCCGCCTGTGTAAGGCGGTGGGTGCGGACTGAACCTTGAGCTGAAGACCTTGGACTCCTTCTGGTCCAGGAAGGAACCACATAGTGGACCTGAAAGAACATTCTCACCAAAGCCCTAGCCCTCTGGCTGTAGGGTGAGCCCCACGGATTAGCAGGTGAAGATGTTGAGATGCCAGTGGAGAAAGTGCAGATACCCCTAATGTCAGAGGTAGGGGCTGGGTCCACCCAATTGCGTGACATGAAGCATCAATTTTAAGGCTTGTGACTTGAATGGCAGCAGCAGGGGCTATAGGAGTGGCTGGTGCAGGAGTGACAGGGCTGTGGGTAACAACTCTGCTTCCCTGGAAGAGTGCCTGCCTTCCTCTTCTGAGGGCCTCCTGAAGAGAGAGAGCAAGTGGAGGGCGGAGGGCCTCACCCAGCAGAACCAGGGCAAACAGTTCAATGGACCTTCCCTGAAACCTGCAGACAGGGACTTACGTCCAGAATCACCTCTGATGATGGCAGAAGGAAAAACTACAGGGAGGTATAGAGGTGTGTGAAATGGGGCCAGACAGGCAGGCAGAGGCCTGGCAGGTGAAGGCTGTCAAGGCCTTGGGGGATGATGGGGGTGGCGGCGGGCAGCCAAGCGTGGGCCTGGGCCCAAGTTCTCATCCTGGAGGGGGATGGTGGTGCCCAGGCCAGGGTGGCGGTATTGGAAATGAAGTGTGGAGGGGGGCTGGAAGGGCTTGAGGGACAGAATTGATACAATGCATTCCCAAAACGTGAGCATTCTATTTTAGGGATGTGGAAGAACTTTGGAGTGATTTTAGAAAAGAGGACCAAGGTAGTTAGAACAGACAAGTTCTGTTTTTCTCTTTCCAAGTCTGTTGACCCATACACAAAGCTGGCACTAATTTTTTCGAAACCAGATGTAGCAGCATCTAAATATTTACATTTTTCCCCATCAGGACTCCATGTGTGAGATTCTGGAGAAAAGGGAGCCTTCTGGATCTGGGGCCTTTGTTTGTCTTTTCTTCTCTGCTCCCCAGAATTTGATTTTAATGTAGTTTTTCAAATTGGGGACTATGAGTTCTTGACAGAATGTGTTAATTTTGTGTCTTAATTTTGATGATCATCTAAACAGATACAGTCCAAGCAGTATACATAGATCATCAGGATAACAACCACATAACCAGAGATTGCTGTGGGGATTCTGGCCTTTGTCTTGCACTGCTAAGCCCGTCAGCACCAGAGAACACCTTCTTGATCACCAGGAACCAATGAGGAAAGAACAGATGTGGGTTTTCTATGATTAAAACATCTGTGTTTAGTGGCGGCCAAAGATTGGTATGATGTGTTTGCTGCTTGAAGAGGTATCTTAGTGCATGTCTTCTTCTGTAACAGAATACCACTAAGTCATTGATAAAGAACAGACATTTATTTCTCACAGTTCTGGAGGCTGGGGAGTCCAAGATCAAGATGCTGGCCTCTGGTGAGAACTACTCTTTGCTTCCAATATGGCACCTTGAATGTTGTGTCCTCACATGGCAGAAGGCAGAAGGGGAGAAAGCGGGGGAACTCACTCCATCAAGCCCTCTTCTAAAGGCACCTAATCCCACCCACAAGGGAGGAGCCCTCATGGCCTAATCACCCCCGAATACCTCCACCTTTTAATACTCTTACATTGGCAATACCTAAATTTTGGAGGAGACACATTCAAACCATAGCAGAGAGTTTTACAGCTCACAGAGAAGTATGGCAGAGGGATCTCTGCCCAGTCCTCAGAGGTGTGGGCATAACTCCCCCAAAGGAACTGGCACAGGCTTGAAAAAAACAAGTTCATGCTGCAAAACACTGTCTGTCACATGTGATTAGGGCTGTTGATTTGAATCTTATTGGTTTTGTAGTTTTGCTTGTATTTAATTTCATAGTTTAGAGTTGAACAAGAGCTATAAACATAAGGTGTTTATATCTAGTTTTATGTTTGAGCATGTTTGAGTAACGTTATAATTTGAAACAACTTAAATCAACATTGGGGGTTAAGGAGGATTGTTTTTCTTTCAGAAAGGGTTTGCATGGTACTCAAGTTGTAACAAACTAAGTAGGATTTCTTTTTTAACATTCTGCCCATTGCCATTTCATTCTTCATTTTGTCACAGATTTAAGACAAGTTACTTTCTCTTTTCAATTGAAAAAAATTCCACAAGTAACCTGTATTCCGATGACACTGGATGGTTTGTTGTTGTCATCCGGGGCTTGGGTTTCGGGAGGGGCTGACACGCGCATGCACTATGAGGAAGCTTGCTGGAAATGAGGGCTATGTGGGGGTGAGTGGGGGTTAGAGGGAGGCCAGGGGAGGTAAGAATGGGATGGGAAAACACTTGGGAACAGCAGCCAGCCCTGCACTAGGGAAGGTGGGCACATTTGCTTCCTGGAGTTCGGGTTAGCAGTCAGGACACGTTTGTCTGCGTGTAATAAATACCCATCTAAAGTGGCTGAAACCATAAGAACACCAACCATGCTCCTTGGTAACTCCACAGCTGGGGCCTGTCTGCCCCTGAGTCCCTTGCTTCTGTCCAGCGTCCAGTTCCACTGACACTGGAGTGATTTCTGAGTCGTCTCATCAGTGTCTTAAAACAGCTGCCACAATTCTGGGGAAGACAGCATGAGGGAAAACCTTCCCCAGAAACCTTCAGCTGAATTCCTCATAGGTCCCATTGGCCAGGGCAGTGCCCGTGGCCCAGCTGTATGAAAAATGGCATTTTCTACCTCTTTAGTGAGAAATTCAGGCCAGAATGAAGTCTGTATGGGGTGTGAGGGCCGCGGCTGCCTGCAGGAATAGTGTGCTCCTGAGCTGGACTCCACTGGGCCGGCTACAGATGGTGATGGGAAGAGCACAGGGGGTGCAGGGCAGGGGTACACTCCCAGGCTCTTTGTACCATGTGCATGGGACCCTTGGACTAGGCCCACAACAGGGATCAGCAGATCAATCACCTTCAAGGCCAGGCAGGTACCTTAATAACTGCAGCAGACCCCGAGGGACTCAGAGCACCGGGGGACTGGTGCACACGGAGGGCCTTTGCGCCTTTCCAAGGGGGCTGTAACCTCTCCTCAGCTCCCACTGACCATTGCATTGGGGGAACATTGGTTCAGGCTGTGCAGAAATTCTAAGTTTTCAACAGAAGATAAGCACATAATTTGTTTTTAATGTGAAATGGCCATGGGGGTTGTGAAGGGTGTGTCTAACAAAACCCGTCTATGGCATGGGGTGAGCAACAGAGCCTTGCACACAATAGGCTGCAAAGGAGGGAGCTCTGGAGGAAGAATGCACGCTTAGGCCAGGGCGGCCTCATGGCCAGATAGCCCAGGCTCTGTTTCACCCCCATTGAGGAACTGTGAAATCCTGGGCTTAGCCCCTCTGAGAGTTCCAGCCCTCACCTGTAAAACCGGGACCATCACCTGTACCTTGTAGGACTTTTACAGTTACTCCTATAGAGCACTCAGCACACAGTAGGGGCTCAATTAAGGCTGTGCTGTGGCTACTAGAATAAGCTGTGGGTTCTGCATTTGGTGATGGTTTGGTTGCCAGACACCAGGGCTCACGCCCCTACTGTGGCATGAAGTAGCCTGGGCAAGTTCCAGGTAGGAGAGCCAAAATGTGTCCAGGGGACTGATGTGATGTGGCGCAGATGTGTGGGATGGGAAGCGAAGGGAAGAAGAGACACCAAGAAGGGAGAAAGGGACTGGAAGAGCTCCCGGTTCCTGTCTACTATGGCACAGCAAACCACCCCAAACTTCCTAACTTAGGGGCACACAACCACAACCACCATGTTGGGCCTGTGGACTCTGCTTTGGCACAGAAATTGTAACCGGAAATCACAGAAATGGCTCATCTGGCAGCCTCCTGGGTCTCTACACCAGGCTCCGGATGCTGACACTGTCACTCAGTTCCCCAAAGCGCCTGGATAAAGGCAGCTCTTCAGACAGCAGCCAAGGCCTGGTGTCTAGCCCTGCCCCGCCCCTTCCTGCCACACACCCTGGCCGTCCAGGCTTCTCCATGCTGCTGTGTCTCTAAAGGCGCTCTGCCGGCAGCCCTGAAAGCCTTTGTTGCTGCTACCATTCCTTTTCTGATTCAGAATTTATGTCAAGTGTGAGTGCGCAGTCCCTGTCTGTGCCCACTGAGCTTTGAGTTCACCTGTCATCTCATCACATGATCCTGACAGTCTGTCTGCTCTTGCCCCTCCCCCAGCACATCAGGGGTTCCTGCGTTCTTTTTGAATCCCCAGTGACTAAACAGAGCCTGGCATACAGTAGGTGCTGCTTAGGTGTGGAATTATTGAAAGCATGGACTCTTGGCTTGGTGTAGTGGCTTACGCCTGTAATCCCAGCACTTTGGGAGGCTGAGGCTGGTGGATCACTTGAGGTCAGGAGTTTGAGACCAGCCAGGCCAACATGGTGAAACCCCATCTCTACTAAAATACAAAAATTAGGTGGGATGGTGGGTGCCTGTAGTCCCAGCTACTCGGGAAGCTGAGGCAGGAGAATCGCTTGAACCCGGGAGGCAGAGGTTGCAGTGAACCGAGATCGCACCACTGCACTCTAGCCTGGACGACAGAGTGAAACTCCATCTGAAAGCATGGACTCTGTGTTGAAGTCCTCAGCCCCACTACTTCTTGGCTATGTGACCCTGGCAACTGGCTGAACCTCTCTAGGCCTTTGTTGTCTTATGTGGACAATGGGGTGAGTGATTCCATGAACTACCCAAAGTTGTCATGAAGATTAAATTAGGTATTCCATCTAAAGAGTTTGGAACAGAGCTTAAGTTTGGAGCAGAGCTTAGCCTTAGTAGACAGATGCTCAAAGAAAATGAGTAGTTGCTACTATTAGGTGTTGTATAAATGAATGAACACATGAATGAAGCTCATTCGTTCTTTAAGGCTCAGGTCAAAAGCTCTCCTGTTCCATAAAGCTTTCCCCAGTCCTCATAGTAAAGGGATCCACTTTGAACTTGCTGTGCTTCTGTACCCGTCGTGTTCTTTACAGATCCCTCTGAGTATAGTCGTGTGTGCATAGGTTGATCTCTCTGTCTGCACTGGAAGACCCCGGGCGACAGCTGTATCTTATTCATCCTTTTAGTGTTCCCTATACTCAATATAAGCAGTAGGTGCTTTGTACATAGTAAGTGCTCCCTAAATGTGGCTGGAAGGAAGGAGGCAAACTGGAAAGGGGAAACCACTTTATAGCTAACTGGAAAGAGACACTAAGAAGATAAGTTAAACTTGGTCCAGATTGAACTGAAAACAACAACAAAACTAACCACTTTTAAGTTCGATTGAATTGTGCATGTTTTTTTGCTGGGCCTAAATCACTGCTTCAGATCCATCCATCCTTCCTGGTTTGAAGTTCAAATCCATGTTTTTTTGTTTCGTTTTGTTTTGGTGTTTTTGTTTATTTGTTTGTTTGTTTTTTTCTTGAGATTGAGTCTTGCTCTGTGCCCAGGCTGGAGTACAGTGGCGTAATCTCAGCTCACTGCAACCTCTGCCTCCCAGGTTCAAGTCAAATCCATGTTTAAGGCCCAGTAATTACTCAGAGCTGCTTACATGTTGGTTTCTCCCCGTTCCTAAACTTTCATCTCTCTCTTCTCCTCTACTCTATTCCCCTGCCCTGCTCTTCCCTCCCTTTTTCTTCTGTCATCCCCTCCATCTCTGCCTCTTATTCATTACATGAAAAGATCATCAACTTGGTCTTTTCTTCTTCTTCATTACATGAAAAGACCATCAACTTGGTCTTTTCTTCATTCTCATACCCCTAGGTGACCCATGAAATGCCCTTCAGGAACCTAGGCTTGCCAGATGTAGAAGAAAGAAATATAGGATGCCTAGCTGCATTTGTATTTCAGGTAAACATGAATATTATTTCAGTATAAGTATGTCCCATGCAATATTTGGGTGTCCAAATATAAATTGGGTGTCCTCTCTTTTGTCTGGCAATCCTATTGGAACCCCTAGGGCCAGGGCCAGCTTCATGGGGTGAGATTTGAGCACTGGTACAGGACCCTGCACTCAGAAGGGACCATGCTGGGTTTAATGCTCTGTTCTCATCATCATAAAATTCTTAGTAATATTTGAACAAGGGGGCCGGCATTTTAATTTTGTGTTGGGCCCCAGATTATGTAGCCAGTCTACCTAGGGTTCCTTGGAGCATGATTTGGGGCCCAGTGCCATAAGTACTGCCAAGTTGAGTGAATTTACCACTCTGTGGTACAAACCCAAGTGCGGCCCCACTGCCTGGATTCATAATGGTTATCTGGTGGGCTCTCCTTAGAAATCAGATTTTTCTATTATAATTGGCTCTAAGTGTTTCTGCCTTGGCAGCAAACTCTACTTGTTAGGCTCTTTAATCCAAGTTTCACTGTACCTAGCATAAATCAGTGAAATGCTTAGTGTGTGGAAATGCTGGTTGCTTCATAGATGCCTTGAAAAGTGATTTGACCTTAAAAATAACTTTTATTGGTGTTACATAATCATGTTGCATGATGCATATGATATTTATTGCAAATGTATGTTGATGATGTCATCATTCTGCACAATTGCTAAGACTCATAGTTTCCAAATGTTGGCTGTAGATTTGCTTGATTCCTCCTGCAGATGGGATCTTTTTTAAAAGAAAAGACGTGGATGTTTTGACTGCTCACTCACCCTAGAGTTCTACTAAGAAAGGGGCTCCTGAGCAGGTGTATATGAAAATAAAGAGTGCAGAACCAGCAGAACATGCAGAACCAGAGAACTATATGAAGAGCCACAAAAACACCACCCACAATCACCTATCACAAGTTGTCTTAAGGAAACCTTGAATAAGTAAAACACCAGACCACCAGACTTAGAGGAAAATGCAATCACTTGTGTTGCCGAAAATGTTTCACTTTATTAAACAATCTACTACTAGGTCCATTTTAAGTAATGAAATATCTAGAACTAAAACATGTAATGATTAAAATTTTTTTTGAATTTCTTAGTTTTGATAGTCACCACTATTATGTAAGAGATCACTTTTTTATTTTATTTTTGGACAGAGTCTCACTCTGTCGCCCAGGCTGGAGTGCAGAGATATGATCTCAGCTCACTGCAACCTCCATCTCCTGGGTTCAAGCGATTCTCCTGCTTCCTGAGTGACTGGGACTCTAAGCACGCACCACCATGCCTGGCTAATTTTTTAATGTTTTTAGTAGAGATGGGGTTTCACTATGTTGGCCAGGCTCTTGACCTCAGGTGATCCACCCACCTTGGCCTTCCAAAGTGCTGGGATTACAGGCGTGTGCCACTGCGCCTGGCCAAGAGATCACTTTTTAGGGGAATCTGGGTGATGGCTGGAGAGAATCATTCTGTGCGCTTTTAACTTTGCAACTTGTGTGAGCCTACAATTATTTTTAAATAGAGTTAAAAATTATATATATACACACACACACACACACATACACATCCTACATAGTATACTATAATATATTCAGGAACACCTCTATGAGGTGAAACAAGCACATCTTCATTGCATACTCAGTCTAGGTGGTGACTGATCTCTCTTTGCCTCTGCCTGGTAAGTTATAAAATAAAGTACTGGACCTAGAGACTGTAATGCCCAAATCCCATGGTAGCTGATAGCTTCAATCACTTAATCTTTCACCAAGGGGGCAGCAACAGCAGAAAATAAACTCATTTTAAAAATCATGTTTCCTTATCTCATGACCTAGAAAAGGAGCAGAGATCCAAAGTGAGTAATCTGCTTTTGTAATGTTTGCCAGAACCAAATTTATCTCCCTTGTCTTTCTTAACTTTAGCACCTGAACTTGAATATTGTATCATTCTAATTTTAATTCTGGTTAGAGTGAGTTACTTCTACCCAATTTTAGTTGCTTAAATGGAAAAAGTGGAAATAGTGGCAGAAGTTAAAGGAGATTATCAAGGAATTGGACCTATTGGATGAGATAGGGAGAACAGGAAGGGAATGTACTTAGTCATTCACTCTTTCAACGGTGAGTCCTCGCCTCTGGGCTCTGTGCAATACATTGTCTGATGACACAAGGATGGACACACTCTGACCCACTGACACTAGCTTTCCAGGCTGCAGGAAGACAGCAAGGCAGTAAACAAGTTGTGGTCTGCAGCACCAGGTAGCCATAAATGCTATGGAGAAAAATAGAGCAATAGGGAAAGCTGTGGGGGTGGGAATCAGAGAAAGCAATTTGTTCATACTTGGAATGACGTTGCTTCTGCAGCAAGAGTAAGATAGAGTTACAGCCATCATAAATTTTATAGATTAGCAAAAACAAAGTTAAATCTTAATCCTGGTATTGCGTTAGTGAAATGGAACTGGATTGCTATATCACTTTAATTTTAATTCCAGTTAAAGTCAGTTTATTTTCCCCACTTTTCCAGATCCTGGCAGGGTTTGATTCTCACACTTATTTTATATAGCAGCAGCCATAAAAATGTACATGTTCTTTGACCCATAATGCAGTGATTCTCAGTCTCACTGGACCTAATGCCCTCTTTTTGACAATAAATATTTTGTAACACTCCCTTTACTATCCTGAATGAAATCACGGATCACATAACCTATCTAGAGACATAATTGCAAGAATTCAAGACAACACTTAAGGAAACCAAAGGAAAGTTATTTATATTATAAATATATTTATTTAATAATAAAGTAAACATGAACACAGCAAGATATACAATGCCTGCATCTATACTCAGAATTACTGTGTCAGCCTTGAATGCAGATGCCCAGACTTACGGACCAGTCACACGTGGGAGCATTGCAGGTTGCCATGGCGATGGGAAAGGAGAGGAGGCTGTGTCACTTGTGCGCTGGCCTAAAGCACCTCTAATTTCAAGGGAACAGGGGAGTTTAATTCTTCCATAGGCCTGGGACTTGGAAAACCTGAAAGCTTTGGTGTAACTAAGTTCAGGGCTCTTAACTGCCTGTGTGTATTTGACCACATGGCATTTGACAGGACACAGGGTATGGCACAGTCCTCTGTTGGTTGAGACGATCCCATGCATTTCACACCTGGCTCTGCCCACCAATGCCAATAAAGCTCCCCCAGGCAAAAATGCTTTGAAAGTTTTCAGCATCCGTCTTATTGGCGGAGTGGCCCTCTTGAAGAACCTCTGTATCTTTTCCGCGCTACCTACAGAGGGATCCATACGGCGTTGTTCTGGATTCCCGTCATAACTTAAAGGGAAACTTTCACAATGTCCGGAGCCCTTGATGTCCTGCAAATGAAGGAGGAGGATGTCCTTAAGTTCCTTGCAGCAGGAACCCACTTAGGTGGCACCAGTCTTGACTTGCAGATGGAACAGTACATCTAGAAAAGGAAAAGTGATGGCACCTGCATCATAAATCTGAAGAGGACCTGGGAGAAGCTTCTGCTGGCGGTTCGTCCCATTGTTGCCATTGAAAACCCTGCTGATGTCAGTGTTATATCCTCCAGGAATACTGGCCAGAGGGCCATGCTGAAGTTTGCTGCTGCCACTGGAGCCACTCTAATTGCTGGCCGCTTCACTCCTGGAACCTTCACTAACCAGATCCAGGCAGCCTTCAGGGAGCCACAGCTTCTTGTGGTTACTGACCCCAGGGCTGACCACCAGCCTCTCACGGAGGCATCTTATGTTAACCTACCTGCCATTGCTCTGTGTAACACAGATTCTCCTGTGCGCTATGTGGACATTGCCATCCCATGCAACAACAGGGGAGCTCACTCAGTGGGTTTGATGTGGTGGATGCTGGCTCGGGAAGTTCTGCGCATGCGTGGCACCATTTTCCGTGAACACCCGTGGGAGGTCATGCCTGAGCTCTACTTCTACAGAGATCCTGAAGAGATTGAAAAAGAAGAGCAGGCTGCTGCTGAAAAGGCAGTGACCAAGAAGGAATTTCAGGGTGAATGGACTGCTCCAGCTCCTGAGTTCACTGCTACTCAGCCTGAGGTTGCAGACTAGTCTGAAGGTGTGCAGGTCCCCTCTGTGCCTATTCAGAAGTTCCCTACTGAAGACTGGAGTGCTCAGCCTGCCACGGAAGACTGGTCTGCAGCTCCCACTGCTCAGGCCACTGAATGGGTAGGAGCAACCACTGAATGGTCTTAAGCTGTTCTTGCACGGGCTCTTAAGCAACATGGAAAAATGGTTGATGGAAAATAAACAACAGTTTCTTAAAAAAAAAAAAAAAAGAACCTCTGTATCAATCAAGTTCATGGGGAATTATTCACAGGTAATAATATAAAATATGACTATGCTATTTGTCTGCTTATATTGCTATCAAGGTTATTATGACAATGTAAAACTGGAAACAACCTAAGTATCCAACCAAATGGAAATGTTTAGTTAGCTATGATTTATCAAAACAAAATTATATGGTCAGTAAATACATAGAATTCTACACAACAGTGCGAACCAAAAATGTCATTTATGATATACAGTTGATTGAAAGCATGCATAACATTTTGTTTAATCTATATAAAAACATGTATGCATATAAAGAAAAGAAGAAATATTCTGAAATTGATAATTGAAAGAGAATGAATCAGCTATGTATTGATTTGTAACAAACCACCCCAAAATGTAGTGGTTTGAGACAACAATTTGTTAGCTCATGATTCTGTAGGTCAACAGTTTGGGCTAAGCTCACATGATGTGGTTTTTCTGCTGGTCTTACCTGGGCTCACTCATGCTGTGGCAGCAGCATGTCGGGGCTGAGTGGAAGCATACTGGTCCAAGGTGGCCTCACTCACATGTCTAGTGGTTGTTGCTGACCATCAGCTGAGTTTCTGCAGCGGGCTAGCCATGGACATCTTCTTTGAACCACCACAGAAAAGCATGCAGTATTTTAGGCCCCAATTATAACTTTAAAGCTGCTGAAGTAGAAGATTGATAGAGGGTAGACACTGTTTTATTTGTGCATTTCAATACTATTCCCCAAAAGTCTAATTGACCAGAGAATGTCAGGGGTGAAAAAGAGAATGGACCAGCCATCTGTCCATGGAAGACAAGCGGGTTTTACCAAAGTGTCAGCTAAAACAGTTGGTCCCAGGACCAGTGTTAGAGACTGGTACAGGCAAGAAGAGAGAGCAAGCAGTAAGCAGTTAGTGAAGTCGGCCACAGGGGAGGATGGGGGATGGTGTGATAAATGCCCCACATTTGCCTTGGGAAAGTAGAGGCCATTTTAAGAATCAGGTCTTGTATTTGATTCCTTCCAAGGAGTTTGCTAAGTGACAAATAGATCTTATTGGGTTGCAGTATTAAAGATATTGTCGTTTTTTACACTGCTGAGACTGATGAGTGATAAACTCTCTGCACAGGTTGTGGGGCGGGAACTGCTGGCCCAATACACCAAACAGTATGAAGAAAAACCACTCTTTGTCCTGCTCCAAAACTGGACTGAATCTGTTGGGGACAAGCTGAGAACAAGGTACGTATTACTGAGACCATCGTCATCATCTGCCTTCAGTGGCTTATCATGAAGCCTGCGTTAACAGAGCCTTGGCATAACTCACTCTCGCTTGAGATTTTTAGTGTTTGCTATGTGCAAGAAATCTGTGAATATGTAAAATTAATGCTTATACACTCACTACCAACTTAAAAACTAAAACATTGCTCATTCTGTTCTTTCTCCTTGAGTTCCCTTTTAATTTCATGTTCACTGTTCCAATCAGTTTACAGGATTTAATCCTAAAAACCCCACGAGTTTTTATTTCCATTTGGCAAGTTTCCAAATGGTGAGTTCTTATTTCCATTTCACAGATGAAGAAACTGAGACACAGAGGTTAAGTACCTTGCTTACCATTTCCAAATGGTAAGTTCTTATTTCCATTTCATGGATGAGGAAACTGAGGCACAGAGGTTAAGTACCTTGCTCAAGGTTACATGGCTAGTGAGTGGCAGAGATGAGATTTGAACCTAGACAGTCTGGCTTCAACATCCATGCTTTTGGTTGTTTGTATTGATCTTTCAGTATTGTCCGTTAGCTTTATAAATAAAACATTATATATATAGTATTTTGTAACTTTGTTTTCACTCAGTATTTTGTTTCTCAGAATCATTTACATTGTTATGTATAGCTGCAGAACTCCTCTTCACAATATTCTGTAATTTTCCATCCTGTATGTATGCCACACTGTACTTATCCATTCTAATCTCTGGTATCTTGGACATTTGGGTCATGTATGGTTTTTTGGTATTTTGCATGATGCTGTTATGAAAAACCCTGTACATGTTTTCTGGGGGATGTGCACAAGAGTTTTTATAGGGCTTTCAAACTTAGTTAACATTACTTAGAGTAAGAAATACGCTTTAAATCACCATGGACACCCATATATCCATAGGACCTCCATTTCAGAAGCAACTGAAGCAAACAGTTCATGGAGCAGTGGCTACCTCCCTGTTTATTACTAATGATGCTCTCTGATACTTTTAAATTTTATTTTTAAAGAAAACTGATCTTAGCAGAATATTGATTTCAGCCAGACGTGGTGGCTCATGCCTGTGATCCTAGCACTTTGGGAGGCCAGGACAGAAGGACTGCTCAAGCCCAGGAGTTCGAGACCAGCCTGGGCAGTATGGTGAGACCCCCTGTCTCTACAAAATTAATACAAAAATTAGCAAGGCATGGTGGCACATGACTGTGGTCCCATCTGCTCAGGAGCCTGAGGCAGGAGGATCACTTGAGCCTGGGAGGCAGAGGTTGAAGTGAGCCAAGATCATGCCAGTGTACTCCAGCCTGGGCAACAGAGTGAGACCCTGCCTAAAAAAATAAAATAAAAATAAAAGTAAAAAAGGCCAGGTGCAGTGGCTCATGCCTGTGAGGCACTTTGGGAGGCTGAGGCGGGCGGATCACAAGGTCAGGAGATGGAGACCATCCTGGCTAACACAGTGAAACCCCGTCTCTACAAAAAAATTAGCTGGGCGTGGTGGTGGGCGCCTGTAGTTCCAGCTACTTGGGAGACTGAGGCAGGAGGATGGCGTGAACCCAGGAGGCAGAGCTTGCAGTGAGCGGAGATGCACCAGTGCACTCCAGCCTGGATGACAGGGCGAGACTCTGTCTCAAAAAGAAAAAAAAAAATACCCCAACCCTTAAAACTGATTTTATGACCTATTAGTTATATGCAATCTGTTGTTTGAAAAACACTCCCTTATGGTATATATTACCTAGGAATGGAATTGCTATGTATGGAGTAATGTTCAACTTTACTAGATAGTGACAAATTATTTTTCAAGGTGGTTGTATAAATTTACACCCCCATTAGCAGCATGTATCTTGTGGGGCCTTATTGTATTCTCACCAAAACTTGGTACTATCAGACTTCTTAATTTTTGTCAATACAATATAAGAAATGATCTCTCACCCTGACTTTAAACTGAATTTTTGCGATTACTATTAAGGATGAGCATGATTTCACATGTCTATTTGCCATTTGTATTTCTTCCTACGTGAAATGCCTGTTCATGTTTTTTGCCTATTTTTAGTGTGTGTGTGTGTGTGTGTGTGTGTGTGTGTGTCTTGTTCTTACTGATTTTTAAGGGCTCTTTATCCTTTGTTGTTATAAATGCTATAATTATCTTTTCTATGTTTGTGGCTTGTCTTATATTTTCTTTTTTTTTTTTTTTTTTTTTTTTTTTTGAGACGGAGTCTCGCTCTGTCGCCCGGGCTGGAGTGCAGTGGCCGGATCTCAGCTCACTGCAAGCTCCACCTCCCAGGTTTACGCCATTCTCCTGCCTCAGCCTCCCGAGTAGCTGGGACTACAGACGCCCGCCACCTCGCCCGGCTAACTTTTTGTATTTTTTTTTTTAGTAGAGACGGGGTTTCACCGTGTTAGCCAGGATGGTCTCGATCTCCTGACCTCGTGATCCGCCCGTCTCGGCCTCCCAAAGTGCTGGGATTACAGGCTTGAGCCACCGCGCCCGGCAATAAAATATTACTATAGTATTATATTATTATATCAGAAATGTAATTCAGAATTGTGTTTGCTGTTCAGGATCTTTGGCCATTTCATGTAAGTTTTGTAATCAGTTTGTCAAGTTTCTTAGAAATAAAACACAGGATGAATATTGTAGGATTGTACTTACGTGACATACCTAGAGTAGTCAAATTTGTAGAGATAGAAAGTAGAATATTGGTTCCCAGGGGCTAAGTACAGGAGAGAATGGGCAGTTATTGTTTCATAGGTACAGAGTTTCAGTTTGGGAAGATGAAAACGTTGTGGAGATGAATAGTGGTAATGGTTGTACAACAGTGTGAATGTACTTAATGCCACTGAGCTATACACTTAAAAGTAGATAAAATGGGCCAGGCGCAGTGGCTCATGCCTGTAATCTCAGCACTTTGGGAGACTGAGACAGGTGGATCACCTGAGGTCAGGAGTTTGAGATCAGCCTGGGCAACATGCTGAAACCCCATCTCTACTAAAAACATAAAATTAGCCAGGCGTGGTGGTGCATGCCTGTACTTCCAGCTACTTGGGAGATTGAGGCAGGAGAATTGCTTGAACCCAGAAGGCGGAGGTCACAGTCAGCCGAGATCGCACCATTGCACTCCAGGCTGGGCAACAAGAGCAAAACTTCATCTCAAAAAAAAAAAAAGTAAATAAAGTTAAAATGGTAAATGTTTTGTTATTTGTATTTTACCACAGGCCTGAAAACCTGCTGAAAGTTGCTTTGAAAGTATATTAAATCTATAGATTTGCAGAAAATTTGACGTATTTATAAAGCAGGTCTTCCCTCAAAGATTTTCATCTTCAAAGTGTCCTCCAGGGTTGTATAATTTTTTCCATACATAGTATATCCTTTCATAGATTTATTACTAGTTACTCCATAATTTTGTTGTTAAAAGAATATTTTTAAATTATGATTTTTATAGTTAATGGTTTATTATACATGCAATTGGGTTTTGTGTGTAAATTTGACTGTAAAGAAATTTCTTTTAAATGTGTCTGTAGAGTCTTTGGAGGTTTTTTCCATAGACAATCATTTGCAAATTATAAATTTTTATTTTTTCCTTTCCAACTATTATTTCTTTTATTCTTTTCATGTCTCACAGCAAGAGCTAGGACCACCAACACAATTTGAATAGAAGCCATCTTACAGGGTGTTCTTTTGCATTATTGCTGATTTTATTTATTATGTTAGAGACAGGGTCTTATTCTGTCTTCCAGGCTGGAGTGCTGAGGTTTCTGATAGACACATTTTACTTCCTAAAGAAGCTTATACATTTTAAATGTATTTTTGTCATTACCAGATTAATTTTATCAAATGATATTTTTCTGCATCTGTTGAAATGATCATATAGTTCTTTATTTTGTTAGTTTGATGAATAACTTTTGCAAATCATCTAATGTTAAACTACCTTGCATGCTTAAGAAATGCTCAATTTTGTTATGCTGTATTATCATATTTATATTTTCCTGGAATTGGCTTGTTAGTATTTTTTAGGGGTAAGAGATTGTATTTTTATAGTTTTCTATTCTTGTACATGCCTGATTTAGATTTATGTCAAAGTTTTACAGCTCTCATAGAGTTATTTTGGGGGGAGTGGTTTCTTATTCTGTGAAAGAATTTGATAATTCATCAAATTTGAAAATAGTCTGGGCTTAGCGAGTACTTTAAACTATTTAATTAGCTTAGTTGTTTAAAGACTAGGCTTTTCTTTTCATGTCAGTTTGAGTAAATTGTACTTTTCTAGGAATTTATTCATTTGGTTTTGATTTTATTGGTGTAAGTTTTTTTGTGTATCATTCTATCATTCTCTTTTTAACCTCTGCTAGATCTGTAGTTGTGTCTCATTTGTCATTCCTAAAATGATTTCTTGTGCCTTCTCCTTTCTTTGTTGTTGTTGCTCAGTCTCATCACATGTTTGTCTGGTTTATTATTTTTCAAACAACTAACTTTTCCCTTTGATCCTTTCTGTTGTACCTTTGTTTTCTATTTCATTGATTTATGGTCATGAATGTATTGTCTCCTTTATTATACTTTTAGAGAGCTTCTTATGCTTTTTTGTTTTGTGTATTTTTTAATTATTTTTTTGGGGGAATGAGATTATTGGTCCCTGAAACCCGAAAGTAGTGAACTAGTTTCTAAGGAAACTATTGATTAGAGAATGTAATCTCACAATCCTGATTAAACACATAGAAAACACAGTAAATGATGGTCTGGGATTTTTTATACCATTGGGATGAAGTGAAATTGAGAAATCTGTAATCTGTCTTTTTTTTTTTCTTTTTTTATTGCTGCTCAGGACCCTGTTTATTCAAACTGTGGTCCATCTTAAAGCTTGAAAACACGAGCTCCTACACGTTAGGACTGTTTCACTGGAGTCTTTCTTAGTTTTAATGTCTCCGTTTGTCTTCATATTCTAGAGTTAGTGGATCTTCCTAATATTTCTAGCTCTTGAGTAGGAAGTTTATAGTATGGATAACTTTTTCCTCCAATGTATTAGTTTGAAAATTGTCCAACATGTTAAGGAGTTGACAGAATAGCACAACTCCCCACCAGAATCAGTTCCATCCTTGCAGGAAACTTGTTCCCCAACTGGCCACAAATCATCTGCCCTTTCATTTCTTTTTCAGATAGTAGAGCAGGACTTGTTTCCATCATTTTGGAAGTATGACACGCTGTCACCCATATGCAAATCTATATCCCTAGCACATTTTCCAGGACAGAGTTGAGATGTGCCAAAGGCAGTATTCCAATTGTAAATATTTGGAAAGTTCCAGTCCATTTATTATTGTCTCAGTTATTAACCTCCAAAACAGTATACATCTCTCTCCCACACATCTAGGTTTTACTGATTCAGTCTCTGTGTTTATCCACTTAAATCCCAAAACTTTACTTACTCCAACTTTTATGTGAAGGAAAGCCTTTGTCATCAACATGTTTTCAGCACTCACTGTGTACTCGGCACTTCTCTACGCATTGGTGGTCAGCAGTTACTAGGGGCTCTGCCTTCATGGAGTCTGCACTCCGAGAGCAGTAGGATGGTAGGCATAGTGACAGCCCTGAGAAAAGCACTCTTGAGAAGGTGGGGACCTGAGGAAAGATGGGCTGAGAACTTCCTGGCACCCTCAAATCCCTCCAGTGTGCACCCATTTGTCCGCACAGTGACTACCCCTCATTTCGGCCTGGGAGGAGTCAGTCATGGTACTGAAAAACCTCCATGGGACCAGGTAAGGAAGATGGAGCATGGCAGGGAGAGGAGCCCCAGAAGGAAGTGACTCTGAGAAGGGGTTGTACCTGGCCCTACAGACAGCCCCATTTAGCCCTGGCTTGTCCCTGCAAGGGCTGCCTCTCTCCCTCCTGCATGGAAGCCTGCCACTGGGGCCCTTCCCGCTTTCATCAGCCTGTGGACCTTTAGGAGGTAGTGGTAGGTGTCCAGGAAAGTCAAGATTTTGCCTTGCACCCAACATGTTTTTCTACATTGTGCTGTAAAATTTACAAATATTCAGCAAAATTGAAATAATTTTACAGGAAGCACTTACGTACAAACCATGGAGATTCTATTAACCTATTACTGTACCTGCCATATCACTATCATATCTGTGGATCTATGTATGGAACTCACCCATCCATTCACCTTCTCTTTTTGATCCGTTTCAAAGTAAACTGTAGACATCAGCATATTTCTAAATAATTTAGCATGAGCCTTATTAACTAGAGTTACATATTTAGTTATAGTTCTTATGTAGAATTTACATACAATAAAATGCACAAATCTTAAGTGTACATTCACTGAGTTTTGACAAATACATAAACCTATGTAACTAAACTCTTATTAAGATATAGATCATCACTCCAGAAAGTTCTTTCATGCCCTTCTTGGTTAATCTTACTACCCAGATACAGCCACTCTTCTGATATTTTGCCACCACAGATTCGTCTTTCTGTGCTAGAACTTCACGTAAATGGAACCAGGCAGTATGTACTCTTTTGTAGCTGCCTCGTGAACTTGACATAATGCTTTTTGACATTCACCCATGTTGTTGTGTGTATTAGTTTGTTTCTTTTCGTTATTGTAGTATTTGACTTTATGGATATAGTAGAATCATTCTCTTATGGATGAATAGACAGCTGGAATGTTTGCAGTTTTTTGCTTCTGTGAGTAGAACTGCTATGAGCCTTCTACTTTTTTTTTTTTTTGTGAACGTATGTTTTTATTTCTCTTAGGCAAATAGTAGGAGTGAAACTGCTAGAACATAGGGTATGTGTTCATTTAGTTTTATTAGGAATTGTGACAACATTTTGCAAAGAGATTTCACCATTTTACGCTCCCATCAGCAAGCATGAGAGCGCTGGTTTCTCCAGATCCTCGGCAACACTCGATGTCAGTGTACTTAATTGTAGTCATTCTGGTGGATGTATAATGCTACCTCACCATGGTTTCCGTTTGCGTTTCCCTGATGTCTAATGATACGTATTTTAATTTAATTTAAACTTTATTTAACAATAGAGTCATTTGGATCTTGTAAAATACGCAGTTACAAAGAGGTTGCCTTTAGCAATGTTCCTATTTTTTAAAGAGAGTCTGCAAACTCTTTTGCACTGGGCAGGCTCCTAGACCTACATGACATGTGACTCACATGACTCAGCGAGTGGGTGAGATCCCCTTCCTGCAGCACATGCAGTTCACAACCTCAGGTGGACAAACATGTTCTACAGTCGGCATTCCAGGAAGGCCAGTTTCCAGCAACAGCCCCTGGAATGACTAAAACATACTTTTCAATAATATATGAAAGCCCTTTACATCTTTTATTAAGTAGACTGAGGCAGAAACCCAACTTTCTTAAAGCCCAGATTCAGAATAAACATTGACATCATTTAAATGTCCTGGTAATTGGCATGTAAATACCTCCCTCTTCCCTGTCTAAATGGAGGGCGATTATTAATTCAGCACTTGGCATATCAAAAGCACTGCATCAATTGCTTCTTAACGTTCCTCTCGTGCCTTCTGATTAAGCAACAACAGCCACTTGGGTTTTTTATTTTTAGTTAATATGAATTTAAGTTATTTGGGTCTTATAATAACTTACTTCCTCAGGAAGTGGGGAAAGGGGAGGGCAAGAGGTGGCTGCACTATGGGAAACTCTAAGTGTGAATTAACTCTTCCCCTGTTTGTCTAGGTTATCTAAAGGTTCATGGTGGGGCCATAAAATTGGCATGAAATATAGAGTTTCATGATGAAAAGCTTACAGGCTTTTAATTGTGAACTTGGTTGTTT
The DNA here is from genome assembly GCF_009764315.1 of Trachypithecus francoisi. Classification (NCBI taxonomy): domain Eukaryota; kingdom Metazoa; phylum Chordata; class Mammalia; order Primates; family Cercopithecidae; genus Trachypithecus; species Trachypithecus francoisi. The sequence goes on along the minus strand of NW_022681462.1, from coordinate 42,914,247 downwards.
TGAGTCTGTGCTTACGTCTCTTAACTCCTCTGTGCCTCAGTTTCCTCATTTGCCAAATGGGAAAGATGGGAATTGCTGCCTGCTGAAGAATGCCACCATCTCTGTAGCACACCCTCCCCTGTGCTTGCACACAGCCCTCTCACTTCCCTTCGGGGTGCCTCTTGCTTTAAACACTGATGTTCCCCAACAAAACCTGAGCTTGACTGCCTGTGTGACCTTGAGCAAGTTACCAAATCTTGCTGAGCCTCAGTTTCCTGAACTTTTTACTGGATAATTATCATATTCTAGAATTATTGAGAAAATTGAATAATTCACAGCAAATAATGAGTACAATTCCTGATATGTAATATATTTAATAAATATTATTAATTGATAAATATTTTGTAACAGATATATTTGATTATTAATATCCAATTATAATAATTATAGTAAATGCCCAGCAGCGGTTACTATTATAAACTAACTTCCGTGCCTGTAATCCCAGCACTTTGGGAGGCTTGAGGCGGGCAGATCACTTGAGGTCAGCAGTTCAAGACCAGCCTGGCCAACATGGTGAAACCCTGTCTCTACTAAAAATACAAAAATTAGCCAGACACAGTGGCACGCGCCTGTGGTCCCCACTAATCAGGAAGCTGAGGCATGAGAATCACTTGAACCCAGGAGGTGGAGGTTGCAGTCAGCCGAGATCGTGCCACTGTACTCCAGCCTGGGAAACAGAGTAAGACTCTGTTTCAAAAAAAAAAAAAGATTGTATAATGGTTGAGTCATACATGAATTGTATAATGGTTGATTATACTTGACAGAAATCATATTGCTATTCATTAAGAAAGACTATATAAAATATTGAACACTACTTATAATACAATAGTAAGTGGAAAAATTAGGAAACCAAATCATCTCTATACCACAAGGACAACCACCTAGAATAAACTGGAGCTAAGATTACTGAAAAGAATATTATGAATAGTCAATGAGAGATGGGATGGGGAGATTATGTATACTGACACTATTTTTCTACAGGAAAAAAAATATTTTTAAAAACAAACCCACTCTATTTCTTTCAAATGAAATTCTTTGGTGAGACCAACATAATGATGGTCACTGTGATTTTCTTTCAGTTTCCTGGCATTTATGATCTTGCCTTTCTGTTGAAAGCAGTGAAATTTCGTGAAAGGGTTCTTCAGTGGGGTTTGGTGACCAGAGTTTATTATAAGGTAAAGATACACGGTGTTACACTTTTCCTTTTGGCATGTGTTTAAGGGATATCCTTGCTGGTAAACTATCTGTTAAGTTTAGTAGAGAACGAGTCAGCTTAATGACAAGCTTCTGGAAGCAGCTAGAGTTCCTACAGGCCATTTTGCACAACACCATTGCTTGCTCTAGAGGCCAGGATGCTTCTGTTTAACCCCCTTTATGTCATCTTGTAGAATTCCACCTGCAAGCACCATGTGGCTGCCATAGGAGTTGATGAGTGGTGTAATTTTCAGCCCTTATCGAAATTGAAAAATCATTGTTTTATATGTATAAAGAGTACATTGTTCTCTAAGACAGGGAGGGGAACTGCATCAGGAATATGTAAAAATTAACGTTGGGTTAGTCTAAGATGCATTCTATCTCCTATTAAAATACCCACGAAGCTCTGCAAAAGCATAAAATCTTGTGTCAGCATTGATAGAAATCTAGAGGAAATTTCCACCAAGTACAGTGCCAGTGGGATTAGTTTGAGGGATCACTGTCCATCCTAGTAATATCTGTTTCATCTTCTGATCTAGTACAGAATAGCCAGTGGAACCCCAGGAGAAGGCTTTACTGCTTCCACTCTATGTCCAGGCCAGGGGCTCAGGGCTGCCATAACCAGAGTTCAGGTTGCTTCTCTCCTTCTGCATGGGAATTACGTTCCAAGAGGGCCAGAACTGGGTTCCTGCAATTCTCCCCATCCAGTTCACCCCTTTTTATATAAATTTCAAGGTCATGTCTCCTAGTACAACGCAACAGAGGTAGAAGGGAAGAGGATGGATGGTACATGGGAATGGGTATTCTCTTAGGAAATGCTTTGGAAACGTGCCCTGGAAGCAGAAAGCGGCCAAGATCCACCCTCATGGAACAGAGCCACGCTGGAAGAGAACCTGCCAGAAGCCAGGCTAGGAATTGTGTAAATCAATTTCTCCCCCAGGCATAGATCTGAGGTGAGGCTTTGCCACACCCTACGAATGCATTCAGGTGGGTTTAAATCACTCCACATATCCTCCACATATCAAACCTGGAGCCAGCCGAAATAAGAGATGGATATATCCAAAAGGAAAAATGCTGCAGTTGCAATGAAGAGCAGGATTAACAAGGGAGAAAATGCAATCTGTGAACTGTTTTCGAAGACTATATAAGAAAAGGCTAAAGATGAAATGCTAAGGGAAGAAAATAGAAGCAGAGTGAAATGGTAGAAGTCTAACCTATGGATAACAAATATTCTTGGAAGTGCTGGAACAAAAGGAGCAGAAATAATAATCACAAACATAATAGAAGAATAATCTCCTTCGTGTAAAAAAAAATCCTATGCTAATGAAAAAAAAGACTTATACTTGGACATAGATGAAAAATCTAGAATAAAGAGAACAGAATGTGAGCAACAAGACAGAAAATAATAGTTTACTCAAAAACAGAAAAAAGTTAGGCTAGCTGCTGTCATTCACTAGCTCCAAATGGAGTAATAAGTACTCTTCTAAAGAGGAAACTTCATGATCTAAGCATAATATTCCAAGCCAAATTTAATCCCTGAGTACGGGCAATAGGAAGATATTTTTAGATATCTAAGAATCAGAAGCAATTTCACTAATATAGCCTTCCTTAAAAAGTTATCTTAAAATTTACTCCATAGAACACCAAAAAGAATCAAAACGAATAACTCAAAAATAAGGAAGTCAAGATATAAAAGGATTGGCGGTCCCTGTGAAGCCAATACTATATGTTTTTAAAAATAGTCACAAAAGGCCGGGCGCGGTGGCTCAAGCCTGTAATCCCAGCACTTTGGAGGCCGAGGCGGGTGGATCACGAGGTCAGGAGATCGAGACCCTCCTGGCTAACACGGTGAAACCCCGTCTCTACTAAAAAATACAGAAAAAAACTAGCCGGGCGCAGTGGCGGGCGCCTGTAGTCCCAGCTACTCGGAGGCTGAGGCAGGAGAATGGCGGGAACCCGGGAGGCGGAGCTTGCAGTGAGCCGAGATCGCGCCACTGCACTCCAGCCTGGGCGACACAGCGAGACTCCGTCTCAAAAAAAAAAAAAAAAAAAAAGTCACAAAATTGGCTGGGCATGGTGGCTCATGCCTGCAATTCCAGCACTTTGGGAGGCCAGGGCAGGCAGATTGCTTGAGCTCAGGAGACCAGCCTGGGCAACGTGGCAAAACCCCATCTCTACAAAAAATACAAAAAAATTAGCCAGGTGTGGCAGCACGTTCCTGTAGTGGCAGCTACTCAGGAGGCTGAGGCAGGACAATCTCTTGAGCCTGGGAGGCAGTGGTTGCAGTGAGCTGAGATCACACCACTGTACTCCAGCCTGGGCAACAGAGAGAGACCCTGTCTCAAAAAAATAAAAAATAGTCATAAAATTAAATATACGGAAGCTAAAAATATTTTTTTGGAAAAAAGCACGATTAAAAAAAAACTTGATAAACTGGTTCTGTAAGAGTCTATACTGTTTTTAAAGGTAAGATGAAAGACAAAGTAAAAACAAACTGAATTTCTTACATTTATTACAGGGTAAGCAAAAGACCTTGTTTTGTTCTGACTTTAGTAATTAGAGAAACAGGTTAAAATATATGTTTTATTCAATTGAAAGCTAACATAACTACTGAACACAGAACGCTTGGTTTTCCAAATCACTGCAGCCGACAAAGCAATGAAGATAAACAAGTGGTCAGAAGTTTGTGTAATCAGAACAGAGCAAAGAGCAAATCAGAAAGCATGTTCTTAGGAGACTCAAAGACACTCCAGTGCGGCTCCTTTAAGTGAATCCACACCAAGGCCAGGAGAGCTGGTTAATAAGTTCCCACTGCGAATTGCTCCTTGGTTTGAGAATTTCTCCGGGATTGCTTCCCTAAATCTGTTTCCCATTAATTGTGATATCCCCTTTGTCTCTTCTAATTTGGCTCAATTCAAGACCCCTCTCTCTGGCCCCAGAAGATTAACGCTTTGATCTTGAACTGAGTTGATCTGGTAATTCCTTGAAAACAACATTTCCATTACAGTATGATCCCTTAAGCAGTGGAGAGGCAGCTTTTGATACATTTTCATCCTAGAGAGCCTTAAATCCCTCCAGCTCCCACCTCTGGAAAGTGGGGGATTAGATTTAAAATGGGCTATAATGTGAAATGAAAGAGGTTTCAATCCTCCTAGTAAAAGCACAGACTCTCAGATTAGATTAGATTACACATTGTATATAGAAACAAATCTAATTATATGCATTGGTGTATAACTATACACATCAAAACAAAAAGTGATATTTTAAAAGATTCTCAAAAGTAAACGAGTAAATGTGTGTTGGGAAACAGCAAGATATTTTCAGGTATCTCTCGAAAGGTTGTTATGTTAGTTAGCTGGGACTGCCATGACAAAATACCACAGACTGAGTGCCTTAAACAACAGAAATTTATTTTCTCACAGTTCTGGGGGCTAGAAGTTCAAGATCAAGGTTCCCGAAAGGGTTGGTTTTCTTTGAGCCTCTCTCCTTGGCTTGCAATGGCTGCCCCCTTGCTACCTCTCATGGCCATCCATCCATGCACCCACACCCTGGTGCCCTTCTTCTTATAAGAATACTGTCGTATCACATTAGGGCCCCACTCTAACAGCTTCATTTTAACTGAATCACCTCTTTCAAGACTCCCATCTCTAAATATGGTCACATCCTGAGGTACTAGGAGTTGGGACATCAATGTTTGAATTTAGAGAGACATAATCCAGCCACTACCAGTTGGCAATATTAATCTTATCAAAAGCATTAACCAGAAAGGCAAAATGATGACCCCATAACTATGAGCCTGTATGTGCCAACTACATTTTGTCCTCCAAGACGAACCCCCAAGAATCCCACCTCCTGATAGTCACACCCTTGAGTGTCTTCTTCCATGCTCTACCAGAGTTGGTCTGAGTGACATATAGTAGAAATAATGGCATGTTGCTTCCAGATATAAAACATTATGACTTCCATCTTGGTCACTCTGTTGCACTCTGTCTCTTTATCTCTAATCACTCTGGGCACAACCATGTCATAAGCATGCCCTGTGGGAAGGCCCAGGTGGCAAGGAACTGAAGCTTCCTGCCCACAACCACATGAGTAACCTTGTAAGTGTACTCTGCAGCCCCATTTACAGCTTCAGAGACTGCAAGCATGGGACAGTTGACACCCGCTGCAACCTCATCAGAGTCCCTGAGCCAGAACCACACAGTCAAGCAGCTTCTGGATTCCTGGGCTTTAGAAACTGTGTGCATAATGAACACTTGGTGCTGTAATCCACTAGGTTTGGGGCAGGTTGTTGCACAGCAGCAGATACCTAATCCAGATTTGGGCACCCAAAAGTTGGGTGCTGATATAACAAAAGCCTCAATGGGACTGTGGCTTTGCACCTGTGCAGTGAGCTTTGAGAAGAGTCCTAGTGGAAGCCTAAAATACCTTGAAGAAATTATTACCAGAAACCTTTATGGTCTTAACCTGTGGGTGAGGACTTGTAGGAAAATGAGGTAAAAATTATTGGAAACTGGAGGATGGGGATCCTTGTTACGTAGTGGCAGAGCTGTAGCAACGCTGTTGCCTGAAGTTATGTGGAAACAGAAAATGTACCGAATCAATGAAGTGATCCAGCAAAGGAGATGTCCATCCTACAAGCTGAAGGTGCTGCCTGCCTGCTTATTGCAGCTTTTAGTGATGTGCAAGAAGAGAGAGAGAATCTCAAGGAATGAGCTTTTAACATGCAGGACCTGACAGTTAATATGATTTTGAAGATCCCAAGCTCTCCATATGGTCAATGTGTTCATTTCTTAGGGCTGCTGTGACAAACCACCACAGACTAGGTGGCTTAAAACAAGAGATTTATTTACTCACAACTTTGGAGGCCGGAAGTCTGAAATCATGGTGGCAGCAGGGCCATGCCAACTCTGAGACCCTGGGTACAATCCTTCCTTGCCCTTCGTGGCTTCTGGTTGCTACTGGCAATCCTTGGTATTCCTTGACTTACAGCCACATCTCTCCAAGCTCTCCTCTGTTATCACATGACATGCCCGCGATATCTCCCTGTAAGTCTCTGTTGTCTCTTCTGCTTATCAGGGCACTAGTCATATTGGATCAGGACTCACCCTAATTACCTCATTTTAACTTGATTGCCTCTGCAAAGACCCTATTTCCAAATAAGGTCACATTCACAGATACCAGGGGTTAGTACTTCAGTATGTCTTTTTGGAGGACACAGTTTAACCATAGCAGCAGACAATGCTAAAATTAAAAAATTAAAATGGCTTCAGAGCAAAAGTATAATCCAGGACCCTCCCTGAAATGCGCAATCTAAGGATGAAGCCCAGGACATGACTGCAAAATTCTTTAAGAACTGAGAAAGATCAAAGGTAAGTCTTGAGTCACACAAAAGGCCTTCTGAGTTTACAAGTGTGTCTTTCAGACTCTCTCAATTTACACAATAAAGTTTCTAGGAAACTTGAGGGCGTCCTCTGTCAGCCTTCTCAACATCCCCAAGGGCCTATGTCAAAGAGATTTGTGGGTGTGGCTTTTGTCTAATGGAATAAACCTCCCCAAAGATTCACAGGAAATGCACAAAGTTTTTAAGAGAATTATATCAGCCAAAGATCTTTCAGCTTGTACTGAAAGATACAGAGACAATACAAAATGAATAGAGCCACTAAGCTTCTACAATCAGGGAACAAGTGGAGAAAAACAAAACAAAACAGAAAAACCTAGCTACAAACAAGTGCTCCTTTCATGAAAAAGTCAGGATGCCTCAGAGGGAAGAAGCAAGAAGCCAGAGGGTGGAGCCAAGGGTCACAGAAAATCAAACCGCCTGGGTGTGCATAGGACTGTGCCCTCATTAAGGAACTTCCAACATTTGCTCAGCTGGATGTCAGAATTTATATGGACCATTGACTCCTGCATTATTCCCATGTTCTCCTTTTGGAGTAAGAGTATATATAGCAGTTATCCTGTGCCATCACACCATTGTATGTTGGAGGACAAATAACTTGTCTCCTTAGTTAACAGCCTTCAAATGGAGAGGATCTGTACTTAAGGAATAACACCTGAGGAGGCTTATTTGCACCTAGACTGAATTTAGATGAGGGGATTCTGGACTGTGAGCTGATGCCGTAATTAGGTTAAACTTTTGTGGGCCTTGGAAGCTGTATGTTTTTTAAAGGAATGTGAATCATTAAGGATGATTAGGATGGACTATGATAGCCAAGCTCCGAGACAGTCTTCAATGATCCCTGCCTCCTGTAGTCACACCCTCATAGAGTGCCCACATTATATCATTGAAATTGTCTTAGTCTCTCTCTCTCTCTCTCTCTCTCTTTCTCTCTCTCTCTCTCTCTCTCTCTCTCTGTCTCTGGAAGCCATGTCATGAGCAGCCCATGTTGCAAATAACTGAAACTTATGAATGCACTTGGAAGTGTTTCCTGTAGCCGTAACCAAAGCTTCAGAGACTGCAAGCCTGGGACAGACAGTCAAAAACTTGGCTGTCATCTCATGAGAGAATCTGAGCCAACCATGCAACCACAATATGCCCGGGTTCTGAACCCTCATAGACTGTGTGAGATGATAGTATTTTTTTGTTGTAAGATGCTAAATTTGGGTATAATTTGTTACATAGCAATAGATAACTAATATAGCATCCAAAAGCAAAAAAACTCTTCAAAAGTTTTGGCATTGATAATACACATTTTTGAAGCAAAATATAAAGAAGAATTACAATATTTTTCAACCAATATTTTCATTTAATAATATAATGTGGCTATCTTTCTATGTCAATAAGAACATGATTGCACAAGGTACCGATGCTTCTATGTTTTTAGTTATATGGACAAGGTCATAATGAATATTCTTAACAGTATGGCTTTCAGTCTTTACATACTACAAAATTGTTCTTTACAAATGTTGAACCAAATTATACTTTTCCTGCATGGTATTAGGGTTCACATTTCTCCACTAACACTTTATTTCTCCAACTTTCTATGTTTTTACTGTTAGGGTTTAGGAGTCTATCATCTTCTTTTCATATTTTCATTTTATTTTTTTCCCATTCCCCCTACCCTCCATATTTTTATTTTATTAATACGGGTTAAATGCTTGGGACAAGAAGTGTTTCCGATTGCAGATTTTTTCTGACTTTGGAATATTTGCATTATACTTGTGAGCATCTCAGATCTGAAAATCTGAAATCCAAAATGCTCTAGTGAACATTTTCTTTGAGCATCAGTAATGTCAGTGCTCAAAAACTTTTGGATTTTGAAGCATTTCAGATTTCATATTTTTGGATTTAGGATGTTCAACCCGTATTAGAAAAATAGGTCCACTGTAAAATATCTACCTTTAATTTTATTTTCAGCATGATATTAGAAGCTCTCTGGTACTTCTTAAATATTCAGAAGTATTTTCTGATTATAGATGTTCTCTGTCAGAGACCAAATCATTCATTTTTTTCCTGTGTGTATTTCCTGATTTCAAGAGAAGAAAACATTTACACACACATGAGTGTGTTTCCCAAACATAAAATAAACGTTAGGCATGTGGGGTGGTGAACAAAATACAAGGGTTTTAGAATCACAGAATTAGGCCAGGCACGGTGGCTCACGCCTGTAATCCCAGCACTTTGGGAGGCCGAGGAGGGTGGATCACGAGGTCAGGAATTCGAAACCAGCCTGGCCAACATGGTGAAACCCCATCTCTACTAAAGATTAAAAAAAAAAAAAAATTAGCTGGGTGTGGTGGTGGACACCTGGAATCCCAGCTACTGGGGAGGCTGAGGCAAGAGAATTGCTTGAATTCAGGAGGTGGAGGTTGCAGTGAGCCGAGATCGCACCATTGCACTCCAGCCTAGGCAACAGGGCAAGACTCTGTCTCAAAAAAAGAAAAAAAAAAGTCACAGAACTAGCTTTTACCACTTCCAAGGGTGTATTAAGATACAATGTATTTTAAAAAGCACTAAAAATTATAAACCTTGCACTTGTGTTAAATATCTTGGTTACTACCATTAATGTAACCATTTTTATGGTCAATTCAAATAAATATTCATGAAGCACAGATAGTTTTCTAGGGCCTGGCAGGGGAAGACCACAAAGATTTTGAAAATATGCTCTCGCCTTGAGATAAGTCCACCTCTGGTTTTAGCCTAAGGCAAAAGAAAATATGTGCTAAATTAAGGCAAAACCTACAAACTTAGAGGAAAGAATACGGCCTTCTGCATTTTATTTTGTATTTTTGGCCCAGCTTTTTGCTCAGCTAGCTGTATGTTGGCTCATGTCTACCTGCATTAGTTTGGTGTATCTTGACATAAAATGATTCTGTTTAGCAATTTGAACATCTGACCCAAACAGAGTCTGGGCAATAGTCTTTGGACAGTGTCCAAGAGAGGGTGATTTCATCTAGAATTCAGAGATCGCCTAAAAATAACCCTGTGATTTAGTTCAGAATCTTTAAATTAAAAAGGCAAAAACACAAGTGGGTTTTCTCAGAACCCTGCTTTTCTTCTCAGCTTTTTAGTAATCGCCTTTAATTTTCTTCAAAAGCACATCTGACTTTAGAGATGCGTGGCCAACCCTTCTAAGCACACGGGAAGCCCATCTGTCCCTCCCCCCAGAGCAAGTGAGAAGAGCTAGCAATTCACGGTCAGCGTTGGAGAGCCGAGAAGACCACTGAGTTCTTGTGGAAGAATACGCCTTTGCAATCATTTGATAATGCATTCCCCTGCTTAGTATAGCCAGAATTTCACTTCAAATGGAGCCAGGAAATGCCCTTCCTTCAATGTGTCGCTGGCCATGGAAAGAGTCCAGCCCCCTAGCTTCCCTTGCCCCCCACTCTCCAGTTTTCCAAAATCTTGTTACAAACAACTCGTCATCACAGCTGCTGCATGATTTCGCCATCAGTGGGAAGGAAAAATAAACCAATAAACAATGGCTTGTCATCCAGGAACCAACAGGAAAAAGACCAATAGGATGTCCACCAGTCAGGGATCTTGATCCAGTAGCTTTGGTCAGGTGGTAGCTGGTAGATCTAGAGGAACTTGGAAATGCCATTGATAATGAAACCAGATAGAGAAAATCCATTGCTGGTCGACTTATAGTGCTCTGAGACGTTGAGGGTCAGGACAGAGAATAGAGAGTGATAGCAGCCACTCTGTGTTTGTTAGGTTTTTAGAAGCCAATACAGTGCCCTGAATGGCAGATGTTTTACAACAATCTCATGGCACAGAAATATCAATTCTGGTAGGGACTTTTGTAGTTCTATGAGGTAAGTATATGGAGAAAAAGATAGATTCTCAGTAATCAATCTGTTTAACAAATTTCTGTTTATTTTCAAATGTACCTAACAGAAATTGAGCAGATGGAAGGATGAGAATACAAATGGACTTAAAATAGTTCTAATTCTCCAAGGGCTGATTCCTGTTTTGTCCCTCATCACCTGTGGCATTCTCCCACCACACTGGTGGTGCCCCCCACTTCAGGGTGTATAAGTTTCACCTGGGAAAGACTAATTTGCAAAATCTGATACAGGTTGCCCTCCATCACACTGCCAGGCTGAGTCCCAAGCAAAAGGCAAGTCGTTTGCAAATGAACATCATTAATGATTCTGAAAATCCAGGGGCAGTAAATTCTTTGGAAACAACTGCTCTAAGTTATTTTTCCTCATTCAGATTTGGAGGTTTGGATGGAGAATTGGTGGAGGCTGGAAATAAGATTATTAGAAACATAACTTTCTAGAGCTTCCTGTATAGAAAAATGACTGCCACCCACAGTTTTTATTGTTGTGGTCAGCGTGCAACCTGACTACTGTTGTGTGTGTTTGACTTTAAACCTCTTAACTTAGATATTTAAAACATAATAAACCACAGTACTTTTGTAAAGCCTATCTTTCTAACAGATGCCGCCTATTCTGTTATAGTTTTAGACCGACAGTGTCTGTGCTCAGGTCACCTGCTTGGGGTTTGGAGTCTCACCTTAGTTCTCTTCTGTGGAAAATGCAAGCTGTCTGTGTTGGTGATTAGGTGGCACACACATATCAAGTGCCTTGGAAAATCACCAATAGGATGTCCACCAATCAGGGATCTTGATCCAATAGCTTTGGTCAGGTGGTAGCTCGTAGATCTAGAGGAACTCAGAAATGCCATTGATGATGGACTCAGACGGAGAAAATCCAGTGCTGGTCGGTTTGTACTGCTCTGAGATGTTGAGAGTAGGGGCAGGGAACGAAGAGTGATAGCAGCCACTCTGGGTTTGTTACGTTTGAAAAACCAATACAGCAATCTGAATGGCAGATGTTTTACAACAATCTCATGGCACAGAAATATCAAGAGCTTTATTCCAGAGACATCGTCAAAGACAGGAAATAAAATTAGTAACCAGATTTTCTGAGCTCATAGTTTCCATTGAGCTTGATGCATCTTCTTATTCTTGTGGTTGAGTTGAGTTAGGAAGATGACCTGATGGAGGGGCTCTCTTTGTATCTTCAGAGTGTCAATGGCTGCCTGTGCAAAGGTCACCTCGTGTAAAAGTGAGGTTCCCTCTTTGCTCACTGGGGCTTGAAAGTCCTGTATAGAGGGAACATATTCCCATTACTCAGTGAGAGATTAGGCTTAAAACACTGAAACTCCAGAGGTAGGGAAAGGACGATGTCATAGGAAGCTATGCGTGGTGGTTCAGGAAGGGATAGCTGGTGGTCTGGGGAGACCTAGGAGTGTATAAGCAGGAACATCTATGGCCAATGGTAACCACCTCCCAAAAGTACAGTGCTCCCAAGCCTTAGCTTGGCACTTCCCTCTTTGTTGTGGCTGGTCATAGGAATGTTCTTGTTTTGTTTTGTTTTGTGTTGTTTCCCTCTTTTTTTTTTTTTTTTTCTTTTTTGAGATAAGTCTTGCTCTGTCACCCAGGCTGGAGTGCAGTAGCGCGATCATGGCTCCCTGCAGCCTCCACCTCCTGAGTACAACCTATTCTATTGCCTCAGCTTCTCAAGTAGCTAGGATTACAGGTGTGCACCACCATGCCTGGCTAATTTTTGTATTTTTAGTTCGCCATGTTGATCAGGCTGGTCTCAAACTCCTGACCTCAAGTGATCTGCCCTCCTCAGCCTCCCAAAGTGCTGGGATTACAGGCATGAGCCACTGCACTGGGCTGTCTTACTCTCTTTTCTACTGCCTAACAACCCAGACACCAGTTAATACTAGGAATTGCATTTTCTCTTTTTCCTTCACTTCTTTCTCCATCTTTTTTCTCATAGAGAGCATCCTTAAATTCTCTTCCTAGGGAATCCTGTTGTGGAAGAGAATGGAAAGGAAAGAAGGAAGGGGAAGCAAAGATAAGGAAAAGGAAGAAGTTACAGTCCTGATAAGTACGTGGAAAGTACAGTCATTCCCATGGGCATGTGAGAGCTGCAAGGGACCCTGGGAGTCACATAGTGCAACCTACTCATTTACAGATAGGCAACCTAGGATCGAGAAAGCTAATGGTTTCTTCAAGGCAATACAGTCACCAAGGGCAAAGATGGGACTGATATTTGAGTATGCACATACCCTATTTTTCCTCACACTTTTACCTATTATTTTCAGTATCCATCAATGGATCTTTTTGGAAACAATTAATACTGTGGTATTGGCCTAGTGGGGATTTTCTGTTTTCCTCATTCCTTCCACTTTATTAATTGGAAGCAAGAGTTGTCTCTTCTCCCCCAGTTATTTATTGATTCAATTGGTTGTGATTTATATCAGCATGCAGTCACAGATCCAATATTATCATTTATTTATTTTCTTGCTCAAATTGTTCCAAGCTTTAACATTGAGAGCTCCTTCAGGTTGGCCCCTATGACCCTTTGAAGTGCCTGTATCCTTTTTTGAGTACTTCCTTACTTTATTTCTCATCTTGTAGTTTTCCTGCCAGTCCTGTAGTCAATCATTTCTCCAAGGAGAGCTGGTTCTTCTTCCTAGAGAATGGTATTTAAAAACCAACATCTGGTCACTGGGTGTGCTCATTGCTACTGAGTTGTTGCTGCTTCTAGGCCTACCCAAAGCTGTGAAGTAAACTCACGTATATTAACTCACACATTTGCACACAGGTCTGGATGCATGTATATTAGAAATCATGAGTTTATACTGATAACTCTGATTCCAGTACAAACAACAGGGCTGTTTTCTAGCCTACCCTCTTTCCTATTTCAAACGTTCTCCTCTGAGAAAGTGGAAACCTGGCTTTCATTGTCTACTGTATGTTTACTTATTTGCTCATTCCCTGTGTACACACCAAGTAGTTTCAGAATTGCTAAGTCATACGCTGGTGAGAGAACAATTTACTAACTAGAATACAGTATTTTTCCTTGTGAATTTAACCTTACAGTATCTAGTCAAAACAGTATTTTCAGTTTCTTTAATTAGTCCTTTTTTTCTCCTCCCTTTCGTGTGGTTTTGTTGTTTATAACAAGTTAGGTTCATTTGTAACTACTTGCATTTTACTTTGGGTTTCCTCTATATCCTGGTTGCTTTTAGTTAATCATTTTTTTTTTCGGCTAAGTGAAATATTGCTGAATTTCTAACATTCAATGCTATACGCAAAAGTGTCAACTACCCCCTTTCCATCGCTTCCCTTTTTTCCTATACACCCCATGTAGGTGGCAAGATATCTTTAGTTTCTGGGTTATCCTTCCTGTATTTATTTCACACATAGAGATCTACCTCATTCATTTTTTATAGCCACAGAAGAATCTATGTTATGGATATACTGTAGCTTACTCCACCCCTCTCTTGTGTATTTAATCCTTCCTCCCAACATTTGGTCATTACAAACAACATTACAGTGAATAGCTTTATTATATAAATTTTAGTATTGTTTGAATTATATATTCAGGGTAGGTTTCTAGAAATGTAGTTGTTAGGCTCAAAGGTAAGTATATTTGTAGCTCTTTTAGGTATTGCCAAATTCTCCTCCAGAGGATTTGTACAGTTTTCATTCCACTGAGTGAAGTCTGTTTCCTCAAAGTCTCATCAATAGAATGTATTCTCATACTTTTCAATTTTTGCCAGTTTGATAGGTGATCAATGGTAACTTCATGTAGCTCTAATTGTGAGTGCTTTTGAATAGTTTTTCATCTGTACAAGGGCCATTTTAGTATGTTTTCAATGTATTGTCTGCTCATATTATTTTCCCATTTTTCCATAGGGTTTTGGTATTTGGTCCATCAATTTTTAAGAGTACTTTCTAAATTAAGAAGTGTAGCCTTGCAGGGCGCGGTGGCTCAAGCCTGTAATCCCAGCACTTTGGGAGGCCGAGACGGGCGGATCACGAGGTCAGGAGATCGAGACCATCCTGGCTAACACGGTGAAACCCCGTCTCTACTAAAAATACAAAAAAAAAAAACTAGCTGGGCGAGGTGGCGGGCGCCTGTAGTCCCAGCTGCTCGGGAGGCTGAGGCAGGAGAATGGCGTGAACCCGGGAGGCGGAGCTTGCAGTGAGCTGAGATCCGGCCACTGCACTCCAGTCCGGGCGACAGAGCGAGACACCGCCTCAAAAAAAAAAAAAAAAAAAAAAAAAAAAAGAAGTGTAGCCTTTTGTATATTGAAAAAATTTTCTCCCAGTTTGTCACTTGTCTTTCGACTTTGTTCATGTTTGCCATGCAAACTTTTTAACATTTTTTAATATAGTCAAATGTAGTAGTCTATTTTTTAATTAAATCTGGAGTTTAACTCACAGTTAAAAAAAGCCTTTCCCTTCACTTAAGTTAAAGATAAACTCATTTCGTGAAAGCCTCAGTATTGTTTTAGGGAGTCAGAAAATGGAGTTTGAGGCCAGGCGTCATGGCTCACGTCTGTAATCCCAGCACTTTGGGAGGCCGAGGTAGGCAGATCACTTGAGGTCAAGAGTTCGAGACCAGCATAGCTAACATGGTGAAAACCCATCTCTACTAAAAATACAAAAATTAGCTTGGCTTTGTGGTGTGTGCCTGTAATCCCAGCTACTCAGGAGGCTGAGGCAGGAGAATTGCATGAACCTGGGAGGTTGAGGTTGCAGTGAGCCAAGGTCGCACCACTGCACTCCACCCTGGGCGACAGAGTGAGACTCCGCCTTAAAAAAAAAAAAAAAAAGAAAGAAAAAAAGAAAATGGAGTTTGAGACTGCCAAGATTAGTGAAACAAAGGAGGAACATCCCAAAAAGAAAGAAGCCACAGAAAAGGAAACTTCACAATACATGTATGAATACCACTCAAATCCATAACTGATCCCTGGAATATCTATGAGTAGATAAGATGCTAAAGAGCTCAAGGGTTTTTAAGTTGGATGGTTTAAAGAGCTGAACAAAGAATTCAACTGTTGCCCACCACACAGGCATCAGAATTTTTAGTCTGAACCCGTAGTTAGAGGGGTGTGGTAAACTCAATGGGCTTTTCATTGAAATCTCAGAAGGGCCATGCCTTAGGAGTAAAACTAGGTCTCAGGAAAAGGATTGCCTAAGGACTGAAGCTACAACCAAAAGAGGCTAAAGGCAAGCTAAAATATATTCTTCCTGACAAAGCATAAAATCAAGCCTCTATAAATTCAAGTTTATCTGCTAGTATTTTAACTGCAAGCTAGATTAAGACTCAATACCCTTTAGAGGACATCAACAGGATTTAGAGTCAATAGCATTATTGTGTCCTGTAGATAATTAAATATTATCAGGCATGGGAAGAAATAGGAACACATGATCCATAGTCAAGAGAAAAATCATCAAGAGAAGAAGACCCCAGAATTCCCAGATATTGAAATTAGCAGACAAGGGCTTTTAAAAAATATGAATTTATTAAAGAGTAGGTGGAGCATATGAATAAAAAGGATAAAGAGAGAGGAAATTTGAGGAGATTTTTGAACTATGTGGAAAAAGAAACCAAATGGAAATTCTAGAATTGAAAAATACAATAGTATTAATACAAAAAAAAAATGGTTGGGATTAACAACACGCTGGGCAAACAAAGAAAAGTGTCAGTGAACCTGATTAATAGAAATCATTTGAACTAAAGGACAGAAAGAAAAATATTGATAAAATAATCAGAGCCCCCATGACCCGTGGGGTAGTAACACACACTCTAACATATATGTAATTGGAGTCTAAGAAGGAGATGAGAGAGAGAGAATAGCATATAAAAAGGATTAGCCAAATATTTTAAAAATTTTTATCAATAATAACAGCACATAAATTCAAGATTCTAGCAGGAGAGGCTGAAAAACAAACAAATACAAAAATAAGAGCACATCATAGTATAATTACTGAAAACTAAAAATAAAGAATAAATCTTATAAGTTAGAAGAGAACAAAGAACATTAGATGCAAGAAAATCATGGTAGAATGAAGGTTCACTTTTCATTAGAAACTGTATAGCCAAAGGCCAATAGAAAGATATCTTTACCGTGCTGCTGAAAGCAAAAAGGAATCTACCTTGACCTCTGAATCCAGCTCTGTGTGTGTGTGTGTGTGTGTGTGCATTAAAATGAAAAGCTTTTTCAGTAATAGAATTTGTCACCAGCAGACCTATACTACAAGAAATGCTAAGGAAGGTACTTTAAGCTAAACGAAATGAAAGTAAATAGAAATGCAGATCTAAAGGAAGAACACTGAAAATGCTAAATATATAAGGAAATATTAAGCACTACTTTTTTGTCTTAAGGTTTTTAGAATTCAATTGATGGTTTAAAGCAAAATAATTACAATTATTTAGGGTTTATGGAATATATAAAAGTGAAATGTATGGCAACAATAATGTAAAAGATAGGTTGTAGTGTAAATGGAATTATGCTATTATAAGATTCTTACATAATATGCGAAGTAGTATAATATTAATTCAAGGCAGACTGTTATAGGTAAAGACTATATATTGTGATATAGGAGATAGACTGAGGCAAAAGGAAAACCCTTAATCTGAAAGAAGACATGGAAGAAGAAACAAAAATCAAAGGACAAGGACTTCAAGTAGCAGTAAGATAGACTTATACCCAACAATATCAATAATTACATTAAATGTAAATGGCCCCAACATTCTAATTAAAAGGCAAACATTGTTATAGAAGGTTAAAAATAAGCAAGGGCCTTCTATATGCTTTGAATGGAAAGACAAGGACAGGAAAAGATGTAGCATGCAATTACTGAGCATGAGGGAGACTGTATTAATATCAGATAGAGGAAACTTTAAAACAAGAAGTGTTACCAGGGACCAGGAACAGTGGCTCATGCCTGTAATTTCAGCACTTTGGGAGGCTGAAGTGGGCAGATCGCTTGAGCCCGGGAGTTTGAGACCAGCCTGACCAATCTGGCAAAACCCTATCTCTACTAAAAATACAAAAATTAGCTGGATGTGGTGGTAACACACCTGTAATCCCAGCTATCTGGGAGGCTGAGGCATGAGAATCACTTGAGCCCAGTAGGCAGAGGTTGCAGTGAGCCAAGATTGCACCACTGCACTCCAGCTTGGGCAGCAGAGTGAGACTCTGTCTAAAAAAAAAAAAAAAAAAAAAAAAAGGAGTGTGTTACCAGGAATAAAGAAAGTCATTTCTTGATTATTAAAGGATAATTTCATCAAGAAGACAAAATGATTCTAAACAGGTATACTCCATAATAGAGATTAAAATACCTGAAACAGAAATTGACAGAATCGTGGAAGAAATAGACAAATTCAGTAATTGATGAAATAAGTAGATAAAAAGGTACTATGACTATAGGCATACCTCATTTTATTGTGCTTTGTTTTATTGCATTTCGCAGATGTTGTGTTTTTTACAAATTAAAAGTTAGTGGGAACACTGTGTTAAACGTGTCATTTTTCCAACAGCATATGCTAACTTCATGATTCTGTGTTAGAATTTTTTTAGCAATAAGTAATTTTTTTGAGGTACATACTTTTTTTAGACATTATTGCACACTTCATAGACTAGAGTGTAAACGTAACTTTTATGTGCACTGGGAAACCAAAAAGTTTGTGTGACTTGCTTTATTGACATATTTGCTTTATTGCAATGGTCTGGAATCAGACTTACAGTATCTCCAAGGTATGCCTGTATAGAAGATGAGAACAACACTATCATCTATTTCAGTCTTCATGATATTTGTAGGTATTTATTGAAAACTATACCCAGAGCTACAGTGTGGACCATAAAACAAATCTCAATAATCTTTAAAAAGATTTAAGTAATACAGAGTGTATTCTATGTTGACAATAAATTAAATTACAAATTAATAACAAAATGATATCTGGAAAGTCTTCCAAATATTTGACTATTAAAAAACACGTGTCTAAAGAACTTGTGAATAAAAGAAGCAATCACGAGGGGAATTAGAAAATATTTTAAACTGAATGGTAATGAAAACACAATATACTAAATTTTGTGAGGTGCAGTAAAAGGGATCCTTAGAGGGAAATGCATAGCTTGAAATGCTTATCTTAGAAAATATTTTTAAAAAGATTTTAAATAAATGATGCAAGTTTCTACCTTAAGAAGCTAGAAAAAGAAGAGCAAAATCAATAGAATAAAGGTAACAATAAAGATGAGAGAGATAGTGAAACAGAAAACAAACTATAGAGAAAATCAATAAGCCTAAAGTTCGTTCTTTGGAATGTTTAATAAAATTGCTTGATCCCTAACAAGACTGATCAGGAAAAAGAGATAAAGTACAAATTAACAACATCAAGAATGAAAGAGCCAATATTATAATGTCATAACACATACTACAGACATTATACAATATGAGAATATGATGAACAACTTAATGCAAACAAGTTCAGTAACTTAGAATAAATTCCTGGAAAAATACAACTCTCAAAAGCTAACAAAAAAAAAAAAAAATGGGGGCCAGGCATGGTGGCTCATGCCTGTAATCCCAGCACTTTAGGAGGCCAAGGCATGTGGATTGCTTGAGGTCAGGAGTTCAAGACCAGCCTGACCAACATGGTGAAACCCCATCTCTACTAAAAATACAAAAGTTAGCCAGGTGCCGTGGCAGGCACCTGTAATCCCACTGCTCGGGAGGCTGAGGCAGGAGAATCACTTGAACCTCGGAGGCAGAGGTTGCAGTGAGCTAAGATCACGCCACTGCACTCCAGCCTGGGCGACAGAGTGAAACCCTGTCTCAAAGAAAAAAAAAAAGAAAAGGAAGATCTAAAAATGTTTGTTAAATGAATTTAATTTGCTTTTTATCTTTTCTTTTCTTTCTTTTCTTTTTTTTCCCATAACAGTGTTTCAGTCAAAATGAATTTAATTTGTAAAGAACACATTCCCACAAAGAAAGCTCCAAGTCCGGATGGTTTTACTGTTGAATTCTATCAAGCATTTGCAGACAAAATAGTATCAGTCTTACATAAAACTCTTTCAAAAACCAGTGTAAGACTGATAACCAAAATTAATAAGTACAGTACCAAGAAAACAATGACAAACCGATATTCTCCATGAATATAGGTGAAAATACGTAATAGAATACATCATAACAAAGTGGTGTTTATTGTAAGAATGCAGGATTGGCTTAATATTCAAAATATGTCAATAAAATATACAATATTAACAAAGGAGAGAAAATATGATTATATTATGGGGAAAATATATTTGATGAAATCCAACATGAGCTCATGATGAAAGTCTCAGCAAAGCAGAAATAGAAAGGAATTTCCTCAATTTTTGGAGACCATATCTACAAAAGAACGTATAAAAAAAATTACACATTTTTCTCCTAAAGACAGAACAAGGCAAGAATGTCCAGTTTACTACTTTTATTTGACATTGTATTGGAGGGCCTAGCCAGAGCAACAAGACAGGAAAAAAGAAATAGAAGACTTTACCAAACAAAACAAAACACTGCCAGAACTAATAGCTCAAAACAGGGCTACAGGATACAAACTCAATATCTAAAACAAATTTCATTGTATATGTTATCAAACAATTGGAAAATAAAATTTAATTTACAATATCAACTAAAAACATGAGTTTCTTAGGAACACATTTAATAGTAAAACCAAAACATGCAAGATCTGTACACTAAAAATTACCAAACACCCAAGGAGTAATTGAAACAAGCCTAAGTAACTGGAGAAGTATGCTGTGTTTGTATATGGGAAGACTCCACATTGCCATAATGTTCTTCCTCCTCAAATTAGCCTGTAGATTCAGCACCATTTCAAGCAAAATCTTGGCAGAAATGTTTGTAGAAACTCACAAGCTCATTTGACAATCACATGGAAATGTGAATGGCCCAAAATAGCCCAAACAACTTCAAAAAAATTGAAGAAATGTAGAGGGATTGTACTACCTGATTTCAAAGCTTGTGTTAATGCTTCAATAATACAGACACAGTATTGGCGTCAGGATAAACAGAGATCAGTGGAACACCACAGAGTTCAGAAATTGACCCACACATATATGTTCACTTGATTTTTTGACAAAGGTATGAAGGAAATTCAACGATGAAAATAATTTTTTAATAGTGCAGGAAACATCTAGATATCTGAGTGGAAAATAAATTAACTGTGACCTTATTTTCTGCATAATACACAAAGGTTAATTTGAGATTGATTAGAGATTTAAATGTAAAAGGAAAAAACTATAAACTTCCCAAAAGAAAACATAGGGGAATATCTTTGGGAAGTTGGCATAAACTGAGACTTCTCAGAAAGACACAAAAAGTACTAATAGGTAAATTAAATCTCGATAAATTGAATCTTTTCCGAAAGTAGACGTTTTTCTTCTCTAAAAGATATCATTAAGAACATACAAAGACAAACCATAGCCTTGGAAAAATTATTTGCAATACCTGTATCTGGCAAAACACTTCTGTCCAGAATATATAAAGAACACCTACAATGCAATAATGTATAGTTACAACCCAGGAAGAACTGCCCAAAAAGCTTTAAAAGATACTTCATAAAAGAATATAAAAGAATGTTAATAAGCACATGCAACTTTGCCTAATTTTTATTAGTCATCCCAGAAATAGAAATTAAAACCACAATGAAACACCATGACACACCCACTGAAATGATTAAACTAAAATGATTGACAACACTCCATCCTGGCTATGCTACAAAGCAACCAAAGCTCTGATAATGGCTATCTGAAATCTAAAATGGCAATCACCGCTCTGGAAGACAGAGTGGCAGTTTCTTATAAGGTTAAAAGTACACCTATACTATGACCCAGTAATTCCCTTCCTAGATATTTGGCCATGAGAAATTAAAATATATTCTCACAAAAAGACTTGTATAGGAATGCTCATAACAGCTTTATTAATAATATCCAAAAACCAGAAACAGGAAGCCAAACGTTCAACGTGAGAACAGATAAATAACTGTGATATATGTCATACATTGGAATACTGCTCGGCAGTAAAACTGAATAAACTATTGCCACATGCAACAACTTATGTGAATTTTAGAAATTACATTTAGTGAAAGAAGCCTGCCACAGAATAGTTAATACTTTATAATTCCATTTATGTGCCATTCAAGGTGGGGTGAAATTAGTTTTGTTTTGTATTGTTTTAGAGATGGGATCTTACTCTGTTGCCCAAGCTGGAGTGCAGTGGTACGATCATAGATCACTTCATCCTTAACTTCCTGAGCTCAAGCAATCCTCCTGTGCCAGCCTCCTGAATAGCTATGACTACGGGCATGTGCCACCATGCCTGGCTAATTTTTTAAATTTTTTTGTTTGAGTTAGGGTCTCACTGTGTTGCCCAGGCTGGTCTCAAACTCCTGACCTCAAGCAGTCCTTCCTCCTTGGCCTCCCAAAGTGCTGGGATTACAGGTATGAGCCACTGTGCCTGACCCCAGACCAGTTGATGGTGATCTGGTGTTCACAGTCTGAGGGGAGAGGGTGGTACTGCCTGGTGGGGGAGTTCAGAGAGGATATAGGAAATGTCCTGTATCTTGATCTGGGTGATTCCATGGGCATATGCACATGTAAGGAATCCTGGAGCTTTAAACCTAAGACTTATGTGTGCTACACATCTGACTGTGTTTTCTACTTCAGTTAAAACATTTACAGTTATAACTTAAACAGGTCCTCAAAGCAGTCAGACAGATTGTTTGCATTACAGGTTCTTTGTCTTTTCATGTGAAAATGGAAATTTAGAAATTCAGAACAGACTTCAGCTGCTGAATCTTGATACACCTACTCGGGGAAGAAGCAATGGCTAATGACAACAGCTCACACTCACCATGTATCTATCCTGGGCCAGGCCCCGTGCTAGGCACTTTTCAGTGTCACATAGAAAAATGGCAGTGGGTGCCCAGGCCAGCCAGCAGTATGGAATCCAGATAGCAGGGTGACCGACAGATGGTAGGGGTGATCTATACCAGTGGCCAGGGTCACAGAAGCCTGGCAAGAGGCTAGCAGTGGAGGGCTGGCCCTGGCCCTGAACACAGGCAGATGGGCCCTAGAGAGGCTGGAAATTCTATTCACTGAGGAGGATGGACCCCAGGAAGCAGGGGCCCAGCAAGGTGGTGAGGTAGGGCCAGTCATGGAAGTTGGGCAAATCAGCCAGCAAGATAAGGGGACAAGACAGAGCTGAGTTTCAGAAACAGGCAAATCAATGGGGACATGTGACAAGCTCTGGGCTCATGACTGAAGAGCATACCATTGAAGTGACATTTTCTAGCTTACCCTTCACCAATTGCTAGTGAGTTTGACTTGGTGTAAGTGACTGAACACCGTACTACTGTTCTACTGTTTCTCGAAGTTCCCCCTGATTAGGGAGCAGACTTGCCCTGGGTTGAGACATTACTGGAGATGTTGATATTCGGGTGTGCAGAAATGAGCCTGTTATTCTATTTTGCCCTGTCTGCACAAGGCCAGAGGGCAGGCCCTCATGGTGAGCTGGGATCACAGACATTTGTTGAGTTCCTGCCATAGCGAGGAGCCGTTCAGAGCCCATTGTCTTGCCACATAACCAGCAATCTTACTGCAGAACTGAGAAAAGGGACCCCATAAAGTTGTCAGACCATACGCCCTCACCATTTCTACACAAGCGCAGCAGTGACAGCCAGCTTCCTGCCTCCAGCAGCACAGCAGGGTGGAGACATTTCTGCTGCTAGAGGCCAAGTGGGGAGCAGCGGCCTTTATTGGGAGGAGGCATTTAGAACCAAGTATGCAGGTGACATGCATGTTTAGGACACAGCAGAGAAGGAAGTGCAGAGAAGGGAGAGAGGGGTGTCAGATCCATCCCTATCAACGCTTTCACCTTCTCTGGGGGCAGTGCTCACTCCAGCCTGCCTGCTTGCCAGCTTAGTGGCTTG
The DNA here is from genome assembly GCF_009764315.1 of Trachypithecus francoisi. Classification (NCBI taxonomy): domain Eukaryota; kingdom Metazoa; phylum Chordata; class Mammalia; order Primates; family Cercopithecidae; genus Trachypithecus; species Trachypithecus francoisi. Next base: position 42,890,757 of record NW_022681462.1, on the reverse strand, counting down.
GCGGTGGAGACCCATGGCCACTTACTGACCTAGAATCCCATGTGGCAGCTCTCGGTGACCCGCTCAGATTCCTGCCCCTCCTTCCCCTGCTTGCCAGCACCTTGGGCAGTTAGGTAGTCTGGTTCTGGTTTAGTTATTGTTGTTATTATTGTTGTTGTTGAATCCCTGATAATGTTTCACTCCTTACTGGCAAGTATCTCAAACCTCTCTCGCTGCCGCTTGCAAAGACATTCATAAGTTTTCTTGAAGTTCTAAAAAGTGGGCGGGTTTTAGTATTCTTAAAGGCTTAGCCAAAAATATAAGTCCCTTAGTTACAGTAAAATACATAAAAATGCTTAGTTGAAACTTCAAATGTAAAGCTAAATAAAAAATTAAGGAACAAAATGACCTGTAAACATTTTTATTTTTGCTGAATAGGTCTTTTTAAAAAAATGCTGCTTACCAGTTCTGGGGTGTGAGAATGACTTAGACACAATTCCTGTCCCTGAGGAACTCTGTCTGGGAGGGGAGGGTGGCAGGGGAAGTGCAGGGAGAGGGGATGGAGGAGGGAGCAGCGGAGAAGGAGGAGGCACGTACTAGGGGTTGGGCTTGGTGCATAGGGGCTGGGATGGCCGTGAGACTGGAACTGAGTCTGGAATGACAAATGGCAGAGCGTGCCCTGTCTTATCATCCCCAGGCAGAGAGTGGGACTGACCTTTGAGACAAGGCATAGGGATGTCAGTGAGCAACTGGCAAGTTCAGCCTGAGCGTCAAGCAGGTGTCAGTATCCCATTGGGTCACAGGCTAGAGAGGCTGGCGGACAGGGTGACTGGGTGGCGGACGGGCCCACAGTCTTGTGGGGCTGTGGACCTTCCATTTCTACCTTCCCTGCAGGGGTCACGGCCTGATCATGTGGGAGTTCTAGGGCGAGGCTTCTGCAGTCAGTGCTGAGAGAGTGACCATTTTAAGGCCATAGGAACCAAGGGCCCAGAAGAGTGAGGGTGCAGCCTGAGCTTGGGTGGTAGCAGAGAGGAGGAGGTGCTACCCAGGTAGCACCTGGGGAGGTGTTAGTGGGACTTGGGATGTGGTGATGGGGAGCGAGCTGAGGGAAGAGTCCAAGCTGGGAAGAGAGATGCCGTAGTAGAGTTGGAGACACAGGGGCCCAAGGAGCCCCAAATTGCAGTGGGGCTAGCGCTTCCCCTGCCGGTCGCTTCTTCACTGGATTTACCCCAAACCCCTCATGGGGTGGGTTTTCTGCATACTATACCCATCACCTCCCACTCGCAGCCCTTAGAATGCCTCCTGCAGCTGCCTCATGGGCCCAGCACCAGCTGAGCTGCTGCAGAGACTAAGGAAACAAAGATCTTGAGGCCTAATTTCTTTCCCATATTAAATGTACATTTTTCTGCCTTATGTCAGCTTTAAGCAGTCACTAAGGGCAGTCAGGTTCCATAACATAGTCTTCAGCTGAACGTGAAGATCATATTATTGAAACAAGATCTTTCTAGCTGACCGTACTCCAAATGCATGCTTTGGTGCCTGTAAAATCTATTTAAGGCCTCCTGGTTTTCCCCTTTCTATTCCTCCAAACACCAGGACAGTTAAGGAGGAACTTGCAAAATGAGGAAACTGTTAAGAAAGGGAGAAAGTATCAAACATTTATTTACACATCTGTTGTTGGAAATTACCAAGATCAATTTCAGGAGAGTAGAGTTCAAATGCGTGCTATGGATCATCCAACAATCATTTTCTATTCTGAAAGGCTCGGTAATGAAAACCGGACTCTTCATTTGACACAAAAGGGAAGAAGGAGGAGAAATTGGAAAGTAATATATTCAATTATAGAAGCCCTTTGCCAAGGCCCTATTGATTTCATGTTCTGACAATTTCAGTTAAGCCTCAGCAGGGAAAAGTTTCAGAAACAGGTCAGATTAAACACATACAGTTTCCCACTCCTGGAACTCTAGTGTGTGACAAAAATGATCGAGTCTTCACTAGGCATGGACTTTGGGGGTCTGCTTATATTGCCAGACTCCAGACCAGAGCTTGGAAGACAGTGTGGGTAAAAGAAGAGGCTGCAGAGATCCTGGCAGACCCCGTGACTGCAGTGCAGTGAGTGGCTGACCCTCTCTGCTGAATTTGCTGTATTTCTCTGCCCTCTGAATCTACTCTGAATTCATTTTCTTTTTCTTTTTCTTTTCTTATTTTTTTTTTTTTTTTTTGAGACGGAATCTCCCTATCACCCAGGCTGGAGTGCAGTGGCACAATCTTGACTCACTGCAACTACCACCTCCCCGATTGAAGCGATTCTCCTGCCTCAGCCTCCTGAGTAACTGGGATTACAGGCACATGCTACCATGCCCAGCTAGTTTTATATTTTTAGTAGAGATGGAGTTTCACCCTGTTGGCCAGGCTGGTCACGAACTCCTGACTTTAAGTGATCCACCCGCCTTGGCCTTCCAAAGTGCTGGGATTACAGGTGTGAGCCACTGCGCCTGGCTGAATCCACTTTCTTTTCTGCTCCCACCTGGTGCATCCATCTCTACTCTCACCACCCGTCTGTGGGAGTGGCTTCCTTCATGTGGTCATTGCCTGACCAGGTTCCCTGTGCCGTGCTGGATGCTGGGGTGGTCGCAGTCCTGCCCTGGTCAGAGCAGCGCTCACATGGCAGCATGGCAAAAGTTTCTGTGGTGGACATGCCAGCTTGGTGGGAGGAGGATGCCTGAATCACTCAGGGGATGGAGAGCTGGTGGGGGACTTCCTGATGAGGTGTCTTACGTTCTTGAAACCAGGAGGAGGTGGTTAGGTGGTGGAGGGTATTCTGGTGGAGAGAATTGCATGTACAAATATCTGAAGCAAGAGAGTGGTGTGTGCTCTGGATACGGTTCAGGATAGAGGGGAGCCGTGTGTGTGTGTGTGTGCACATGTGCATGTGCATGTGTGTATCTTTGAATGTACATTTACTGAGACCCTCCCCTGCACCAAGCACCATTGAGAAAGATGATATTTTTGCTGCTGTGAACAAGACAGTCTGGTAGGAGCCCCCTTTGTAAACAATGATGTGGGCTCTCATGCAGCTGTGCTGAACCAGCTGTGTTGGGGCCTGGGGACCAGGAGGGCCAGACAGATCGTATTCTTTGGAGCCATATTTATCTGGGTTCCAGTGTGTGACCTAGAGACAGATATTGCCCAGCTCTTCTGAGACTCCTCTATAAAAGCAGAATCTCTTTCTTCTACAGCATTTCAGTGCAGTGCTTGGAACGTGGAATGTGCTCAGTATGTCCTAGTTGCTGGACCCATTCATAGCATTATCAATGCCATCGATCATTTTGGCATTGTGTTTTTCTAGGAATATGTGTTGTGAATTCCAGCCTTGCACCTCAGGGGCACGCCTCCCTAGACAGGGACTGTTTCACCTGCTCCACCCTGCAGAACTGCCACCTGCCACATTCTGAGCAAAGGGAGATTCTGGTGCAGAGGAGGCTGGACAGGCAAGGGTGGCAGGGGCGAAGGGTAGAGGAGTGGGCCAATGCAGGAAAACACCTTGTACTTAAACTCTGACCCAGGCTCAGCATTTCACTGGGTCTCAGAGACCGGACAAGAACCCTGCAGCTGGCCCCCGAATCCAGGATACAGTCCTGTCTGGGCATTTCTCTTTCTCCATAGGAAACAAGCTGGAAACTGTGGACATCAGGGTGCCCTCTGTATCCTTTCTCCTGTATATCCTTTTTCTCATATGTAGCAGAATGTTGAGGGAGATTTGTTTACCCTGCTGTCTTGGAATTCTAGCTCAGGTTCAAAGTTTAGGGCAAAGGTGCCAAGAATCCCACATTCTCATCTCAGAATCCACCAGTGAGCTGCTGGCTGCTGGGCCCAGCCCCCTTGCTGTCTGGGAGACTGTCCTTGAGGACCGCCACACCTGCCCCTCAGTACAGAAAGAGAGCATTTCAGAGCTCAGGAAGAGAGGCTGTGGGTGGAGGGGGGAGGACCCTCTTCCCAAAGTCAAGCAGAGGAAACCAAGTTTAGTAGAGAAGACATCTAAAGATGAAAGGGAGGCATCATTTGGAGTGCAAATACATGAGAGAGGAGTGGAAGTTGAGACACTTGAATTAACCCAGGAAACAAGATAGAAAGAACAACACAAGGAAAAAGAGATAGAAATACAGGAATAAAAATAAAAACGAGATCTGTTTCTGGGGAATGTAAAAAAGAAAAAAGAGAAAACTTGGAAGGACCAAAGAATACAGAAAGGCAGAAAAACACAGAAAAATTAAAAATATAGAAGAGTAAAAGGTGCTTATGTAAGCACAGAAAAAAAGGCAGACAGAACTCATCTAGACTAGAAAGAGAGAGAGAAGAAAAAGTACAGAATAGAAAAAATTGTAAAGACGTAATACAGAAAGAAAAATATAGGAAGGCCGAGCGTGGTGGCTCATGCCTGTAATCCCAGCACTTTGGGAGGCCGAGGCGAGTGGATCACCTGAGGTTAGGAGTTAAAGACCAGCCTGACCAACACTGACTAACATGGTGAAACCCTATCTCTAGTAAAAAAACACAAAAATTAGCCAGGCTTGTTGGTAGGCACCTGTAATCCCAGCTACTTGGGAGGCCGAGGCTGGAGAATCGCTTGAAACCAGGAGGCAGAGGTTGCGGCGAGCCGAGAGCATTCCACTGCACTCCAGCCTAGGCGACAGAGTGAAACTCCATCTCAAAAAAAAGAAAAAGAAAAATACAGGAAGGCAGACAAATATATAAAGACCCTTCCACACACACACACACACACACACACACACACACACACACACAGGCACACACAAGAAAGAACATCAAACAGGAAGAGAGACGGGAAGGTAGAGATGAGGCTGAGCAGATGAGGAATGGTCCCCTCCTGACCTGGCACAGGCGGGGGCGGGATTCCATATGTCAGGATACCCCCAAGGCAAGCAACGGCATCTGGAGAGGCTTCTGGGGACCCCGAGGAAGGCAACCTTGTGTTCTGCCACATCAGCCAGTGCAGTCACAGAGAGGTGTGGGCAGGACCCCCAGGGGTCCCCAGACCTCCCAGCCAGGGCCAACAAGGAGGCAGGGAGGGCTGCTAGGGGCCTGCAGCAGAGGGAGGCAAGGGCAGGTACCACTGTGCTGGAGGTGACCATTCTGGAAGCCCAGGCCACAGGCGACACTTACTACAGAAAAGAAAGAGAAGAAAAGGAAGGAGGAGGAGGAAGAAAAAAGACTCTGTGGCCTGGGAAGATCTGGCTTGCGACATTTCCTGTGACTCTGCAAGGTGGTTACTGGCTAAGCAGTTCAGGGCTCACCCCAAAGAGCAGAAAGTAGGGAAGCAATCATTGTGTTGACCTCTATTTGCCTATAAAAATATTTTAATATAGCTGCATACTCCATATCTGTTGCTGAACTCCGTATCTGATGGTCGTCACGTAAGAGGGGCAGCACCTGATGTGTGTCACAAAAGCTGACATCCAGGCTCCGAGACGTCCTTCTGTCTGCCAGGCGGGAGTGCAGTTATTGATGAGGACTGGACTCTTTCCTGATGATGCCACCTCTATGCACAGGGAGATGAGAGGGGAGAGGGGAGATTTAGGAGTAAGCACAGTCAAATAATTCTAAGGACATACAAATGGATCTGGGGCTAGGTACAAAGGGAGGAATGTTTTAAACTCTGCCGTGGATAGGAGCCTGAAGAACTCAGAAGGTGGAAGCAGAAATCATGGCACTGAAAAGGCCTGATGCATTCTGCAGAGGATTGTGCACTCCCTCAGGTTTCTGCTTATCCTGTTTTAATCAAAAAATGGAATGTGCAGGGAGATATCTGTAGCCCGTGGAAGAGGTATTGGGCTGGAAGGCTGGCATGAGGAAGGGGCCATCTGTGAGTCCGGATGGGTGTGGGGATGTGTGGGAGAAGGGGCCCCATGGGAATTAACAGTGAGATGCAGAGCATGGTGCTGAGCCTTACGTGGTCCTGGGTATGGAGCAGGACAGATGATAATTGTCAAGAGAGACATTGAGCCCCTCCGCGTGACTGGAGGGCAGAGCAGGCACAGAACACAGGGCTGGAGGAAGGCATGGGCCAGACAGGGAAATTGAAGCTGTCGCAGCTGGTGAAGCCACCACAGGGGCCTTAAAATGCTGTGCGGGGGAGAAGGCCAAGGTCACAGAAGACTCAGCAGACCGAGGAGGGACAGTCCTAGACTGCGATGGTGGAAGGTGGGTGGCTGGGCCAAGAGAACGTGCAAGGACAATCTGAGCACTCACTCACTCGGTGAACTGCCACTTCGGGCCCAGTGTTTTGCTAGTGCTGGGCACCCTGGCCTCTTGTTGAACAGGTCAAGGAGGGACTGTGATCTCCTTTTACAATTAGGGGAGGCAGAGTGTATCAGCTAAAGTGCTTGACTGCAGTGGTTTAACTAAATAGGGGCTTACTGTTCTCCCCTAATGAGAAGACAGAGGCAGGCAGCCCAGAACTCACGCTGCGGCTCCATGACCAAGTAGGGCCGGGGCTCTTACTGTCTGTCCTCTCTGTCCCCAGGTTGTAGATTGAATTCTGTCCTTGAAAAAGATATGTTCAAGTCCTAACCCCCAGTACCTGTGAATGTGACCCTGTTGGAAACAGGGAAATTTGCAGATGGAATCAAATTAAGACGAGGTCACATTGGAGTAGGGGGGGCTTTAACCCAATATGACAGCTGTCCTTATAAGAAGAGCAGAGACTCAGGGAAGAAGGCCTTCTGCTGGTGGAGGCAGCGATGGGAGTGAAGCAGCTGCAAGCCAAGGAATGTCAGAGACTGCTGGCAGCCACCAGAAGCCAGAAGAGGAAAGAAAGAGCCTTCAGAAGTGGGCACGGAACTGCTTACACCTTGATTTCAGACTTCTAGCCTCCAGAACTGCGAGAAAATACGTTTCTGTTTTTAGCCACCAGGATTGTGGTAAGGAGTTACAGCAGCCCTAGGAACCAATATACCTCCATAGTACAGCCTTTAAAACTGTTCTCAAGGTCACAAGGTGGCTGAGTTCCAAGCAGGTAGGTGCAGAAAGGACAAAGAGAAAAAGGCGGTATCTTGTTATCAGGAAAGCAGTAGCTTTTACAGAGGAGCTTCCCAGTAGACAACTGCCTGTTCTCATTGGCAAGGGAGGTTACATGTCTAACCTTAGTGGCTAGGGAGTATGGGGAAATGAGCTTCTTTAAAAAAAAAAAAAACTCTGTTTTTATGTATAAAAATTATATAATATAAAAATTTATAATAAATGTTAGATATAATTTACATGAATTAAAATTAACCAATTTTAAGTGCACAATTAGCCAGTTTTGACAAATGCACTTGTCATATAACCACCACTAGTATCTGGATATAGGACATTTCTGTCACCCACGAAGTTCCTTTGTGCAACTTTGCAGTCAATCCCTTCCCCCATCCCCAACTCCTGGAAACTACTTATCTTTCTTTCATTGTAAATTTGCCTTTTCTATAATTTAATAGGAATGGAATGGCATAGGTTTGTTCCTCTTTATTGTGAAGTGGTATTCCTTTGTGTAGATGTGTACAATTTGTTTACCCATTAGCTGGTGGTAGGTATATGCACTGATTCCCATATTGGCTATTATGAATAAAGCTTCTGTGAACAATTTTATATGCGACTTTATGTGGACATGTGTTTTCATTTATCTTGTGTAAATACCGAGGGGTGGAATGGCTGGGTTCTTCTGTAGGTATAGGTTTGACTTTATTAGAAATTGCCCCACTGTTTCTAAAGTGGCTGTAACATTTTACACTCCCACCAGCAATGATGTTAGTTTCTCTGCATCCTCACCAATACTCGGTTTTGCAAGTCTTACTCATTTTAGCCATTTCAGTGGGTGGGTAGTACCTTCTCATCATGGTCTTAATCTGCATGTCTCAGATCTTCATCATGTGTTTATTTGCCATTCATTTTATCTTGTTTGGTGAAGTGTTTGTTCAGATGTTTTGCCCATCTGTTAAACTGGATTTTGTTTTCCTACTACTGAGCTGTAGGTGTCTTTATAAATTCTGGACAGAAATCCTTTATTATACGAGATTGCATATATTTTTGCCTAACCCATTACCTGCCTTTTCATTTTCTTAACAGCGTATTTCAATTTTGAAACAATTCAAAATTTGTGTCTTACCTCACAATATCTAAACCAAGGTCACTAAGACTTTCTGTTATGTTTTCATCTAGAAACGTTGTAGATTTAGTGTTTACATTTAGGTCTATGATTCACTTTGGGCTAGCTTTTGTATATGGTATGAAGTAAAGGATAAGGTTCATTTATTTCTTTGTTTTTTCATGTGGATGTTCAATTGTTTTAGTGCCATTTGTTGAAAAGATTGTTTTTCCCTCATTCAATTACCGTGGTACCTTTGTGGAAAATCAGTAGACCATACATATGTGGCTCTATTTCTGAACTCTCTACTTCGTTCTATTAACTTATGTTTCTATCCTTACCCCAATACCATACTGTTGTGTTTACTATAGCTTTATAGTAAGCCTTAAAATCAGGCAGTGTGAATCCTCCAACGCTTCTTTTCTCAAAATGGTTTTGACTCTTCTAGGTCCTCTGTATTCTCTTACAAATTTTCTAATTAGCTTGTATTGTTTTACCATACACACACAAAATAAAGTCTGCTGGCATTCATTTTGATTGGCACTGGGTTGCATCTATAGATCAATATAGGGAGAAGCGACATCTTAGCGATATCGAGTTCTCTGACCTATGAACACAATGTATAGTTCTCCTTTTTTTAAGTCGTCTTTTAAATTTTCATTCTGTGAGGTTTTTTTAGTTTTCATGTATAGATCTTGCATTTTATAAAATGTATTCTTGGTCAGGCGCGGTGGCTCACGCCTGTAATCCCAGCACTTTGGGAGGCCGAGGCAGGCGGATCACGAAGTCAGGAGATCGAGACCATCCTGGCTAACACAGTGAAACCCCGTCTCTACTAAAAATACAAAAAATCAGCCGGGCGTGGCGGCAGGCGCCTGTAGTCCCAACTACTTGGGAGGCTGAGGCAGGAGAATGGCATGAACCCAGGAGGTGGAGCTTGCAGTGAGCTGAGATCGTGCCACTGCACTCCAGCCTGGGCAACAAAGCGAGACTCCATCTCAAAAAAAAAAAAAAAGTATTCTTAAGGATTTCAGATTTTGATGCTATTGTAAATGGCATTTTTATGTTGAGTTCCAGTTCATTGCTAGAATACAGAAATACGATTGATCTTTGTATATCAATCTTATACTTTGTGCCTTTCTTTAACTCAGTTAGTTCCAGTAGCTTTGTTGCCAGAAGATGGGTCTTGATCCAGATCCTAAAAGGGGGTTCTTAGATCATGTGCAGGAAGGAATTCAAGGCAAGTCACAGTGCAGCGAGAAGAGGTCATTTATTGAAAACTACCCAGTTACAGAGTAGGGCATCCTCAGAAAGCAAGAGGAGGAATGTGCTATCTTTGTTTTTTGTCGTTGTTGTTTGGTTTTTCTTTTTGTCTTTTTGAGATAAGGTCTCCCTCTGTTGCCCAGGCTGGAGTGCAGTGATACAGTCATGGCTCACGGCACCTTGACCCTCCCAGGCTCAGGTGATACTTCCACTTCAGCCTCCCAAGTAGCTGGGACTACAGGCACCCACCACCACGCCCAGCTAATGTTTGTATTTTTTGTAGAAATGGGGTTTCACCATGTTGCCCAGACTGGTCTCGAACTCCCGGGCTCAAGTGATCCACCCACCTTAGCCTCTAAAGTGCTGGGATTACAGGTGTGAGCCACCATGCCTGTGCCATCTTTGTTTTAAAACCTTCTTATATGGGGGTCTTACCTTTGTAAAGGTTAAGCTAAGCTCTGTCTATGTGTGGGTGGGCTGACAGCATGGCAAAATTTATTATTCTGTTGATTTAAAGAAAATTAGTCTTTTATTTTTATATTTATTTATTTATTTATTTATTTATTTTATTTTTTCTTTGAGACGGAGGCTCACTTGGTCACCCAGGCTAGATTGCAGTGGCATGATCACGGCTCACTGCAACCTCCACCTCCCGGATTCAAGCGTTTCTTCTGCCTCAGCCTCCCGGGTAGCTGGGACTATAGGCACACGCCACCACGCCCAGCTAATTTTTGTATTTTTGGTAGAGACAGTGTTTCACCATATTGGCCAGTTTGGTCTCGAACTCCTGACCCCATGATCCGCCCGCCTCAGCCTCCCAAAGGGCTGGGATTACAGGCGTGAGTCACCGCACTTGGCCCCTTGCTTTTTTTAGTGAATAAATACATCAAAGCATAAATATAATTATCTTAAAATAATATATTGTTATGGGTATTGGGACATCTGGACTTTCCATTATTGTAAGATTATGTTCTTTCAGGTACATTTAAGCTGTTTTCTCAACTGTAAACATCTTATGACCATGGTTCGTGACTGGCAAGTAATGTACCTCGCTAGTTTTAAGATGGAGTCAATTTTAAAATGATGTCACCTTGGTTCTCCTGTGCTCCTATTTCTCTAACAGCTTTATTATATATTTCTTAGTCTGGACACAGTGGCTCACACCTGTAATCCCAGCAACTTTGGGAGGCCAAGGCTGGCAGATCACTTGAGCCCAGGAGTTTGAGACCAGCTCCAGCAACACAGCAAGACCCTGTCTCTACTGAAAATTCAGAAGAGTTAGCCATGCACGGTGTTGTGCACCTGTAGTCCCAGCTACTCGGGAGGCTGAGGTTGGGAGGATTGCTTGAGCCTAGGAGGTCAAGGCTGCAGTGAGCCATGATCGTGCCACTGAGGTCAAGTCTGGGTGACAGGAGTGAGACCCTGTCTCAAAAATAAACAAACAAATAAATAAATAAATATTCCTTAAGATTTTTCTACATAGACAATCATGTCTTTTTGAGTGGAGTCAGTTTTACTTACTCCTTTTTGTTAGTTTTGGAGTTTTTTTTGAGACAGGGTCTCATGGTGTCGCCCAGGCTAGAGTGCAATGGCATGATCATGGCTCAGTATACCCAGGCTCAAGCAATCCTCCCACCTCAGCCCTCTGAGTTCCTCGGCCTCCCAAAGTGCTGGGTTTACAGGTTTAAGCCACTGTGCCTGGCCTACTTATTCATTTTTAATCTCTGCCTTTAATTTCCTTTTCTTGCCTTATTGCCCTGGCTAGAATCTCCATTTTGGTGTTGAAAAGAAGTGCTGATAACAGACATCCTCATCATCTTCTTGAACTTAGGGGGAAAGCACTTAGCCTTTTACCTTTAAGTATGATGTTAGTTGACATTTTTTGTAGATCCTCAGCAGGAAAGTATTTTTTTAATTGCCTATATTGCTGCCCAAATCTATTTGAGGCTTTTCAAGAAAAGAAAGGCGAATGGATATGGGGAAGGTACTTCTTTATGCTTTCAGCTCTGTGTTTTAGCCGTGTGATGCTCTATCAGGAAATAGGCATATCTTTTCATTTGAAGATTTAAGTATGGGATGTTGTTGATATTAAATGTGACCATGTGTGACCATATTTATCTTTATAAACAGCATGCTTGGGAGGGGCAGGCTTTGCCAGGGAACTAACTCACTCTCAGTCCATTGGGAGGCAGTGTAGCCCGTGGTTAGGGACGTGGGCCCAGAGGCCTGGGCACCTTTTTCCAACTCAGTTCTGCAATCTTGTCCAAGTTACTGAACATTTCTGTGTTGCAATTTGCTACCTGCAAAATGAAGATCTTCATAAAATCTACTTCCAGGACTTGTGAAGACTTAATGAGCAAATACAATTAAGTGCTTAAAACAGAGCCTGTTTTCTGGTGCATTTTTAAGAAGTCACACTGAGAGGGGTAGTGCCCCTTAGCTGGCATAAGGCTGTATTTACCCACAGGTTTTCAGTAGCAGGTTTATTGCCTGAAGCAAAGAACAGCCATATCATTTTTTAAATCCTCTCCTGGAACCTCGTATTAAGGTTTTTTTTTAAGATGAGAGGGTTGATTTCTGTTGTTTCACAATATTGTTTGTGCAATACATATCTTTTAAAACCTTGTGCATTGCATAGGCAATTAGAGGGTTATAATGGTTGCCCGCAATACGCTCCAAGTTAATGCTGTCTCTGCACTTGGAGGCCGAGCCGGCATTTGACCTTCTGATGTGTTCATTTTGACCACTTGACAGCAGAATGGTGTGTAGAGCCTACGCTGCTCCCGGGTCAGCCCATCTGGGTGTGAGGATCACTGTGAAGTCCCCAGTTGGCTTCAGACTCTGATTTCCTACCAATAAACTCTAATTAAAGGGGACAGACGCGTCTCAGTCAGTTGCTTTCCTATTCTAGGAAGGCTGCCTTTCCGTCAGCTTGCCCCAAGACCTGGGTGCTCTTCTTCCTGCCTGGGGCAGGTCTGGAGGCGAGGCCAGGGAGCCTCTTGCCAGCAGGGGTGAGGTTACACTGAGCCTGCTCCAGTGTCCTGCAGCAGCACCCAGATATTGACATATCAGGAAGATCACTTAGGAGCTGGCTGGCAGGCCTTCAAGGGTCCTTTCCTTTTCACTTGAACTTTTTTTTTTTTTTTCCTGTTTCCTCATACTCTTTGAGGGGTGCAGTCATAGCCTGCTTTGCACAGGACTTTCTACAAAAGTTTCCCACCTGAAGTCCATTCTTCAGGCAGGGGTCTGCATTGCACAGCCAGTTAGTTGTCTGTCCCTGGTTTTCTTTTGCTCAGACCAGTGAAAAACTTACTCTACACATTGAGTTAAAAAAAAAAATTAAAAAGTGCCCTTGATTCTATTTGGACACATGTGCACAGTGTTTTATTCTTCTCTGCCTCCCATGCAATGGTGGGGGATAGTCAGTGCATGATTAGGAGGTTAAACCGTATTAACCAGGATTTCCTGGTGTTATCCTTTACAGTGGGATAGGTAGAGCTTCAGCGTCTCCTTCCAGAACTTCCAGGAGTGTCTGGCCAGCTCTTGTCCTCCCCCTGCCAAGATGTTCTGCAGGCTGTTCCCTGAGAGTTGCATGCATCTGCCACACCCTTTCAGTTGTAATTGTGACACCAGCACAGAGAGATATTGATTCAGGTAGCAAAGCAGACATTATCCTTTCCCTTGGTTGTCATGAGATGCCCCAGTTAGGTATGGATCCCGAGGCACCCATGTCATTGTCCTCCAAACCGTGCCTGCAGCCCCAGGTGATGTTGCTAAATTATACATGGGTAGAGGCTTTCAGCAGTGCTGTTTTTCCACCAGTGCACAAAGCACTGTGTTTGTTACAGGAGGGATTTTACATGTGGATCTCCAGGCCCTGCAGAAACCGCAGAGCTACAGGGAAACAGGTAACTATTTAACTGAGAGGGCACATCAGGGTGTGAGTTTAATACAAATGAGAAGCAGATACATTGAGTGTAACTTTCTATTTGAGTTATTTCCTTGAACACACAAAAAAATGCTAAAAGTTTAAATATTAAACCCATGTGGTTTTTGAAACAAAGAAAGTCAAGAAGGAACAAAGAAAAGTTTTATGGGCCACATTTAACTCTCCTCTCTGGTCAGATAAGAATCTGAGACCTTCAGCTCCTCCTAAATGATGGTAATTACTGGTTTTGTGATTCAGTATCTTTCTGTTCTCTGTGCCTTCTTCATTCTTATTTTACTCTAGTTATATTAATACGTCCTCGCTTCCCTCCAACTAAAACACAAAGCAAAGAAGAAAGACTCCCTCCATTAGAGTGATTGAAAGACCATCTTGCACACAGTAGATACAGAAAAGCTATTTGTCAGATGCATAAATGACATCCTCATCACTGTGGATCCTATCTCCACGGTTATGTTAATTCCTTACATTATGAAACATGGCAGCTACCCGGTGCCGATTCTTGAGACATAACATGTTTGAGAAACACTTTGGAAACAAATGGAAGCTCCTGACTGCAAGGGAAGGAAGGAGGGAAGGTGGGCTGGTTATGTTGAGGATTCGATTCAAGTGGTTTGTTCTGGTATTTTGAATTCTTCAGGCAGTAAATGACCCAATCAGAACAGCCTCTCTTGATCTGTGCCTATGTTGTCTGTGACCTCCGTTAGTATAAATTAATATAAGCATGGAAATGGGACTTCTCTACATGTATGATATTTATTCATCCAACGAGCAGTTTTTGCAGGTCACAGAGGCCAGCCTACAGAAGGTTCTGCACCATGTCCATGCTCAATGTTGTACTGCAAATTTGGATGTTTGCCATCTGTCTTGCTACTAAGTTAGGCTCTCTCACAGTATCCTCAATGGTGATTTTTCTTCTGTCGATTGGACAGGTAAAGACCAAGAAGGAGGATTTTTTCCATGCCTGCAACTCGTGTCTGCACCACATGGCTTCTCTGTCCCTGGCACACACTCACCGAGGTCAGTTGGCTCCTGTTGAATATTTGTAATTGAGTGACTCAGGGGTCTACGGGTCCCTGGAGACACAACTCTGCAGGGAAAGGCAGTCCATATGTTGAATTTAGAACCCCAAATGACTTACAGAGACTTGAAGCTTGTGGTAAATCAACTCCCGACTTACTAGGAACACTGACCATATGACACCCACAAAGCCTGACGCTAAACCAGTGAGGAACAGCTCACTTAACACAACCTGACAATCACACACAGCACTTGACAGGAGCCAGTTGGCAAAACGCCTGCCCCTCAGAAGTGGCCCTCTGCCCGGCCATGATCTCATTCCTAAATGGGAGGGTGTGCACACAGATAAAGTGAGGGTGTCTTAACAGGGGTCCTGCCTGAGGAATTTTAAGTACCAGACTTACTTAAACCTAATCATCAAATTAGCAAGAAACTGGGTCAACCTTCTAAAGCAGTGGTTCTCAACCAGGGGCAATTTTGCGATGTTTGGATGTTTGGCAATGTTTGGAGACATTTTTGGTCGTCACACTGAGAGGGGTAGTGCCCCTGGTGCGCAGTGGGTGGAGGCCAGGGATGCTGCTAACCATGTTACAGGGCACAGACCACTCCCCTGTAACGAAGAATTATCTAGCCCCAAATGACAGTAATGCTGAGGCTGAGAAACTTGAATATTCGTTTTGGCTTCAGTAGACCAAAATAGCAAAATAAAATAAAACACTGAACACCAAGTGAGATCCATGACAGCGTATCATTGAAATTATTGTTTAACTTCAACAATCATCATTTTGTTTATCATCATGTCCTGACTCTGTGGGAAGAAAGTGTTAAAAGAGAAAGGCCAGTCATTCACTGAGTTGGTAGCTTTATGGGATTTTTCATCACACTGGGTTGCTGCTGGCCCTGGGAGGGCTGGGTTTGGTCACACCACAGCTTGCATCTGGGGCACCATCTCATGGGGTGGAGATGGGGACTTCTCAGTGGGATCAGGCCAGGTGTTATGGCCAGGAACCTAGGAATGTGCCTGAATCCAACACAACCTCCCAGCCTGACCATCCCCCTTCCTCCCTAACTGGGCAGTTCCAAAAGAGCAAAGTGCATGTGATTCAGTGCCGTGTGACTGTACCTGCAGGAATGTGTGGGAGCCGCCCTAGGAGCTCTGATGAGAGCTGAATTGGAGTGAGTGCTTTAGGCTCAGACTGAGCCCAGCTTCTTCCTTCCTTCTAAAGACCAGCTCTTGGGACCTTGCACCTTTGGGTGAGCCTCCTAACACAGGGCTCCACAGTAAGTGTGCCAAGAGCACAGGTTTCTCATGGGATGGGAAGCAGGGGCCCCATGGGAACACCTCCCCAGAGACTGGTCTCCACACAGTGACCACACTCTGAAATGACCATGACCACATTAGCCTTCCTGATTCTGACTGAGTTCCACTTTCTGCTTCCTGGGACATGGAGGAGGAGCAAGGAGAGCAACCAGGAGCATCAGGGGCTATGGGTCATGAAGGCACAGGATTGGGTCCCCTCATTTGCAGACTCAAAATTGTTAATTTATTGCCCACCCACAGTATATAAGGCTCAGAGAAACTGACTTATCTTAATTGAACTCAAAAATGAGTAATATTTAAATCTGAATGCCAGTTTATTCATCAGAAATAAAATCCAACCACCAAGTCATCAGTACATGCCCCATCTGTTCTACAAGCATATCTTCAGATAGAATTCAGTTATAATTAGGAGGTTGCAGCAGGTCACACTATCAGGACAGCTCGTGCCCTCAGGCCTGGCTGGAGATCTGAGTGTCCCCTGTGACCTACTCCAGACGCTGGAGCCCACAGAGTGTCTACTTCCCTGGACTATCTTGGTACACTCAGCATCAACCTCATTCCTTTAAGAAATTTATGTAAACTACCCTTCTTCTGTTGGTGGGTTATTTCTTCAGATTTGTTGATCAGGCTGAAACATGTCTGGGGTATGAAACAGCACTCGAGACACCCTGATTGAAGGTGCATGTGTCTTGGGCCTTCTCATTCACTGTATGTAGACTTGTACTGGCTTCAGTCTCAGGGGTGGTGTGGCCCTGGCTCCTCCCTCTGGGCCCCTACATACTGACCACAGGTATTGCCCTTCCTGGGACATGAGGATGAACTATATGGACTCCAGGTGAAAAACTTCTAAACATTCAGAGATGTGATTAAGTTTGAAAAGGGAGGGGGAAGTCAAAGAATCACTGCACAATTAGCTTCACCTTAGAAACACAGTGGTTGAGCCTCGGGCTGCACAGCACGCTTGCTGAGAGCACAGTGGAGCTTAGTGTGGACTGAGGATGGGGGCTCTGGAGTCAGGTCACCAGGTTCAGACCCTGGCTTTACCTCTACCAGCTGTGTGACTGTGAGTGAATTACCCTCTCTGAGCTTCAGTTTCTTCCTCATTTATAAAATGTAGAGAGCATGATATTTACCTCATGGGGCTGTTGGAAGGATTAAATGAGACAATGCTCCAAAGCTCTTACCTTTGCATCTGGCTCATTGTTAATGTTTAATAAAACCTTTTCATTACCGCTAATCACTACCCTATGAAAACCTTAGTTCTTATAACCAAAGTAGACATTTCGACCTTGTTCCTTAAAGAGAAGAAAAAGAGGAAAATGAAACAGGTTAAGTCTGAGTGTATGAGTTCTTCACACCAGGAGAAAATATCAAGGATTTGATGATGGCACAGTACAAAATAAATCCAAATCAACTCTGAACCTTGTATTGATTCATAACCACAGTAGCACAAGTGATAATTTTCAGAAATTGGCTTCAGGTTCAATGTCAGACAAAGAGGACTTGGAAGTATAAAGAAAGTAATGGAAGAAAAATCGTAAGAATTAGTTCAGTGACAGCCTTTAGAAAGCCCAGGAATGTTTTGAAATAGAGAAATCCATCTGTAATGAGGAGGTCTGTACAGATACAGAACAGGTCCTAAAGATAAGGATACTAACATCCTTAACACTATAACACAATAACACTCGCCAGTAAAATTTCACCAGCATGTCATTACATTCCAATAGCATGTTACCCTCTGGCAGAGGCCTCCAGGGGATAGGAGAAGAAGTAGAAGGAGCCCATCTGTCTTCAGTGACCAGACCCAGATGTTGCCTTTGGAGCCTTTCAAAAGAAGAATGCATAAGAAGGAAGAGAAGGATCAGTCTGTTAAAGCACAGTCTTTTTTTTTTTTTTTTTTTTTTTGAGACGGAGTCTCGCTCTGTCGCCCAGACTGGAGTGCAGTGGTACTATCTCTGCTCCCTACTCTGGGGACTACAGGCACCTGCCACCATGCCTGGCTAATTTTTTGTATTTTAGTAGAGACAGGGTTTCACCACGTTAGCTAGGATGGTCCCAATCTCCTGACCTCGTGATCTGCCCACCTTGGCCTCCCAAAGTGCTGGGATTACAGGCGTAAGCCACTGTCCCCAGCCTAAAGCACAGTCTTAATGTCACCCCAGATGACAGTGAACTCAGAATTTAGCCATTTTTATTAGGAACAAATGGAAAAAAGCCTTCTGGCATCTGTCTCCGTTTGTCACCTGAAGACTAGGGAAAACCATGTTTGAAATAAAAATGTTAAGCAGTCTCTAGTGGTTTCTGCAGTGGGATGTAACTGTTACAATGATAAATCGTTATATTTCCGTGATACACATTTTTATCTTGCCCTAGAAAGTGCAGTTCTGAAGCTGGGTGCTGTCTGAACCCCTAAGCGTGTACCAATTCCTAAACAAAAAAGGAGAAAGGAGGCACTTTTATTAAACAAATTACATCCACCACTTTTCAGCTCTGTGCAGAATTGTCTCTTGCTTTTCTCATTCTCGAAGCTTGTGAGTACTTCTCATTATGCAGCAGGAAGTCCTCTTTCTGGTTCTTAATAAAGTGACTAATAATTTAGAATGTTCACATTAAGAGCAGGTTGTAATTATGATTAGAATATATAATAATGCAGATTTCTGCCTATTGGGGATTAATTTCCGACTCCTCTCAAGGATGTATTTGTTTTGAAACAAGACTTTCTTTGTTAATAAAAACATGATCGCATGTATTATTAAAGCATTATTTCTGCATTTTATCCATTAGTGCTTGTTCCAGTATGCTCCCTGGGACCGGCATTTTCCTCTCAGTTGTTAATGGGACTATTCTTTATATATACTACATTCACCTTGATGTAGCTTTAGCTTTGGCATTCATCTTCTAGGAAATTATGGGAATATCCCTACCACCTCCTCAAATGTGCATTACATTATGCAAGCTCAGATAAACAAACTGCCACAACATCAACCAGTAGTCCTGTGTGAAGCCCCTTTTCCCTCAACTAAACCCAGATCATGAAGGACAAACCAGACTTGGGGTAGAACCAGAAGTTGCAAGACAGCACTTCTCATTCTTTGACTGCTGGGTTTCTGCAGTGTTTTTCTGTTACTACTGGAGGTGGAGGCCTGGAGGGGAGGGGAAGAGTGGGAGGACCAGAGGTGCTAGTTGGCTGTGACACCTGTGTGCCTTCCTCTCCCCCAGCACCCATCTGCTGGTGTGTCTAGCTTTAGAGAAGTCTCATGTGGCCTCACACAAGTGGCCTGAGGGAGGGTGGGAGGAAGCCCTGGGTGCCACTGCCTCTGCTTCTGGCCCGTCTTTGTCTAGCACGTGTTAAATGTGTGGGCAGTGGAAACCAGTGAGAAGGTCTGTTGCGCCAAGAATAGGCGGATGGAATTCACTGCCAAATCCCAGTAGGCCCAGCATCTTGGGGGCCCCAATATTGGGGAAGATCAGGAATGTCCCCTGGCTTCGTTTTCTCTACTTCAATCACACAGCTGAATCCTAGGCCTATGAGCAGTGCCTGTGGGAAAAAGGTGAACTTGGGAATTGAGGGTCACCATTTCACAGAGTGTGTGATGGCCAGGAGCAGCCTGGGGAGTCAAGGGAGTCCAGGGACACTGGGTCTCTGATGTTTGAGGTCTGGAAATTCAGGAGTTGGCAGGATATGGAGGGACATGAAAGTGAGAACTCACCTTCTGACTGTTCTCACACACAATATTGCTTTGAGGGAGAGTGACAAAGGTGGCGGCCAATTGGAAGTCGGAGGGAGGTGCCTGGTGAAACGGAGACCAGCAGAAGTAGGAGCATGGCGGTCCCTTGTGCTAACATCAAGGAGGGCTCTTAGACAAAAAAAGATGAGAAAGAAATATGACTGGATGGAGATGTTGTAGTGTGTAAAGATCTAGCAGAGCATGCCACTTTGCCACAGTGGATTTTCATTTCATGGCGCATTGGCCTAGAGACATGGGAAGAGAAGGTTTAAGAACACAGCCTGCCCACCGTGATGGCAGCTCTGTGAAAAGCTCTCCTGTGACATCCTGCGGGTTGTGCCCATAGGTCTTCATGCTGGAGTTCCCTCCCCGAGCTTCTCCATCTCCCCAAGCCATGTAGTTAAACTTCAGGTTTGGGTCAGCTGGGCCCTAAGAAGACCCCAAATGCTGTTTTCTGAAGAAGTGCTGTCACACCCCTGAACTTGGGAGCTTGTCCCTGAAGAAAGCTGTCTTTAGAGACTTTACTGACTCAGTCTCCTTTGGAGGAAGTGAGAAATTCTGAGGTGGTTTTTTATCACCAGTGACCTGAGGACTCTGTTGCACTGGGGAGAGGGGGAAGAAAGGCAAAAGCAAAGTCTGACACCTAACGATGTGTGTTTTATGGAGGACTCTCAAGAACAGAAGTTAGTGACTGTACTTGACCTGGATGCTAATGGAATGCCACCCTTGGAGCCCAGTCTAATGGCCAACACACAGCCAACTGTGTAATGATTACAGCTGTCACAGCCACCTCCATCTATAGAGAATTTTCTCTTTGCCAAAGACTCGCCAAATGCTTGGCCCTTGTAATTTGTTTAATTTCCACAACAACCTTGCAAAGCCCACTGAGGAAACTGAGGCTCGGAGGGGTGAACAACTGCCTGGGATCACACACTAGTAAGCTGTGGCTTTATAACTTTGCCCCGGGGCCAGCTAACCCTACAGCTTTCCCCAGACAGGGAGTGGAGCTCCTCAACCCCATCCACTGCACTCCCTAAAGGGTTTCCTTCCCACAGATGAATCCCAGAGAATGGGAGTTCTGGTGTTCTTGAGTTTTTGGAAGTGTTTCTTTGTGTATTTATTTATAGTAAAGTTAGCATGTACTGCTTCCTATTACTCTGACTGGGTTTGCCTCTGAACAGTGTTTCTTGTTTTTGTTTGTTTGTTTGTTTTTCTATTTCACAGAGTTTCTGTGAAGATTAAATGAAATAACATGGGTGGAAGCCCCAGGGCCATATAGGGCAAAGGGAGCCAACATTCAGTGAGGGCTCAGCCTATCAGGCCCTGTGCAAAATATTAGGGACAGAGCAACTCTAATCCCCCACTAGCCAGTGAGGAAGGAACCACTGCCTTCTCAACTTTCCTCTGAGGAAACTGAGGCACAGAGAGGTTAATAAGTTGTCCAAGGTCACATAGTTCAAAGAGGCAGAAGGAAGAGTCAAATCCCAGCAGACTGCTACCATCTGTCCATGTTGCAGGGCTCCTAGTGCTTGTTGGAGCTGAATCTGGGAGCTCAGCATTTCTGAAAAAACAAAATAAAATAAAATAAAAAATAAGCCCTTGCCACTTTTTAAATGTGTTTTTGCTCTTTTGTTTCCCATTCTGTGATCAAAAAATTGTACATTGTATGAGGGACTGCCCAGATCTGGTCTATAGCCCCTGTTCATTTAACTTCTAATATCTAAGTACTTTCAAAATATGGTGACATTCGTACCGAAATTGATGGGCAAAAGTAACACAAAAAGTAAAAAAAGAAGTTATTTGCACCAAGTGTACTGTATTTGTGAGTTTTTCACTGGGAACAGGGTAGAGAATAAGACCTTCTAAACGGTGAATAAAAATAAAAGTATAGCTCTTGATTTATCATAGACACTCTAGATATAGTTTTGTATTTAAAAATATTATTCCATAGCACATATTGTAAAGTTAAACATGTTTGCACTAAACATAAATTTAAATTTAGGTTTTAAAGGACAACATGTTCTAATCTCACAAAACATTTAGCAAATAACCTTTGAGCTCACATGAGCCACCCACACAAAAACCAAAATGAACTACAGAAAAAAAACATAGAAAAAGCAACTGTCTGTTGACAACCAGATTTTCTTTCAACTCTTTGAATTTTTCTTCTATAAATAATCTGTATGTTTCAAATGTGGCCATCTTCTTTAAAGGTGCCTCCTGGCATGTTCTCATTTCAGTGTGTCTTAAAAACAAGAATTAAATGCGTAAATCATGGAAACTATTGAGTTTTTGGAGGGGAGATCTTTAAGATACATGCTCTTTAGATACCAAAAGTGTCAAAATGAAGCATTAAGATGATGTATTATTTCTTCAATGCATCTGTTTATCTTTTGTGAAATCTCGAGTTTGATAAATCACCAGAGATAAAAACATCATTTTTAACCTGTTAGAGATCCCAAGTGCCAGGAGGAAAAATAGTGCTTTGTCTCCTCTTTATGAATTTACCTCTCTCTTTGCTTATGACTTATGAGATTTTATTTGCAGAGAAAACATAATGCTCTATTAACTTGAAAATGATGGCTTTTACTCAGAAACATGAGAACCAAAAAGAAAAAAAAAGCAGCATTTATCGTCTGAGATACAATCGTTTAACAAGTTTTGATATCTACTTAAAGTAGCACAGAATGTTAGAGGGGGAAAATGATTACAAGGTAATTAAAAGTGAGGTTTTCACCAGTATTTCACCTTTGTCTACTGACATGTAGAATCTCAGCTCTGGCATATCAAGGCATATTGAATACTTTTGAATTTTTATATAACATTAGTGTGTGTAGAGACTGCTGGCACCTATCTCTTGAGATTCTGTTTTGCCCCTGAAAATCACTCAGAAGTTCTCCCTTCATTGGCCACCTGGAAAATAAAATAATTGTCATAGATTTTTATAACTCTGGGTGAAAATTCTTCTGTGTCCAGGAGTGCAGCAAAAAAGGACTGTGTAGTAGAGATGGCTTCTAACCAGTTCTTTCTGTGAGCTGGAAGATTAAAGTGCATGAATCATGCAAGTAGGTTCGTCTAGAAAACATAACATAGCAGAAAAAAATGGCTTTCAAAAATGTTCAAAACAGCTGTTTCTCAGTATGTAAACCAGCTTCTTGGTGCAGTGGATATTAGAGTTCCTTGCCTTGTGCCTATTTTATCATCCTTCAATCCTGAGCAGTTTAAGGCAAAATACATTTTATGCAAACCCATTCCAGGCCATGGACATGCAGTTGAGTTTTTCTAGTAATTGTGCTATTTTAAGGAGACACCCAGGTTCTGCCCTAACACCAGAGGTGCCTAAGGTCCCAGCTGCTCAGGACCTGTGGCAGCTGTGAGCAGCTGAGCTCAGTTTGCTCTGTTCTTTCTTCTTGCAAGAGGCACATAGACCACGTTGGTCCTATGGAAGAGAATCACGATATTGCCTCAGACCATAAGGCCAATACAGCAGAAGGTCCTGAGAAGCTGCGGCTTGCTCCATCTCTCAGCCTTCTACTGCTGCATGAAAAATAAACATTGAAACTGTGGAGCTGCACCTCCTGAATCTGGCATCTACTTAGTTATCCTTCAGAAACAATCCTGATGGGGAGCACCCTTCCTTCATTCCCTTATCCACCCTTCTCGCCCCATATTTGTTGAAGGTCTGCCGTGGGCGAAGGACTGCATTACACTCCAGGAATAAAAGGTCCAGTATGAAACAGCCCCTGCTCCCGAGGAGCACTGGTCAGAAGTGAGATGAGAGCCCCTAGACGAGCAGCCCTGAGAGAACACAGAAGAGATACAAGCTGGGCAGGGGGTGCAGGATCCACACGGCTCCCCACGAAGTTCCAGTGAGGCAAGCAACATTTGAGACTTTGCCTTTTGAAGGGCAGGTAGAATTTAGCTATCCGGAAGGTGGAAAGGACATTCCGAGCAGATGGAAGAACAAGGAGGGAGGCATGAAGTGCATGGATGACTTGGGAAAGTGCTTATGGCTTGGTGTGGTCAGGGTGTAGGGCCAATGTGAGGGTGAACAGCAGGGTCCCACAGGGCCTGAGTGCCAAGGCCAGTAGCTGTCATTGTCAACTCCCACCATCAGTGGGGAGTCTGGGGAAAAGCTTTGGGAAGATTTCTTCAGGTGTGGAGGTGAATAGCTCTGAGGACAGGAACTGAGAAGCAACAGCAGCAGGTCTGCATGGAGTGGGGGCGGTTCTGGAAGTGTGAGGGCAAAGGAGCCTGAACGGCCTCCAGGTGGAGGGTGAGGTAGGAGGAAAAGCCAAGGGTGACAAGGGAAGGGCTGCTTCTGGGCACCAAGGTGGAGAGGAGAGAACTGGGTCCAACTCAGCTTGGACGTGTGGCGCATGCGTGACCTGGGGCCACACATGCAGACGCCGAGACAGGCGCATGGCAGAGAGGACTGCGGGGCCTCGTAACACTCAGGTCCTGAGCCTGAGCACTATATTAAATGGGAGGGTGAATCCCTGCAGGGTGGAAAACAGGATGGATGCCACGCCCGAGGCAATTGCAGCCGCCCTATCCATTATCTTCCCAATTTAAGTGTGACACTGGAGTCCACAGTGTTTGTTTCCCAAAATGGGCTGACTCTTGTTCCGCTGATGGGACAGTGATGGTGGTGGCGGTGGCCTCCAGCTGAGCGTTAGTGTCAAAGTTGTCCTTCCATGCAGGGGAAAGGGGATCTGCAGGGGGAACAGAGCTGGGCCATGGGGAGGCTCACACTGGCTGCTGGAGATGACACTGGGGAAAAGATGCGGTGACAGTGGCTGCTGCTTCTGGCTGCCCCCAGCTGTACACCTTGCTCTTGGCTAAGACTGCAGCAGGCCCCAGGAAGCAGCCTTTGGCCATGGTGAGCCAAGGCTATGTCAAATAGGGGAGAGCGTGCCATTGTCCATCCTGGGGAGGGCATCCCCCTGCACACAGGGCGTCCCTGGGCTCCAGAAAGGGTCCAGATGAGCAGCGCCATCATCTCTTCCTGAGTGAATGGTGCATTTGCCCCAGGCTGAAAGGACCCTGCCTTTCAGGAAAGCAGGTGACCACTGTGCTCTGTCTCCTGACTTTGTGCCTGAGCAAAAGACTACAGATTGTTCCCGTAGCAACCAGCAGAGAGCCCTAAGAAGGAGGATGAATGTCTCAGGTGTGCAATGCCCCCCATGTGGAGAGAGGGCAGCTGCTTTTCTCCCTGAGCCCAGAACACGGCAGGAAGGTTGGGCTCCTTCAGGCCCCCCAGCCCCTTTGGGAACTGCTCACATCTAGGATTTGGCAACCAGTTCTCCACGTCTCGCTCCCATGGTCCAGTCTAGAATAAAGACTTCCAAGATGTCAGCCAGCCCCCATTATGTTCCCATCCCCGGGACTGGCCAAATTGGCATTTTGCCTACCTAGGGAAATACAGTCTTAGTATAGACTCACATAGTTTATTTGCTTAGAAGGTTTTCAGTACCTCCTATTTACCAGACTTAGGACTCAGATTATCAGAGCAATGTGATGCTTTTCAATCCAGCAGAGGGAATAGGATGTGAACACAGAGGCCACACATATGTGGCGCGGGAGAGCCCGTGAGAGGTGCAGGCTCTGTGCAAAGCCACAGGCTCACACCGGGTGTCACAGAAGACCCGTTCGTGATGGGTCTTGAAACATACATAGGATCCTGAAGGTGGGGACGTGGTTGTGCAGGATGGGGAGAAGCCATAGAGTGGACAGAAGTGGAGGTGGCAGAATGAAGGACTTGAACAGGGAATGACAAGGGGCCTGCCTTGTCAGGAGGAAGGTGTTTGGGAGAAAGGCCAAGAAACAATAGTGAGAATATGAGCCTGGAAAAGTGGGCCAGGGTGGGTCATGAGGTGTGCTGGATGCTACATCATGGAGCTTAGCCTCTGCTGGGCAGCAGTAGGTGGCCAGGGAAAGGAAGGAGTAGGAGAGGGACCATCACACCAGGACTCCCTGGAGGGAACGATTCCTAGCTTCAGGAGATGTAGTGCTTTGGAGAAAGACACCCAGAGTGGAGCTGGATGGAGGATGGAGACCAGAACAAGTGGGTGTGACCAGCAAGCCAGAGGACAAAGATCTGCAAAGAGGTGATGGCAGTGGGAGTCAAAAGGAGGGTTGGCATTGGAGGAGTAATGGCCCATTGCCATCCTGGAGGAGGCTGTCCCTTGGGAAGTGCTGAGATGCCAGTGTTCAGGGCAGAAAACATGTTGAGACTTGGTTGTAGACCAAGAGCTTGTCTGCCAGAGAAGAGACGCATACTGGCTCCTGTGGGCTCCCAGGTGTGGGGCCAGAGAAAAGGAGGGCCACACGTGTCATGCTCTGCCGCTCTCTGGAAGAGGTACTTTCTGACAGGGCAGGCTGGGTGACAGTGAGCAGGGCCCTCACCCTCTCGTGGAGGTTCCCCAAGGGCCAGCTCCACACCCCCCACCACATCTCAATGTGCAGACTGGTTGCACCATGACTGCTGGTTGCGAAGAAGTTAAAGGCCCCTGTCAACCCTCCGTGTTGATTCTGAAAACAAAGTCGGAGTTCTTTCTGCAAAATGAAGCCTTTTTGTTTCTCTCTCTCTCTTTCAACGTTTCTCTGTTGTGTTATGAAAAAGAGGTGGGTGGGGGACTTCAGACGCTGTCTGGAGTGGCAGACAGCTCTGCACGATGATCTGAGAGTGCTGCAGTCACACACAGGTGGGAGGAGAGGGCTGAGGGACAGTGGCCACAGTGTCCCACCTCATGGTGCAGTCAGTGGAGAAGGAGTCACTGATAAAGGGCCCCTGGCCAGGAGCCTCAGGTATGGGTGCTGGGGAGCTTGACCCTCAAGGCTCCCAAGGAGAGGCTGGTGAGGAGATGTGGGCCCTCTACTCCTGGTGCCAGGGAAGCCTCAGTAAGGGAGGTCGCTGCCTCTGGAGAAGGGTGCCTGGTTCCCAGCAATGCTCAGCCATCAAACTCCTCCAGGGGAACTGTCCATGGAGGGGTAGGTGTCAGCCCCATATTTCTGCCACCTCTACAAGGAAGCTGGCTTCCTCATCTTCACCATAGGTATCTGAGATGAGAGCCATGTTCCCCTACCAGACTGAAGCTCAGCTGGTGCAATCTCCTCTTTCCAGGGACAGTGGGCTTAGATGCTGAAGAGGTCTGGGTGAACCTGGTATTTTAGTGCCAGGTCTTCCTTCCCTACCAGGAAGGAGCCTGCCCCTCCCATATGGGGCCCAGGGCAGAATTACAAAGCAAGCTTACAACTTGCTGAAGAAAATCTACTCTGCCCTACTGCCCTGATAAATGTAGCTTTGTTCATCCAGAAGGCCAGATTTGAATTTAGAAAGCCCAGGCTCCTAGCAGTTGTGTGAACTCTGCAGCATGGTGAGAAGCAGCTCCTTGGCCCACCTCTCTCTCATTGCACCTCCAGCTCTACCCCACACTGTGCAGATCATCTGGTCTAGACACTCAAGGTCTGTCCACACGCCTGCAATCAGCTGCCCCTTGGCTACCCCATGGGTCTAGAGTGGACATGGCAGTTGTGTGGCTCCCCAGCAGCAACACATCGCAGCAAAGAGGCTTAAGGTATTTAGGTCAGGAAATGAGAGTATTGGTCCCTGGAGGAGTGGGTGCAGGTTCCAGGTAGGCAGTCCCCATAGCCCCATGGGCAGGGCCCTCTAAAGCTTAGCCCCAGGGGCAGAGCCCCTGTTATCTAGGGCCCTGGCACAAAGATTGAGAGCGAAGCTGAGAGAACATTCTGAGACAGGATTTCTGAGCACTGCAGCCCCAGGTGCAGGTTATAAGTCAGGGTCAACTGTACCTGCTGACTTAGCGGCAGGTGCCCAAACTGACCAGCAATATTTCAAGAGGAAAATCGGTACAGTGGTATTGTGGGTTTGCTTTGCTTCATCTTCCCCCTTATTTGAAACAGCATGTTATAATGAAATTTATTCTAGGTGCAACCATTTCCTTGAGTGTTAGGTATCTCCCATTTTGTAAGGTTCTACCTTACAGCAATGACTGCAGGGGATGAGGCCATTGTAGATAATTTTCTGCCGATCATTGCAGCAGATACACAGAAGAGGAAACCTGTTTCATGCTGCTCCATATTTTTTTCTCCCAAATGACCATTGTTTACTTGAATCAGGTGTTTATTTCCCTATACTTCCTCTCCTTGATTCCCAACCTCAAAGCTACTTGTTATCTAAAAGTCTCTTGTTCTCCCTTCTTTTGTCACACAAAGGCGGAAAGGTCCAACCAAGGAGAACGTAACTCTACTCAGACAGGTGGAAGCCTCGGCCTCCCACCACTGACATGAATGGTACTGGAACACTTAAGAGCAGTTGAGACAATGCATGTTGAAGCAATAAAGTGATTCCGCCGAGAGTCCCTTAGGGAGACTCATGCCCCAGTGAGACCTTGCATTTTGTTGGCACTGGTTTGGCTGCGTATCTTATTTTCATTAGGAAGTCAACCCCTTGAATCAGCAACAAAGGTAGAAGAAAGTAGATACGACAAATGCTTTCATTTTGAGGTTTTTTTCCTCCTATTTAAAAGTTGGGGAGGAAGAAAGGAGGGGTCATGAAATGTCAACTTGTCATGAGGCTTCTCTTGCAAGTTGTCAGTGAATCAGCTATCAGGGAAGGGGCCGCACAGACTGTTCTCATAGTGAGTGAGTTCTCATGAGATCTGATGGTTTTATAAGGGGCTTTTCCCCCTTTTGCTGAGCACTGCTTCCTGCTGCCATGTGAAGGACGTGTTTGCTTCCCCTTCTGCCATGATTGTAAGTTTCCCGAGGCCTCCCCAACCCTGCAGAACTGTGAGTCAGTTAAACCTCTTTCCTTTATAAATTACCCAGTCTCGGGTATGTCTTTATGAAAACCTAATGGTTTTCACCCCTTCTTCTCTTTTGGGATTTGGTAGAAATAAGAGTGGGGTGAGGGGAGAAAGAAACCTGCATTGGCATAGGAGCTTGTGTCACACTGACATCTAGGGTGGGAGGAAAAACCCGAGACATAGGTGCATGCTGCTTTTCTTGGGCCTCCGTTCTCAAGGTTGGTTTTTGTCATCTGTGTAGAAAGGGCTGTAGGCTGCTAGCTCAATAATACTCAGCCAGCCCATGAAGGGAACTGGACTGGAGTGTGGCCTTGTGTTCCTATAAGTCCACTTCAGTCCAGTTCCACAAAATGGGGTCATGGCTGTGGGCATGCTGGACATCATGGGGACAGGACAGAGTCTGGGACAGGATGCAAGTCCATCTCCTGCACCCTATCCTGAGGCCAGGGCAGCGCAGACATTTAAACACTAGAGACTGATTGGGAAAGAAAAACCCCATGTGTCATGTGTCATATCAAGACATCAAACAGGGAACAGGGCAGACTTAGAGAAAGCTTCGTACAGGAACCTGAGATGGAGTGCAGACTCACTGCCAGCACCATTTCTTCACACACAGCCTCACACCTGCTCCAGCAAGTGGGCTCCGGGCTCCACACATCACTGATGAGGAAGCGAGGCTCAGCAAGGCTGTGTGACTTGTCTAAGGATGCGCAGCTGGAAGTGGCAGAGGGAAGGTTTAAGTTCAGGTCTGTCTGATGCCAAACCTGTGTTGAGACTACTCCCCATGCTGGCCCTGGAGAAGGGCTCTTCTCACACTGCTAATAAAGACATACCCAAGACTGGGTAATTTATAAAGGAAAGAGGTTTAATTGACTCACAGTTCTGCAGGGTTGGGGAGGCCTCAAGAAACTTACAATCATGGCAGAAGGGGAAGCAAACACATCCTTCTTCACATGGTGGCAGGAAGGAAAAGTGCCACGCAAAAGGGGGAAATGCCCCTTATAAAACCATCAGATCTCATGAGAACTCACTCACTATCATGAGAACAGGATGGAGGGTAACCACCCCCATGGTCAATTACCTCCCACTAGGTCCCTTCCCACGATATGTGGAGATTATGGGAGCTACAATTCAAGATGAGATTTGAGTGGGGATACAACCAAACCATATCAGGTGGGATCTTGAACAACCTGAGGAGACAGGGAGGGAGCGCATGACCCAAGATGGAACCCTGCATGAGTGAGAGTCAGGAGCCATCAGGGTGGTTTGCGTGGGGAAGAGGGGCTAGGCCTGGCATGGTGAGGTGGAATGCAGGCCATAGGCAAAGGGGTTCCAGCAGGGCCAGGTTCAGAGTGGTGGCAGCGGTGGGCATGGAGGCTGGGAACCAGTGAGAAGTTCTCCAGGAATCAAAGTGGCAGCACTACTGTGGGAAAGGAGTGCATCCAAGGGATATCATCGTACAAGAGTCAGCAGGCATGGGGTCCTGAGGGAGAAATCAAAGAATCAGGCTCAGTGGCCTGATGGCTGGAGGATGACAGTCCCACAGAAATGGGAAAAAGTTGGAAAGGGCTGGCTTGGTATGGAAGTCGACTGGTTTAGATTGGATGTTCAGAATTCAAGGTAACTTGAAGTGGGTGCTATGTCTATGACAACGAGAAATACCGTAGTGGAGTCCAGTGCACAGGCAGTGAGAAGTATGAACGCAGGGTCACCGCAGAGAGGAGAGAGCTATCGGTGAGAATCCAGTACAGTAGCTCTCTAAGGAAGCAAGTGTTTCGATTTCCCTGACCTGTGCTAAGTAAGATTCTAAGTTACAGCATAAACCTTTACCACATAAAATAGCCACCTTAAAAAGGTGATCTAAAGAAAACCTAGCACCTGAATTTGTAGATTATTCTTTAGCCATCCTCAGACAGTAGTCAGAGATCAATATGTTATCACACCAAATCAGGTCACAGCAAAAGTCCAAAACCAGGAACGGAGTTGGGGGAGAGAGGTCTTGCCTCCAGGATCTTTCCCAGGCAGGTGTATTCTGAATGAGTGAGAGCAAAAGCATCTGTGTAAACTTAACACAGCTTTGGCCGTTATCTCACTGTACAAGTTTCTGCTGAGCCCCTTTAATAGGCAAAGTTAATTTTAAAAAAAGATTAAATTGATGATTCTATATAATTAACACTCGCTTCAGCCAATTGAAGACTGGGTGGGTATACGCATTGGAAAGCATGTGGAAGGCAACACTGATCTCTCTATGGATCCCAAGTATGTCTTGACTGGATAAGGGCAAAATTTAAACTTGGAAGAAATAATCAGCACCAGATCCAATTGATAGCAGTCCAGATTGCATGGAGTCATTTAGTCAGAGGTGAAAGCAGTCTAAGGAATTCTAGTTTAGAGTAACATTGAAAACTACAAACAACCTACCCAGACAATATTTTCTTGATAAAATTCATTATTGCTGATATAGTTCTCTTTAAAATATCTGTATTTGCAGACATGACATCCAGGCCTGGTTGAGGTCAAATCATTGGAATCAGACTGTCCCTCAGCCTTGAGGCTGAGTTTAGCTCTGCCCACCTTAGTGGGATCTGTGGGGGTTGGGATGGGACTGGAGGGCAATCAGTGGCTTTATTGGCTGGACGGGTGGGCTTGGGATATTCAGCTGGAGGACTGAGTTTTGCTCTACTCAAAGACAAGAGGCAGAACTGTTCCCAGCAGAGAGCAATGAAGGGTCATAATGGGTAAAGAGTGAATGCAGCTTTGAGTATAGCAATCAAAGGCTAATCTAGATGGGTTAACTTAGTAAAACCCTTAATGCCTGTCAGATAAGTGGTTTTAAATCTGAGGGTGGCAGAGAATTGTGGGAGCATTTTCAAGCAAGAAACAGTATAGTCAACACAGCCTACAGGAGGGCAGTCTGTGGCTTAAACCAAAATAAACATTGGTGACCACATAAGTGAGCCTTTGATGAGAACCTGGCCATAAATATGAGAAGGGGAATGTAATTTGTGTAACTTTTTCTAGATTAACATTTCTAGGGCTTTCATGGCCAATTTCATTGGATTATTAAAACTTTTTTTTTTTTCGTAAACCTTCTTGGGTTTCTCTTCCCTATTCTCTTTGAGAAGGTTGGTTGGAGAAAGATGACTTCATACATATGGGGGAGTTTATGGGGTTTGAGTCAACACTCGGGGCCATACACCAAGAGAAGAATTAAAGCCATGGAAATCATGATGGAAGATTGAGATTTTAAAAATTAGCACTGTCAGATTTACAAAGGCAGGTGGAATCTTCTCAGTGAAGGTCCCAGGAACTGGGGATAGAGTGTCATCTCTGGGGACAAGATGGCCCAAAAGGAAGCTGAACCCAGGACCTCCTGGCAGTTCAGGGAGGACCTTTGCTGATGAGAATGGCCTTGTACTCTACTGTAATGTCTCTATCTGATGGAGTGGAGAAGTCACTGTGTGGGGGCCCCTGCCCCATTCAGGGCACAGTTGGGGAGCTCTGTCATGTTACCAAGGAAGGACGGACAGCATGCTATTTACGTCTAACCACAGAGTCCTCCTTCATATCAGAAGGGCTCAGAGGTGGAAGTGAAGTCATTCACAGTTTCCATTTCTTCCCTTCCAGTTACCTTAGAGCAGTTCTCCCTGGCCGTGAAGAGCTGTCCTGACCAAGAGGACCAGACTTGGTTACGGAAAGTAGGTTATCAGATAAAGAACTTATTTCCTAAAGGCTCAGAGCGTTTTTATTGCCCCGAGGAGAGTTTCATTTTTACAAGCGGGAGTAAATTTATCATCTCTGAATCGTGTGCTCCAGGGGGATAAGCTTGTCATAGGCGAATTGGAGGGTTGCTGGTTAATGAGCACCACTGCTGCCTGCAGAGTGCGGGAAAGTGACAGCAGAGTGGGTGTCC
The DNA here is from genome assembly GCF_009764315.1 of Trachypithecus francoisi. Classification (NCBI taxonomy): domain Eukaryota; kingdom Metazoa; phylum Chordata; class Mammalia; order Primates; family Cercopithecidae; genus Trachypithecus; species Trachypithecus francoisi. The sequence goes on along the minus strand of NW_022681462.1, from coordinate 42,858,616 downwards.
ACACGAGTGGGGAATCTATTTAACTCTCCAGAGGGCTCAGTTGGTTCTATTTAAACTTATCTGACAGAGTCTTGATGCTTTTTTTTTTTTAAGCAGATTTATGAGGCTTGGCCAAATTCCATATCTCCTACTTTATTTTTAATTAAGACAAAGGATTCCATACGTTCCCAGTCGGCTGCTTCCTACTTTTGTCACGGTAAGGAATGCTGCACAAATTAGACTGTTCATATTCACCACCAGAATGAGCATCTTATGTCATGGATTCCTTGCCCTTGAGTGGAAGACACACTTCTTCCCCCCAGCCCCCCACGCCAAGTAACCATTGGTGTATTTCCTTCCAAATGACAGGAGCAGAGGCATTTCCAAATGGTATAACCTACACTTAGGCTGCATACCTAGGTGAGCCAAAAGTGTGGAAAATCCTGGCAAGCTGCCCACCTGGATTTAATTAAAACTTTGTCTTTGAAGCAGAGAGCAGTAAACAGCAGCAGATCACAAAGGTGCACACACACACTTTCCCACCACTGACTAAGACTCATGCTTTCACACAGAAACCCTGCAGACTGACCTTGAGACACAAATATTTCCATGATGTCACTTCAGTGCTGTACCACCAGGAAACCGCGTGCACCAGGAATTGCATTTCTTTACCTAAAAACCAGTTTCTTTACCAGGTGTCCTCTGACTTTAGAAATGGGTGGAAAAAAATAGGGTGTCACTCTGAGGGATTTTCAACTCATTTGCCTAAGATGTGATATTTTTGGTCTTCAAAAAAAAAAAAGCTTTCAGTGATGTTAGTTTTATAATAAAGAAGTGTTGCCCATACCAAGTGTTGGGTTTGTCTGGGAACCCTGATTTATCAGAGTCCTGGGCGTCTGATACACTGATTTAGAATGACATAGATTCAGTCACATGGGCCTTTCTTGTTTTCCATGCTTAATTCTCTGTTTCCTGCTTTAAGTTCTGTTCTGCAAGGACCTTTCCTTTCAGGTGCAGGCTGACTTTCCGTGACCTTGAAGCAGCTTTTGGGCCCTGGATGCTCACCTCTTTTCTCTGCTCACCGGCCTCTGGTCTTTATTCCCTCCATCCAGTGTTTTCTCCTACCATCTGCTTCTTCTTGCTTCTCTCTTGTTCTTCCCCTACTGTCCATCCCTTCCCATTTTCAGGGGGTGAAATCCTGGGCTCCCCTGGATGTTACATGGGCATCTCAGAGGCATTTTGGGGTAGAGAGGGCAGCGACGGAGCCCAGCCCCAGAGACCACACCTCCAGGCCTGCTTCTAGTGGTCCTCATGGCCTCCCCGACTTGAGATGCCGCAGCCCCCTCTGAGTTTCTTCACATCTAGAGCGAGAGGTGAAAAGAGATGCTACCCAAAGGCCCCTCCTCCTCTCACCATTTCACCTTCTTGCTGACTTTCATGGTATTCTAGCTGGCTTCTGTAGTACATTCAGTTAGAAACTTAACAGCTTGGGGGTGGGAGAGGAAGGCTAAGATGGCCTGAGGTTTCCTGGAATTTGCGTGACCTCCAGTGGCGTTCACTACTTTGTGTCTTACCTGTTGGTTTCTGCCGATTGTGTGGCCTCAGCAACAGAGGATGATTTCTGTGGGTGTATTCTCAATCTTTGCAAATATTTGAACAGGCATCATCAAAGAAAGAAGCTTCACTGAACAAAAACGTGTGCTGAGTTCATATATACTGAAACTATTTTATGATTTTTTTCAAGAGATTGAGGTTTTCTAATGTCACATATCAGAAGGCACCATGTGGGTGTGACAACGGTATGCTGGGTTTTTGTAGATGTTATGTGAGAAAACCTATTCAGTGTGACAGTAGATTATTTTGACTACAGTCAGCCTGCAGGTGATTGTATGTTTGCTCTAGTGAGCTATCCATTTTGCAGGCTGTCTGAAATAAATTCACTTTTTTTTTTTTTTGAGATGGAGTTTTGCTCTGTTTCCCAGGCTGGAGTGTAGTGGCGCGATCTCAGCTCACTGCAAGCTCCACCTCCCAGGTTCACGCCATTCTCCTGCCTCAGCCTCCTGAGTAGCTGGGACTACAGGGGCCCGCCATCACGCCCAGCTAATTTTTTGTATTTTTAGTAGAGACGGGGTTTCACCGTGTTAGCCAGGATGGTCTCAATCTCCTGACCTCGTGATCTGCCTGCCTTGGCCTCCCAAAGTGCTGGGATTACGAGCATGAGCCACCGCGCCCGGCCAATAAATTGACATATTTAACTTAACCTCATGAAAACTTGTGGGAGGCAAAAAACGTAGATCTGGGCCAAATATGATTTTGTTTTGTTTTGTTTTGAGGCAGAGTCTCACTCTGTTGCCCAAGCTGGAGTGCAGTGGCATGATCTCAACTCACTGCAACTTCCACGTCCTGGGTTCAAGGAATTCTCCTGTCTCAGCCTCCCCACTGATTGGGATTACAGGTGTCTGCCACCACACCTGGCTAATTTTTTGTATTTTTAGTAGAGATGGGGTTTCACTATATTGGTCAGGCTGGTCTTGAACTCCCGACCTCAAGTGTTCCACCTGCCACGGCCTCCCAAAGTGCTGCTATTACAGGCATGAGCCACTGCACCCAGCTGATTTTTTTAAAATTATATTTTGCATGCATTCCTACATTGTCATATGTTCCAATGTTGCATTCTACATTGTCAAAGGTAGTTGAGACCTGAGGACAAATATTTAAAGGGGTACCATTAAAAATGCAGCTTGTAAGGCAGGCTTGGTCCATGATTGCCCCAGGCAGCCTAATTTTGACTCAAGTCCAAAGCCCCTCCCTCAATCACATAGCTCTACCTTCTCTAACCTGTGAAGATGCTCTATAGAGAGACTGCCAAGAAGATGCAAGAGATGAACTCACAGCTAAGCAGATGACTGAACCAAGGTCAGATCCCCCTGCAAAGACAAAAGCATTGAGATTTTGAAGATGGCACAAGCCAGAACCTTCATCTGACAACCAGGAAGAGCAGGAGGGACAGGAAAAGAAGTGACTAGCCACCACTGCATAGCTAGTCAGCCAGCAATAGAACTAGGACCAGAAAGCCAGGGTCCCCAGACTCTCATGCCCTGGGCTTCTTCCTGTGGGGCCCACTCAGACGAGCAAATTCATAGGAAAATCCACCACTCCACCCCTTCACCAACAGGAGAGCACACACAGGAGGTGTGACTGCAGTGGAACCACAAGGGGTACTGTGGTAGCAGGCTTCTGGAGTCACTCTCAAGGCTTGTTAATCATACCCTTGTTGCTGAGGGTCCTGTAAGACAGGAGAAAGCCAGCTTCTCTGTGACTCAGTTTCCCATCTACCAAGCAGAGGTAGAAGCTGTTACTGGCTTAAGGTTTGTGCACCACTGCAGACCCAAGAAGGGGCTAGGGAAATGGTACCCAAGGGTAAGGTAGCTGTTATCAGGAGTTGCCTCTCAGATTTCACTACAATTTGAACCATAGAACAATATTTAGATTCCATAAATTACTCATTTGATCCTGTTCGCGTTTGATCTCCATACCTACCTGTTTCTTCACTGATTCTTAGTCTTATTTCCAATTAATCTCTTTGGTCCCTCTCGGTCACTACCTTGGAGAGCCCATTTGCCCTTGGCTCCACCTGCAGTCCCCTGTGACTCCAGGTGTCACCTGAGCTCACATCCAAGCAAGCTCAGCAAGTCTAAACCCCACCAGTATCTGTCCTCCCATCCCACCATCTAGGAACTGTGGGGTAGTCTAGGGTGCTTCCCTGTCCTGGAGCTGCCACGGAAGTTTCCATGTGTCTGTTCATCCTCTGCAGCCTCTTTCAGGGTCCTCCATCTCCCTCTGTCCCAGCAAAGAGTACCTGGACCTGACCCCTTAAGGACAAGTTTCTATCCCCACTCTGCCAGCAACTGGAGTGTAACCTTGGGCAGGTCACTTTTATCTCTTTTAGCCTAATGTCCTCTTCCAGTAAGAGAGGAGGTAAATTAGACCACCCCAAAGACCCTTCCAGCATCACACTCTGCAAGGTCATGAGGGAAAATTATTGACAAGGCTGCAATTCTAAAGATATGCTTGAGAATGAACCAACCTGGCCTTCTACCACTCATCTCTTTCCTCTAGGCACTGCCAAGTGAACTTTCTTGGGGCCCCACGTCCTACATGTCACTCTGGATGCATTGCTAGCCTAACCCCTTCTCATCTTTGGAATAGGGTAATCACAAAACTCATCATCCAAACATGGATTTTTTGTGTGTGTGAGTAAAAGGGGCACCATTAAAAATAGAACTTGGATGGCGGGCACAGTCCATGACTGTCCCAGGCAAACCAGGGCACTGGGTCAGCCTAGTTTTGAATCAAGGCCAAAGCCTCTCCCTCAATGACATGGTTTGACTTTGCCTAGCAGGCCTCTTTCTCAGTGCTTGGTCCAGACCCTCTCTGTCCCCTACAGGATTGTCCCCTCTTAAAAATCAGAGCCTCTGTTTAGTGTAGAAGTTGGCAGGAAGACAGATCTCTTGGTGACAGTCTGTGCTCGCACCATCATTTTCTGAATGTAAATGATCACACCTCCTCATTTTGTTCTTGCACACCTAGGAGTTTCTTACACATCTGGCAGCAGCTGCCTCCAATTTGGGTGGGAGATAGCAGCCCCAGCCAGGGGCCTAGATGGGACTAAAACTTCCTGAAGCCATCGCCTGCAGAGCCTCCCTGCCTCCCTTGGAAAAGCTGGAAAATATTTACATAGAATGGTCGGAGGAAAGTGGCCCTTGCTGGTAAATGCTTCTGACCAGGTCAGGAGACAAGAGCTAGTATTGAAGGAGCTTTGCCTGATAGTTTATACCTGGAACAAGACAGTAGAACAAGGGTTGGCTCAGAGCAAGCCTTGCCAGCTCTAGTGATGTTGAGTGAGTGCCTGGAATGTTCCCCATGCTACAGTCCCAGCTGTGGCCTGGCTCGGTCACCCTGCCAAAGGCACCTGGCTAGAAGCACCATGGGAGGCTCAAGGCAGGCCTGTCTGTAGGTGGATCTGATATCTACCACATTTACAGCAGCAAACAGTAGTAAAACCAAGCTGCTTGTGGGAAAATAAAGCTTGGCTTATTTATAGCACTGGCTTGAATCTCTGCTCCTAAGTTGCAACCTTTGGCAGGGCTGTCACACACCTGGAGCAACCATGCTCCCTATTGTTCTAGGTGGAGGGCTAGCTGAGGTGGGCAGGCTGTCTGGTGGTGCAGCAGATGATAGATACCTTGATCTAAGCAGACGTGTAGAACAGTTTTCATAGCTGCTGTCTACCCAGTGGGATGTGCAGGGGCTCATCAGGGTTGATGGGCACAGCTGCCAAGAGCTGCAGCCCAGGTACAGCAAACCTGCAGAGACAGCTCCCCAGCAAGGCTCCACTGATGGGAGGTGTGGGGACTGAATGCTGCTGGAAGCTTCCTTAGGATTTCTTACCAGTCAAGTATGAATGCTGCCCCCAAATGCATAGAGAAGCCTGGGAGCGTGTGGAAGGAGGGACGCCAGGCCTCCCTCCACGTCCCCTGCCACCATGGTCTGGCCAGATGCAACCCTTTCTTTTTTTTTTTTTTTTTTTTGAGACGGAGTCTCGCTCTGTCACCCGGGCTGGAGTGCAGTGGCCGGATCTCAGCTCACTGCAAACTCCGCCTCCGGGGTTTACGCCATTCTCCTGCCTCAGCCTCCCGAATAGCTGGGACTACAGGCGCCCGCTACCTCGCCCGGCTAGTTTTTTGTATTTTTTAGTAGAGACGGGGTTTCACCGTGTTAGCCAGGATGGTCTCGATCTCCTGACCTCGTGATCCGCCCGTCTCGGCCAGATGCAACCCTTTCTCTGTGTAATTACATTTTAAGAAATCAGACACATTTGAATCCTCCTTGAAACCAAAAATCTCCAAGAGACCAATATGACTCAACCCTTCAGTCCTCTACACTTACTGAATACAACTTCTTCCCAGGTGAAGGCATTTTCTCCTAGCCTGATGGAATCTTGTCCAGAATGAGGGTTTTCACAAGGAAAACAATGCCTTTCCCTCAGCTTGGGAATGACTGTGCACGGAGGAGAAAGGGAATTTTCCACATGACCGCTCCACTGCTTCACCTCCCTGCAGAAGGTTTAGAAGCACCCCAGCAAGCTGGTTGTCTAGTGTTTCTTAAATTGTCATTGTCACAAAGATTCTTTCTGCTTCACTTCTCCCAAAGTTCTCCTCCTCACCCACCCCCTTCCTTGGTCCAAGGCATAGTAATTGAGCCATTCGGTATCCAGCATGAGGACTGGTCCTGCAGGACCAGGCAAGTGCCTTTGTCTGCCTTTGTGCTCGGAGAAGGCCTTCACGCCTTTGTCTCATAAGGTGCTCGCCACGGCAACCCAAGTGTCTAAGCAGGGCATTTGCAGGGGACTGTCCCCGCCTCACAGGCGGCTAGCAGCAGCAGTTTGAGCCTGTCAAGTGGGTGAGGTGGGGTTTTTCCCTCTTTCCTGCATTCTAACTGCTTTTTCTTCCTTTTCTCAACCTGTGTAGGTGGTAGCTAGTTTAAGCACCAAACCTAGCCGCCAATAATTAACTACACACACCTTCCATCATGCACTGTGCAAACCATGATGTCCTTACTTCTGCAGGTGGCCCTTGTCATGCCCAAGGACCTCATCTTGGCCCCGTGCCATTGAGAGAGTCCTAGGCTCTGACCAGCAAGGGGTTCCCTCTGCCTCTCAAGCAGAGGCACTCAGGGGCTCTGTTGTGGCCACACACCCTGTGCATGCACCACATGTACCCACATCACCACTCAGTCATCTGGGGCTGGGCATGGGGTTGGGCCCCCACATGGAACAAAGGGGATTCTTTTCTGGGGTATGACTGCATTTCCAAACCCAGTCCAGGATGAATAGTGTCAGTCCTTGCTCTGAATTCCCATAACACAGGTGATAAAGAGTGGCAGATAAAGAGTTGTGGGTGGGCTGTGGTTTGGAATCCAGCCCTGGCCCATTCTACCTTTCCCTCCACCTTCTCTTATCCTGGCAAGCTAGAGCCACACAGAAAGAAGTAAGAGTGTGGCTGGCGGTGTTCCTAAAATAAGTTGTTCAACAAATGTTTACTGAGTC